>NC_041361.1:19668810-20001310 GCF_900634415.1 Cottoperca gobio
TACTGCACTATTTTAACATACGAACAGGAGTTAATCACATTTACTAACCAGGGAAATGGTTAGTTAAAGAGCCGCTTATGAGACTAAAGTATTTTGCACATCAGGATTCTTCAAGTGGCTCTGCATCCACATTTTCAAAAAGTCCACACTCAATAACTTTGGACGAGTTTCATGCAAGATGGGGAAACATTAATCAAAAAGCCATAAAACATGTTACCTGACACTCATTACTAAGTTAATGATTTTATCATCTCTCATCTATGTTAATATCTTGTGTAAAGGTCATAAAATAAACTAATAACATGATGATTTCCCACGATGATTACTTCCATTGCTCTTCTATTCTCTCATTAGTTAATGTATTATTGTCATTATCCTCTCTCATTACATTTTCTCATTACACCTGCAATCATTTTGTCGGAGGAGCGTTCGTATTTTCAATCGGTGAACATCTAAGCCTGAAATAAGACTCCTCATATTTAGATGGTGTTCTGCTTTACACAAAGCGGTGGTGACTAATCTGATATCATCCCTCATCTGTTGCCATGAGTTCACCACCCACCATTTTCTTATGATGGATGGCTGGTGGGAGGAACGCAGGGTCTTCAGAGGGAATCACTAATTTGACAGGGTAATACACACAGATCCATCACTTTCAGACCCTACAAGCACATTTTCCTGTCTGTTTTAAAGTCCAGTTAAAATTGAATTGCATGTTTATTTTCTGCCACAACATACAGATCTGCTCTTGTAAGCCTTGTGTTATCTCCTCATAAAAAAAGGATTGGGGTTATCATTTAACCACAACATCCCCTGTTCAATTCATTCCTGGGACCTTCGTCATACACCGCTCTCCCTCTGTCTTTCCTGCCCATTTTTATACTGGAAGCAGTTCAATTAAATCTCAAACAATAACATAAAAAAAAAGATCAAGCACATAATACTGTTTTTTGTCCTCATAAAGCAACTCTGTGCACATAACCAATCAAATAATAAAACAAATAAATGGTAAAACACACACACACACATTGTTAGCAGCACAACACAAAAAGAGTCACAGGGTTTGAACCAACATTAACTATCTAGCTAATGTCTCCTTACGTACAAATGCTAGTACTGGAAAATAAAAACACCCGGAGCAAATCTCTTCAATTTTTTTGGCAGTAAGCATCAGCAGTGGTGTTTACTGCTTCCAGAAAATAGTCACAGCCTCAAAGTCCAACATTTAAAAAAGCTCTCACTTTCTCCCACCTACTTGTTTTTTATGTTACCAAACTAACTGCCAGCAATTGAAATTTAAGCAACTTTAGACAGTGTACTAAACTCACCTTGAGTTTGTTTTAAGCAGTGCAGGTGGTGACTGACTGATATGTTTTACCCCATCAGCTATATACATTCACCACTGAGATTGTTCAGCCCTCCAAACCTCTATGCTGACTTGACATAAGAACAATGAAAGTATATTTCCACTCAAGAGTGGCACATCCCATTAGTGTGCCCTGTGTGTTGTCCAGCATGTCTAATACTGAAGATTCAATTTACATGGTTCCTTGAAATCCTTGAAAGTTTGTGAATTTGAGGGGAAGAAATCAAGGCCTTGATAGTTTTTGTAAATAAACATTATTTTGACATTTGATATGGGCCACAGCTACATTTTACAAAACCACAGAGCGCTGGTTAGGCTAAATGTGAATTGCTACAAACAAGCTAAATCAAAAGCTATCCATTTGTAGTCTAACTGTTAATCTCGTCTCAAACTATGCCGTGTTGGGTCATTGAGTTAGAGGGAATTGGATTGAATTTGATTTCGAAGAAGTTGTGAGGATATATTTAGACGCCAAGACCCTTGACAATAAAACTTCCCAGCACTGTGCTGCACCCTAGCTGAACTAGCTACAAAACAAACATCCCAGTTTGGTCTACTAAATATTACATTCCCGTACAACAATGTTTCGAGGGAAACACTTTTCTAGCGGATTACGTTTGTTTGTTTTTTTGTCGCTGTTTGTCCACATCTTGTAAACTCTGGTTACCAGAATGAGTTTGTTTATATTGAGTCTCAGTGCACCTTTAGGCTCAGCTATCAATCAAACACATACACAGGACACCGATTTGAAGGTAAAATTAGCATTTCTGATATATCTCTGAATATCTTCTGTCATTTCTGTTGGACTTCAACGAATGCATCAGTTTATATAGACAGCAATAAAGGACATACGTTCATGTGTCTGAACTTGTTGCTGACCTTTGAAGCTTGGGTGCCAATAGAAAAGATTTAGATTTATATGTTTGGCAGCAGATCAGCAGAATTTACTGAAAGCCCAACGCTATAATCCTCTGTTCACATTTCAGCCAGTGATTTCTGTGTTACTGTGCGCCTCAGCAGCCACTGTGTTTGAAATTTGGAATAAAGATTCAACGTAACGTGTGCCATGTATGTTCCCCATCTCCCAGTGGAGCCCATTGCTTAACTTACAGCCCTTCAGGCACAGGCTGAATGCTATTTAAACAGTGCTGGTGATCAAGGAATACGGCACAATCAGCTCCCCAGTGATGCTCACTTTGATGAATGAGCAGAGGTTTAAAGTATAGATTACAATGTTTGTTGTAGTGTCGAAATTGCATGTATTAATTTCCCTATAGGGCTTTGTACTGTATGTGTCTGTAGGTATGTGTGTACTCACTTTTGTTGTGGAGTGCATACAGTTGACAGTTTTTGCCCTAACCAATCTTATATGAAGAAGTAACTACTCTTTTACTATCAAAGGATATGAAGAAAAAGCCGGACTTAGATCTGCTCCGTTTGGTGTAAACTGGTGTCATTTTACAAGACCTTTGCGTGTTGAAATTGAATACAGATAGCCTCTGTATGCTACATTTGAACATCCAGCTCCAACATTTCTCTCCCGTAACTTATTTCCTTTTCCCACCTCAACTTCTCATCCTCTTCCTTCCAACATCCTTCCTCACCCTTGCACTCTCTTCTCTTTCCCCTCTAATCCATCTTCATACCCCACATATCTCACTCCCAGTTCTAAAGTAATCTCTGCTTCTCTCCTCCTCTTTGACCGGCTGCAGGAGTGTGCCTAGTGCTGGGTTGTATGATCTTCCCCGACGGATGGGACGCCGAGGTGATCCGGGACATGTGCGGGGAGCAGGCGGGGAAATACTCTCTGGGAGATTGCTCTGTACGCTGGGCCTATATGCTGGCTATCATGGGCATCCTGGACGCCCTCATCCTCTCCTTCCTGGCCTTCGTCCTGGGCAACCGGCAGACAGATTTCTATCTCGATGATTTGCAGACAGACAACAAAGGTTAGTAAAGGAATAACGTAACAGTCAGGAATCTCACCAGCTCATGATCCATGTAGTTGACGTGAAAATAAGGAGCAGCATTGTTCTTGCATTGCAGGGTAGAACATGTCCTTTCATTCTAATCTAACTCTGTTGGGATACTTACTATAGCAGGATTAGGGCCTGGACACATGTCACATGTTTTGCACCCTTAAATCATCCTTTGTTGTTCAATGTAGATGCACGAAAGGCACTCAAAAGTGAGAGCGTCACTGTCGCGTCACACAAGTATTCCCAAGCGTCGTTTTTTTAAGGGTGCAGAGATGAACATCGTTTAACAATTGGAACGTAGCAAGGCACACTGCATGTCTTGTGGGGAACAAACAAACACAGCCGGCAGATATCTTTCTTTCCTTTCGTAAATATCCGATCAAGTTTCTCTGTATTAAGCCAGAAATATAAATGACACACTGACACGGAAAGTATGAACCGGCCTTTAGGCTGGCCAACAACATCTGAACCCATTCATGTCCTGAACAATATGAATTGTTACCATCCAATCGTAGATACAATTATTTGGGTCAATTACATTGAAGGGTCTTGAATTTATTGTCTTTATGTTTTGTTAAATATACGTATCCTTGTTTCTTGTCTTGAAGAAACAAGTGTGTCTTTGTTATTGTTGCAAATGGAGCTGCTGTGATGAAAGAAACATGACAGACTTGATCTGACAGTAAATAATCATCATCATCGTCAGTTACTACAGCCCCATGCTCACTGCTTCAACATTGCAGAAATCCAAAAGTTGACCAAGTGCCTAGCTACACAAACTATTATTAGACACTGTTCAGGAAAGGGGTACAATTAGCCCAGATGTTGCTTTTTGTTCTATTGATGTCATTATTTGTTTGTTGGTTTTAATGGATATATGATGAAATAGAAAGAATGGATCAAATCTGATCTATCAAAAGATAATGACATGTTGCTATATTATTCAATAATTGGCTGCTTTTATTTAAATAACGGTTGTTAATCCTTTAAAACTAGATTACCATAAACCAATACGTTCTCACTTCCAACTCGTCACAAAGGGACACTTGGTCAGGACCCCTTGGCTTCACTTTTAAACACACTGGTACGTACGTAAATTTATACGCTACATACGTAAGTTAAGTACGTTACGTAAATTAACAATGTAAGTTAAAATAAGTATCTATCCAGCTCAACTTCCTCTCTATGCAGACTTTGTCACTTTCTATAATACATCCTCTGACTTTTTCTTTACTCCCATCATAATTACTCTGGCCACATGCAAAAAAAACGATGCTAAATTAGTACGTGAAGTGTAGGGCCACTGACCAAGCTGTATTTCACAAGGTTGGTGAGAACATGCTGCTGTCCCTGTCCTGCTCCAGACAGGCTCAATAACTCTTTTGTCCCCCTGGCCATAAGACTGTACAACTCCTCTTGGTGATGGCAAGGGGGATTCAGATTCAATTCAATTCAATTTCAAATCATAACAGCCTGTACTTTTACTTTCACTTTGTATTTATAACAGTTTTATTGTATTTATAACACTTATTACTTTATCACTTAATTTTACTTTTTATTTTATTTTAAGTCTCTTTGTACTGTACATTTATAATGGAGAGGGGGGTAGATGGGTAATTGTTGTATGTCATGTTTTAAGCTACTGGATGCCTGAATTTCCCTCAGGATAAATAAAGTATCTATCTATCATAAACCTGAATAACAATATAAATCAAATCAAAAAGGAAATAAGAGCACAGGAGAGAACTCAATGCCCGGTTCGTCAGTCAATTGTCTTCTTATTTTTAGGCCTTAACTGTCAGGCCATTAACATGAACAATACTTGTACAGTTGAAAAATGACTACACTCCAACCTGACCTTAGTAGCTCCAGCCAAATTGCTTTCTGTGCTGTATTCAAGAGTGGGAGAACGTCCTCCAGAGGGTTTCTGACAGTTTGCATAATGTTGCATCAGGGTACTTAAATTGCATTGTTTCAACTGTATGAAAAGAGAGGAAGAAGAGGGAAGGGATGGCAGAAGAATACAGTAGAGGAGCAAGTGTAAAAGCTTAAATGCTAAACAATAAGAAGTATCCTTACATAATGAATATGTGTTTGATTTGACTCCATAAACCCAATTGTCAACAACTGAAAAAGAAAGAGAGCAAGGGTGAAAGAGATAGAGAGAGATCTTTGACATGAGACATAGTAGACTGAGATATACAGACATATAGAGTAAAGGAGAGGAGGAGTGAGAGATAGAGAGAGAAAAGTGACATAAGATGTCTCGGTTCTCCAACGGTCTTATCTCCATGATAGTTTCCATGGTAACTGGAGATATTCCAGAGCGTGGGCGTGTCTTACTGTTTTTATCTGATTAACCTCATTGACAGGCTCAGTGATTTTACACATTCAATGTATATAATGCTTTGCTCATATTTCTTCTTTTAGTTTCTTTTTATCAACTGAAAAACAAAACTGTGTGAAAATCTATTGACAGTCCATGAAAGCATGTGTTGTCCATGTCAGTGACAAAGGCATTAGATCACTAATAACACAATATAAAAAGGATTGTATTCAAGTATAGGCTACTGTAAAGAATAAATACATCCGTGGAGCACAGCTGGACATAGGTTAGGGTTAGAATGTTTTTATGGTGATGACCTAAATGCTTATCTCATATGCTCTCATCTCATAAGCAGTCATGTTTTACACAAATATGCACTTTTTTGTTCTTGCCTCATTGTGTCTATGCCAACACTTTTGTTCTTTTTTGTCCTTGCAGACTTTGCTGTGTCAAGGGTAAGTTGACTTTTGCTTTATACATTTTTGTGTGCATTATGTTTGAGGAATACATTCACATGTATCAGTGGAAAGCCTCATTAGCTTTTGAGCATTTAGACCGGGGTACTGGAGAGGTCTTTTTGTCCTGTTCATCAACAATCCCACAAATTGTGAAGCCCAACAGACAGACAGTAATACTTTCTACCCTAATCCCACCCACTATATATATGTTACATATGACATATATCACTTTTATCAGTTTTATGTGAAGTAATAAAAACCTATTTTAAGAAACGGTTAGCTGTTTTACGTTGCCGTGCAGATAAATATTTTATTTAAACTCAACATCAACGACACATCAAGTACACAAATTGGTAAATACATTTCTTTCATTCTGTTTAAATGTAAAATTGGCTTAAATTTGAGGTTTTCAGGAACATAAACACTCAGATGACATTAAGCGTTTATTCTTTTTTTATTTTGTAGTTGTTCCTGCAGATACGGCAGTGTGGGAAAAGTTTTTAGTGTACAGTCTGACATTAGTTTCCAGCTATATTTTAATTTACAAATGTTTCCATCTCTTGCTCTGATGGTTGTTTTTTCTGACTTCTGTGCACATGCAACGCTTGAGCCGGAAAGAATGTTGTGTTACTATGACAACCAGTAACCTTGAGCTGTTGTCGCCATGTCCTAGTTGTGGCATAATTGCATATTCAATAGCGTTTGTACTGTGATTTTGATGTGGCTTATTTCTTCCCTTTTAAATGTTTGAAATGTAATATAAAAATGTAGTTAATGTGAATGTCACTTTGTTGTTTGAGGTGGTTAAATGTTATCGTGATGTACAGAGGAATACATTTGAATGGCAGCCTTTACCCATCGCAAATAATGGATTTCAGAGCGCAGTAATGCCATTGTCGCATTGTGTCTGAAAGGACCTGAAGGCACCCTAGGGTGCTGCTGTGGGGGACATAGTTGTCCCACAGCATAGGTATGCGATAGAGCAGGGGTATTCAACTAAACTTCATAGAGGTCCAGTTAAAGAACACTTCCTCAAGCAAAGGTCCATGCGAGGGGGGGGTGCTGTCGGAGTATCGTGCAATGGGGGGTTTATGTGTGTATGCGTGTGCGAAGTGCCGCCCTTCGTGAAACAGAGCGGAGCGAATGTGAATGTGCAAAGCTAAAAATAAATAAATAAAATGCGCCGTTTAAATAGAAGTACCGGTCCGGGTCCGGATAGGTCGGCGTCTGGGTCCGCCTGTTATTGACCCCTGCGATAGAGGCTGAGATATCCTGACCTATAGTCTGTAGTGTAGTGTAGCTCCAACTACACCAGACCCTATACTTCCCATGATTCAACTCAACAGCAGCTTTTCATCAGGCCTTCCAAGCCCATTAACTTTGTTTTAAAATCCACAGCCCCAGTTTGTAACAAAGACATTGCGTTTAAAATGTCTAGTCTCCAAGCATAGCCAATGACATCAACCTCGTTATTTTCTTAGACTTGACAAAGATCCTCGAGAGCCACTGATGGCCTTAGGCCCGGATCAGACAGGTTGTGTAAGAGACGCACAGCATTGCTATATTAACACAAAACATGAACTGTATGCTACCTAATAGTTAATAGTACAGTTTAATGAAAAAAACGTACTCAAAATCTCAATACCGCACTACTTTGCATCTATGGTTGGTAAAGTATACAGCTCCGGGTCTCCAGCAAAAGCCACCACAGAAGGCTCATCTCTCAATTAATCCGAATGGACAACGAGAATAAATGGCATTGATGTTGGCCGCTTTTCTGCTCAGAGTTAAACTTTATTCAACTAGAGCCGTTCAGTACGCCTCTTGCTAAATTTGAGTGTAAAAATGTGAGGCAACACAAAGGCAGCAAGCAAAACGCTTTACTCTCATTGAAAACAAATACAAAAAACTGCCCCAGGCTGCTAAAACAAGCGGTTACTGATCAGGGCCTCATACCGCTGTGTTTTCTGAGTTGTCCTCCCCATGACTTGTGAAGTCATATTTATGTGCAACAAATGGTCCTTGATTTCCTTGAAAGTTGGGGAAATCATGTGTAATGATCAACACCTTGAAAGTTGCAAATAAACATAAATAGACATGTGTCAGTGAAAGAACTTGAATTTATATATTTTGTGCACCTTTGAATACACCCAACAAGCACACATTATCATGTAAACATGTAGAAAAGCAGTATTTTAATCTTCTCTGTCCCCAGTCTCACATTCTCCACCGCTGCTTTTTTTACACAACCACAGCGCGCTGGTTAGGCAAAAGCTGTCTGTATGTGGTCTAACTATTTTGTGTCTCAAACTATGCTCTGTTGAGTCCTTTAATTTGACGAAATTAGGCCTGAATGGTCCTTGATTTTGATGTTTAAGAAGTTGTGGGAACCCTAGTGACATTTAACCACTTAACGGGCACCCGTTTTCATCCATTTTCCAGAGACGCTGTATCTTTCCCTGTGTTCCCTACAGTCCGCCATGATGGAGTTGTTACACAATGCTACATGTCATTCGAAAGATTAGAGTCGCGTCTATTTAGTGAGAAAAACTGTTTTGAGATCAAAAGCACAACAGCAAGTACAGTAGGCATCTCACACAAGCAAGCAAACTCACAATCAAACCCATAACTTTGAGCCAACTCACCTATGAAGTCTCATAATGTTGTAATCAGTAATAATCCAACAAAAACACTTCCTGTGTCATTGTAGAGGTCCACACGATCATTTCCAGTAAAAATATATCCAACTTGAACATTGTCACATTGATAAAAGTCCATGAACAGCTGTTGCAATCTTTGAAATCAGGTGATCGATGTGTTTATTTTTGCGATGATACTCGCTAAAAACGGCTGTTATCAAGCTATTAGCGCTATTTTGATATTTGCTAACGGGATGCCTAACTCTGACCTTTCGATTGACACTTCATTTGAGCCAATCGGTGCTTCCATGCGTTATCTACAGCCATCAAGAGCCAATGAGTGTCAACTTGATAAGGAGGTGCCAGCCCTCTTCTTTTGTTTACAAACGGAGCCAGCAGCAGCCCAGTCTTCTGGTGACTCACGGATCGTGTAGCCAATGAACTGTTGGAGCTTTAGACATGTGACAACCATGGTTTTATGTTTATAGATGTTATTATATTTTCATTGTATTTATTAATTATTATTAATCTTAAGAGGTTAAGGGGTGGGGGAATTTACCCGAAAATACCTACAAAAGACATACCCAAAGTAAATTGGAAGCTGATCTTCAACCATTTGCACCAGCTGCATGATTTTGGTTTCATTTAAAAGATAACTCTCTTATTGTTCTTGCTAAACAATAATGAATAATCACTCCAAGTGCTTCTAGCACTGAGTAATAGTGGTCTGAATATACTGTATTTGAAGAAAATACACTCCGCCTGAAGTTTGATGTTGAAAAAGATGCCTGAAGATGGGTATACCTGGTAGTCATGAGCTGGAAAACACACTAGAAACATAGCACCAAGTGTTACCAAGTTCAGGTTCAAATTTCAGATAAAAGGGACAAAAACGTAACTTATTAGACAGGTTTTTCTAAGAGTAACACAAGCTGTGCATTTGGAGATATAATATTTATTCATAAAAAGGCCATAAATAACTATTGGCCTTTACTATAAATAACTATTATATACCCAATAGTCAGTAGTAATGACACAAAGTAAGTGAAGTATAAACAAAATAAAATTGTAATATATTTATGTTTATTTAGTATTTTGTCATTAATAAATACAATTATGAAAAAAGAATAACATTTGTAAAAATAAAACCATGGTTGTCACATATCTAAACCTCCAGCAGTTCATTGGCTACACGATAAAACTGTCATCAAGAACTCTTTTGTCCCCCTGGCCATAAGACTGTACAACTCCTCTCAGTTATGGCCGGGGGATTCCAACTTTTGTAATTATTTATAACAGTCTGTATTTTTACATTTGTATTTATAATGTACAGCCTTATCGCTTATTTTAAATTTTATTTGTACTTACTTTTTAATGGAGGGAGGGGAGGGGTGTAATGTTAAAAAATGTATAATGTCTTTTAAGCTACTGGATGCCTAAATTTCCCTCAGGATGAATAAAGTATCCATCTATCTATTGGCTCAAATAAAATGTCAATTGAAAGGTCAGAGTTCGGCATCCCGCTAGCAAGCATCAAAATAGCTCTAATAGCTTGATACGTGCCGTTATTGGCGAGTATCATCGCGAAAAAAAAACACATCGATCAGCTGATTTCAACGATTCCAACAGCTGTTGATGGGCTTTTATCAATGTGACGATGTTCAAGTTGGATATATTTTTACTGGAAACGATCTATTGGACCTCTGCAAGGACACAGGAAATGTTTTTTTTGGATTATTACTGATTACAGGATTATGATGAGACTTCATAGGTGAGTTGGCTCAAAGTTATGGGTTTGATTGTGAATTTGCTTGCTTGTGTGAGATGCCTACTGTACTTGCTGTTGTGATTTTGATCTCAAAAAGCTTTCTAATGACATGTGGCATTGCGTAACAACTCCATCATGGTGGACTGTAAACAACACAGGGCAAGGTACAACCTCTCTGAAAATGCAAAACTATCACATGACCGTTGATGATGATGGGCCGTCCACCCGTTAAGAGGTTAAATGTTACATGTAAATAGTACCCTCAAACAGCACATGGAAGTGATTTAAGACCAAGATGGACACTGCTAAATCAACAGGGACCCCTAGGAGCATCTCATCTTATAACATAAGATGAGATGCTCATCACATCTTATAACATAAGGACTCTATTTTATATTTGAGGGGCTATGGCTCAGGCTATGGCCGTCCACCCGTTAAGTGGTTAAATCTTAACTATAACCTCTTCAATGTTCATTCATGATGTTTCATTGAGTCTGTAAATCTACACAATAAGAATCCTCTGCCTTGTTTTCTTCAGATTGAGGTGCGGGACAGAAGAGAACCGAGGTACGGAGTGCAGCGTCTTCACTGAGGGCAACAATGGCGCTGGACAACTTCTTATCTCTTCTCCTCTCTTCTCCATCTGTTTCTTTCCCTCTCCTCTATTCTCCCCCTTTACTCTCTTCTCTTCTCTCCAATGATCAGAATATCACCCAATCTTAATGCAGACACTAAGTCTACAGGATTCTGTAACATAAAAATAAATACAACAAACACACTACATAAACTATATTTTTGGAAAATAAATGATACAAGGTTGCACAGTGCATTTAACTCTCGACTTTCTCAACAAATATCTTTATGAGGAAAAAAAAGAGTTACTGTATTGAAAATCTTGATTTGTGAGAAAATATTCAACCCTTATGAACCATATTGTGCATCTATGATTTAACGATGATTTATTTCAAATCTCGCTATTTAAAAGCTTTGAGTTATGTACATTTATAGCTCCAGAAAGCAGATTATTGATACTCCTGGTTCAGTGATAGAGTCAAGACTCGCAATACAGCAGCAAGTCCATAATTAAACATTCAAAGTACTTCAACACTGACTTGTATGGCTCTTCATCTAAGGACTTTCAAATGTGAGGAATTTAAAGGAGCACCCCATTGCAGCTTTACAGAACCTAACATCTCTGGGAGATCCTCTACTGTACATACTTACTTAATGTAAATAACATTACTGCTGACAAAAACAGCCGACAACAAAACCTCATCTGACTCAAATTAAGTGGATTAAATGGATTCAAATTTAGTATTTCTACCCTTGGTTTTAGTGTTCCTTGTGCCAGAAGAGCATTGGAGTAAATCCATTGTGTTTATAAGAACTTCTCACTACTGATTTGGTGGAATTAGACAGATGGGAATACAATGGATATATTAGCTGGATATTCCACAGAAAAGCAGGGGACTGTGAATCAAAGTAATTGTGTATTACAATTTTTTGACACATAATAAAAGACGCTTCCCCTGCATCAACACAACCTCAAAACAAGCTTCTTATTATAGTCTTGCGCCCGACAGTATATACTCAAAGGTTTCATTGCTGAACTGAATTGCAGCTGTCCAAGTCAGACTTAGAAATCACATTGTTGCTTTTTGATGTCCGAGTTCATGCCTTTGTAATACCCTTTCACCAGTGTGCAGTTTACTCCAGTTTATGGTTCCAGCATACAGTGATCAGTTTACTCTACAGATGTCTTAAGACTGTGTGAATATGGCTGTATGAGTCGGCCTTCTCTCAGAGGGAAGCCCCATGTGCTGCATTGTCTTAAGGTGATGTCACTTATTTGCCTCTTTGAATAAGCAACTCTGCTTATAGTAGTTATAGGAATCACAAGTGGAACAAAATCTCATCAAAATAACTCCCAAAATTAAGTCAAAAGTACTAAATCCCATAAAAGTGTTGCCTCTGTAACATGAGTATTAGTCTGCAGAATATTCTGTGGTGTCCTACCATTGAATCCTTGCGACCATGTTATATATACATTTTCATATCATTATTTGCAGGGCCGTAGACAGAAAATCCTCCCAAGGCGCCGCCTGCACCCCCTGATAAAGTAGCCTAAAAGTAGCCAAACTGAAATATATTGGGTCTCATGCAAGAACATCCTAAAATATTACCTTTTTGTGTTTAAGTCTGATTCAGCAAACTTGTACAGTTCAGCCTGACGAGTGCCACCTGCGTGCTGGTGAGGGACAAAAATGTTGTGTGCAACAGGTTATTCCCCTGGAGAGCGACCTGCATAAAGACCTTAAAACAGAATAAGCAAGTATAGAACTGTAGAAGTTCCAATACAAAAATATGTAAATAAAATCATAAATCCAAAAGACGTTTTCCATCCTCTCAGCAAATTGGCAAGCTGAACAGAATTTTTATTTTTATTGATTTCTGCAACATATTTGAACTTCAAATTCATTCAATTGAAGGCATTATAATTCATAGGGGGATTTCTTTCTCAGAGAATGCAGCGTATCTGTTTTTGACTGCAGAAGAATAGAAATCATGAATGAATTTAGAATTGGTATCTGTTAATACTATATAAATGATTCTTACATGAGACTCATTGAGTCTAATAATACTAGAATCAGCCTATAAAATAGCCATGGTAACATTATAACCCAAAATAATGTCAAAGTAATATCGAAAAAAGTATTATTTATGTAGCATTGTGACATGCCACCGATACCACCAACATTATTGTTGCTCCAACAACAATGTACCCTGATGTAGCACTCAAGACAAAGCCACTGGTGTCAGTGGCCGTGATCAAAGCACCTTTGATGCAAATTATTTACTGACACATTTGTCACAGTGGTCACTGCTACACCAGCAACATAAAGTTGTAATTTCTACAGGCAACAAGACAACCCTAAGGTGATTGGCTTGACACACCTAATAGGACAACTCATGCGATAACCAGGGAGATATGATAATTATGTTAGTCCTGTTTTTAATCATATGAACATGTGCTACCCTGAACAACAAATTGGCACATGCTCCATAAATATGAAAATACCTGCAAGGGCATTCTTTACTTAGCTTGATGCCGCTGCCAGTATGAGGTCTGTAACTCACCACTAAGCACAGTTATGGCCACTATGGTTATAGCCACTTGATGGTCTGCATCATTGACACTGATTGCCATGATATCAGCGACAAGTATGAGTCTAACATGTGACAAAAGTGCAATTGCACATTACGGTGAAGTAGGCTGCTGTAATCCAGAGCACCATGGGGCTCTTATCCCTGTCAGGGCAGCACTTCAGGCTGACACACTATAACTGGACCTCTTACAGCACCAAACCTGGCTCGAGTCCTTACAGGAATGAAATTACTTGTGTAATAAAAGCACACAGTTAATTGTTTCATATAAGAAATGGGCATGCTTTGTCCATTTGGCGGGAGACAGGGGACACATAATCATACTATAAACCCTGAGAGGTAATTGAATCAATTTCAATGAACAATTCAACCACAAAAGGTTATCTGCGTTCTACAGCAGTTTATCTAAAGGGCAACATCACAATGGAAATACAATCCAAGAAGGGGATGTTACTGCATTATATTTAACTGTAATCCATGTTACACTTTGTTAGGGATGCACTATTAACACAAGTATTCATAAAATATCAGACGGAACCATTACTTTTACACTACAATGTAGCTGTTACAACATCGGAAGAATTTTACTTTACATTAAATGCCAACTAGTCCTCATAGTCACCCATGACCACAAAGATTGTTTGTTCCTACCCTCTACACAGGAAGCTTTCCTAATTTAGAACCCCCTACCGGTGGCAGGAGATCAACACGTCGTAGGAAAAAATCATGGTTTGGGTTAGAATAAATACGTTTGTTACAGAACTTAAGTTACGTAGCCTACATAACTTAACTTACATTACGTATGTGACGTAAGTACATTACGTAACTTAACTTCTCCTTGGTAAGACTCCTGTGTTTGACCCAAACATTCACCCCCACCTCCACCTGACTCCCTCTTTTGCACCTGTCATAATTACTACAGCAACTAGAGCCTATAAATAAACATAAATAATGGTTAGTAATAAGCTGCTTCTACAAAAAACCTATCTTATTAATATAAGACACGTTACCTAATTTCAGCCAAATATTGGCCTAGTCCTGTATTGGTTATTAGTGCATCCCTACAATAAATACATATAATGAGCAGATAGCTAGGTGTGTAGTGTGTGTTTCAGAACGGTAGCTAGCTAACTCTCAGGAAGCTGTGAACACAGTACTGTATTAAAGGCTCATTATGGAAATGATCAACAAACACATACAAGTTGGACAAGAGCATTTTTGAGTCGATGCTGTTGTGATATGGTCATCGGCCAAATGACACAATACTCCACAGCGTCCCTTGTTACTTAAGTTTGTTACACTTTGGTACAGTAGTACTACTCTGGGTTTCCACGCTGAGCGTTTAAGACAATATGAAAACAGCCCTTATGCTGAATCTAATGATGCTGTCCATGTAGGCTGCACAGACCTTAGCCGACATCTATCAACTATCTTAGGGTAGGATTGGTGGGCCCTCATTCCATAAAAGTTTATTTCACTTTAACCTTGAGGTAACCGTGCAAAGATTAAACAACTATAGAAACAATTGAAATGGTTTCTACAGACCTCATCCATTTGGTATTACAAGAAATCTGTGCACTTGCTGAGATATCAGCATGGTGAGTTTTTTATATCTAATGGCATAAATGGCGGTGATGTCTGTCATATAGTATATATTGTGATTTAGACATTTACTATCATGTGCATCTCTCATTCGGGAATTCTTTCATGGGCCCAGGACATACAGACAGATCAACGAAAACGGAAATAACAAAGAAAAAAGCCCTGAGGCCTAAGCAGTCACGTACCTCTCCGGGTACTCTCGAAGACTTGACGATGAACTGAAAAATACCTTAAAAAGGAACTGACAATACCTTAACCCTGATGAGCACATATTTGTACCACTCCAGGTGCCTCTAAGAACTCTTGATTTAATTCAGATGTGGTGCAGAACCACCAAAACAAGTAGTGACACTGTAGTTTTTTCTACTAAGGACTACATACTCTGACTGAGCTCTGAAGGGAGATGGGTTTTATAGCAGATTTGAAGTCAATTCAGTTTCAAGTCGAACAATTTAAACGAAAATAAGAATATTGTTCTTTCCCCAGTTATTTAACTTGATTCGGGGAAACACTTTGATATGTTAAACAAAAAAAACAGCACTTGGTTTTCCTTTTTTTTTTGGTTTGATTGGACTCCAAAGCTAAATTCACCTCAATCTCAAATTAAGACATGAAAAACAATGAAAAGCTAATAAAAAGGGACACATATTTCCAATCTATAGCAGCAAACAAAGTATTTGTTAACTATGTAAATGTCATTGATTTGTCAATGATTTCATCATGGTTTTTATCATGCAATATCATGGAAAAGACATTATGTTGGGGGTGGGCCGGGCCGGGGGGCAAAGATGAATACTGTCTAGTGACTTATGTAATGATTATAGTTGACTTTCTGTTAACTCCTGAAATGTTTTGTTTTGTGTCAAGTTCTTCTGATGAGATCTTTTTTTTATGTGTTAACTACAGAATATTTCCTTTCTGTTATGGTTTACTTTCTATGTATTTTGGTATGATGATTGTTGTTCTGTCACATCAGACTAAACATCTCAGATTCAATTTTGACTCACTAATGGATGACTGCTTGTTGAAAATTTCAACACCCAAAAATGTATAAAAGTCTATTTATAAAGTTGCTTGATCGTGGACAAGTGGACAGAGTCTGAAAGACGCTTGTTAGACAGGTCAATTTATGACAAACAACCACCTGACCCACAACAAGTTGCAACAAAAGGTTTCTCAGTGGTTTTCATTCCTACTGGATCAACAGAAAAAAAGTCTACCAAAATCAGACCTCCGGAAATGGGTTAAAACTGGATCATTTCCAAGACAGCCGCCGATGGGCTTCAAAATCACTTAGACAGCTATCACTTCTTCAATAATTGTGATAGAAACATAATTATTGGTTCTAGCCCATGGTTTTAAGGGGTGGGCAATCCACTGGTGTCATTTGATTTCAGATCTGGGTAGTATTTAACCTAAAATCCAAACAATTAGGGGCGTAAAATCAATAAATTGCCCATATATAATATATCCCTATCTGGAGAAAAACCTCCGAGATGTGTATGAGAAGTTTCAAGATGGCTACCATGTGATCCGGCAAACAAACCAGTTTTGGGCAGGCCTCAGCTGTGATCTAGTCATTGAACAAACACTCATGAGATCACTAAAAAGCACCGGTGGCTTGACTCATGGCAGTAAGATCACAGAGGAACAGCGAGCATTGTGGACAATGTCAGCCCCCATAACATCTGAGGTCAACATCACCATGCAGAACTTTAACGACTTCACATACACAACAAGAGAACAGCATAAAGAAGCAACAGGTGCCAGAATTGTAAGAGATGCATCCGACCTCTCAAAGATAAGCACGAAGCTGAGCCCATTTTCACCCTTCTCCTCGGATCCTGCATTAAGAAATGTCATCAATGGTATCGTGGTGAACAAAGACATCAACGTGCATGAATATGAATCTGTTGGGAACAAAATCATCGAGAGAATGATTGGACAACCTGTGTTTTCCTTCTCTATTAAGAGGGAAGAGAAAGCGAAGACCCTGGGAAATTCATCTGCTGTCCAGGTTGCTCTTGACAGAACCATCGATCCCAGCTTGCTGTTCCAAAGATTCATGGTGGTATCCCAGACAGGTGATTTGTCACTTGAGGAAGTGATGAGGTATGAGCTCAGTCCATACCCACCATCCCTCTTTGAGGACAACAAGATCTTGAGGAAGGCCGACAAACCTCAACTCGCTGAAGCCGTCAATGACCACTGTACCAAGGCACTGGCATGTGAAGCAGCTTATCAGCAGCTGATATCACCCCTTCAGCACACCATCAGACTGAAAGATATTTGCTTGATGGAGGATCCTTGCTGCACAAACTCAAGTGGAAGAAGGGAGATACGTATGGTAAAATAGCCGGAACATATGCAGACTTCACAATAAGGCACTATGGCGCAGCAACTGTCCTTCGATAAAGGATAACACTTAGCAGAGACGAGGACAAACCAACAGGTATCCGACTGTGAACTTGACCGGTGAAACCGAATTTGACGGAAAGAGAGATGAATTCCTATCCATCGGCAGTAACAAGCAACAACTAATCACCTTAATAGGTGATCAGCTGAAGAAAGTGGGCTGCAGAGTTATTCAGGCAGAAGGGGACGCTGATGTGGACATTGCAAAGACAGCAGTAAACAGCACAATTCTGCATTTCACCACACTAATCGGAGAGGACACGGATTTATTGATGCTTCTGCTTCATTACTGTTTGGCAGATGGGAAACCACTATATTTCAGATCAGATAACCAGTCAAGAAGCAATCTGAAAGTATACAACATCTATTATTCCTGCACTCCTTCACAGGATGTGATTCAACGTCTCGTGTGTATGGCATTGGGAAGAAATCAGTCTTTCAAAAACTCGTGAAAGATGATCAAGTACTCAAGTTGTGTTCAGATACATTCACTTTGAGAGGCGTGAGCCTCGCTGAAATAGAGAATCTTGGCAGCCAAGCGATGACCGTTATATTTGGTGGGGAGAGCACATGTTCTCTGGCAGCCATGCGTCACAGCATATTCAACAAAAAGGTTGCTGCTGCTAAGTCTTTCGTTACACCTGAATGTCTTCCCCCAAAGGAATCTGCCACCAAGTTTCATTGTCTCCGAGTTTACTACCAGGTCATGGTTTGGATGGGGATGGAGAGTGACCTTTATCCTCTGGACTGGGACTGGGGACTTGAAGACAATCGATACGTACCCATCATGACTGCCATGAATGCTGCACCAGACAATCTTCTGAAAATGATACACTGCAACTGCACCACAGCTTGTGGTACGCCCCGTTGCAGCTGCCGAAAGAATGGGCTTCCATGTACGTCTGCATGTGGATCGTGCCAAGTGACGTGTTGTGACAATACGTTAAATCAAGTCTCTGTGGAACTAGAGGACAGTGATGAGGACTGAACTGAGGCAGTGTAACGGACATAACATTACAGATGAAGTGTCACATTCAAAGATCATTGCCTTTCGAGATAGGGGATATATTATATATGGGCAAATTGATTTTACGCCCCTAATTTTTTGCCGCCCGCCATCTTGGATTTCAGGTAAAATACTGAAATTAAATGACACCAGTGGATTGCCCACCCCTTAAAACCATGGACTAGAACCAAAAATTATGTTTCTATCACAATTATTGAAGAAGTTATAGCTGTTTTAGTGATTTTGAAGCCCATCAGTGGCCATCTTGACCCAGTTTTAACCCAATTCCGGAGGTCTGATTTTGGTAGACTTTTTTTCTGTTGATCAGTATATCCAGTAGGAATGAAAACCACCGAGAAACCTTTTGTTGCAATTTGTTGTGGGTCAGGTGGTATATCGACCTGTCTATGTTGCTTTTCATGAATTATGACATGCTGATTTTGATTTGAAAATGATAATGTTTAATTAATTCCTATTTGTGAATAGTATTCCATCTCACCATGATGACAATTTCTGTTATTGAAACACATTTTGAGGAGGTCGAATAAAGATATTTTACATTCAAAAACCTTATCCTGACTGAATCAATGAATCGTGTGCTTTTACATTGAAGAAAAAAAACAGTATCTGATAGATACTGCTTTATACACACATATTGTTTTCTAACATAGAAAGGTCCTGATGCCTGTATCCATTATTATGCACATAGTTGTTGTTGGAACAGGACTATTTATGTAATTAACCGCCAAGCCAGAGCATCCAGTTCTGCTGTAGTGTTGAGGGTGAGTCACACAACCAAAAATATCACACAGGGCCACTGCACACAGATGCGCACTAAGAGGGTGGCATAGCCTGAGACCGCATCTGACTTTAGAATCCGCAGCTTGTCACAGTAAGTACCTGTAATTCATCAGCGGGTTTATCCTCTGTGTGGTCTGCTTTTACCAACTACCACATTGCTCACCCAGCAGTGTTATTTATTGAATTCTGTGTTGTGTCCATTTGGAACTGTGAAGCAGGATGAGACTGAGATACCACAAAGCTGGCTCCTCTAATATAAGAAGTTCTACTTTTAGAAACCTCAAAAGGTTTTACTTCCATTTAGGTTTGGAACTGACATTCAAGCATATTACCAGTTACAATCAAACCACTACATACTACAGCCAATTCCAAATGATACAGTATATAATTTGAGCCTTGACAACAAGTACACAATCCTTTCAAAGGATACCACTTGTTCCTCTAGAGGTGAGTCACTGTAGCACCAGTCTGCCCTCAGTACAGTCGGAGAAGAAGTACAGCTGTCTGACTCGAGCAGGGCTTGCCATTACATCCATGATCCCTATAAACTAACTACAGGGACAGTCCACCTGGAGCAACTTGGGGTGAAGTGCCTTGCTTAGGGGCACAATGGTGGTAGCCCCTGGTATTGAACTCACAACCTTCTTGTGTTCTCATTGGAAGCCTGACCACTAAACCACTACCACCTTTGATAGTTTGTTTCAATTAAATCCAAACTGACAGAAACAAGAAAACGACTTGCATACGTTTGTCTTACCCTTATCGCTAGCCGTTCGGCAGCTGTGAGACGAACAGATATTTAGTTAGCAGTCAGCACATAGCTAAAGTTTAGCCGATTCCCAGCTGGATCGTCAAACTTTCTGTTGCTGCCGTTACACAGCTTAGACCCGGCGCCACATTGCGGAGGCTGCTGCACACAAACACATTTTTTATTACATTTTGGTAACTGGTTTTACATGCACACACTGCCTGCATAGTATAACCAACAACAATATTCCATTGTTTAGTATACATATCGAAATAAAATGAAGTCTACAGTGTGAGGCTGTATTAAGGCTGAATTAAATGCTAACTTTAGCATGCTAACATGCCGACAATGACCATGCTAACATGCTGATGTTTATCAGGTATAACATTTCCCATGTTCACTATCTTAGTTTAGTATGTAAGCATGCAGACATTTGTAAATTAGCACTAAACACAAAGTGCAGCGGATGCTGATGGGAATAAATATTTTATTTGTTTTGCAGGTATTTGGCAAAACCCAAAGTATTAGACAAATCATAACTGTAATTCATTGTGACGGACACAATAATTCATAAATTATTTCCAAATGAAGCTACAGAAGTTAAAAACTGCATATGGGCATGGTGAAATCATAAGCTTTTCATGGAACTCAATTTATGTACCTAAAAACATTATTTACATTCTCGTTCTGTACAATGGATGCCTGATTAATTATCTCAGGAACGCAAAGACAATTTAATAGCTAAGAGAGTCATACAGGTAGGTGTTGATCTACAGCAGCAGGTTTATGTAGATTAGAGAAGGTGTGAAATGACGCTAATAAAAAAGCTTTTGACTTATGGATCCACACTTTGTCATAACATTGTGATCATTAGTGGTTTGGGAGTCTGTGTGGTCCTTTTCTGCTGCTCTCAGTCCCATTTGACCTACCACGCTGTTACACTCCAGAGGTAAAACATCTTTCACTTGTTCAGAGCCAACCTACTACAGGTAGAATTTGTTGACTTTGACCTACCACACTGTGTGACAGTCAGCCATTTATCAGGATATTTAACTTAAAATTCCAAATACGCTGCTTTCTGTTCAATTCCTCTATGACATGGCTCAACGATGCTGTGGTGTCACAGCAAGCATGCAAATTAGTTGATGTCTATTAGTTGAAATACAGCATTGGTATCTGCCATAACAAGTGGTCATGGGATCTGAAAACAAAAAAGTAATATGTGCATGTATTTTACACGTTATTCAATGTCAAGAAGAGTGGACCTGGTGGTCCCAAACACAGGAGACAACAGGCGGAAATACCTTTTTATTCAAGGTTTGTGAAGGCAAAACTGATCATTACAGAATAAAACCAAGTATCCAATGTTTAAATACAAACTAATGTAATGAGGGGATGAAGTGCAGGTGGAGAAATAGTGGAGAAGCTCAGGTGAAGGAAATTAGGTGATTAGGCAGGAGAACAGGCAGGGAGCTGATTGGCTGGGAAAACTCTGGAATCAGGGAAGGACTAACAAGGCTGATTCAGAGCAGGTGTGTAGATGAGCGATGGAAGGAAAGTCGGCAATGACACACACACAAACACAGAGATTTAGATATTTATTTCATACATGTAAAAAAATACACAAAATAAACAACAACTCTCAATAAGCAACATATCATATCCTAAAATTATTAGGAATAAGTAAACATTTTTGTATTTTATCAGTAAACCTATTGTTGAACATAAATATTCACATAATCACTTCCAGCCTCAGTGTTCACCATATAGACACCTTGATCAAATCAATCAAATGAAACATTCGGAGTGTCTGTCTCTCATGTGGCAGGTTGCCACTGATAAAGTTTACGTCAGGATCATGAATCGTGACAGCGCCTGCTGACCTGGTCCTGCTGGACACCGGGAAGCCTTATTGACGTTTTCCTGGATTCATCCATACTTTCTATTTATTTTTTTTCCAACACAACATAATTTCTGTCAAATGTTGTATTTGTACTATGTTGTTTATCCTGTACACACGACATCTATTGCACGTCTGTCCGTCCTGGGAGAGGGATCCCTCCTCAGTTGCTCTCCCTGAGGTTTCTTCCATTTTTTCCCCTTTAATTTTGGGGTTTCTTTTTAGGAAGTTTTTCCTTGTGCGATGCGAGGGTCTAAGGACAGAGGATGTCGTAACCTGTACAGTCTGTAAAGCACACTGAGACAAATGTATAATTTGTGATATTGGGCTATACAAATAAATTTGATTTGATTTGATTTGATCTTGTAGCCTGTCTTACTATGCTAGTTCCCCTCTCCAATCATCCATCTCAAAGTTATTCAATAAGTTCTTTTTTCAAATGTGTTTAAAGTTGTTAATGTTCTGCGTGTATGTATGTATTCAATTACTCACTACAGTTGTTCCATGGATGCAATTAGGTAATACTTCATTTTTTGCTTTCTACATGAATTGAACTGTTTTGAGGTCAAACAAATTTGTAAGCATTTTAGTGCTTTTAATTTAATAAAAAGGGGGTTTGTTGTATCTATACCCGGTTTTATTTACAAAATTGCTATGGCTTATTGATGAAGATTGGATTTGTGTTTCATTTTTATACATTTCCGCACACTTTCATATAGTTATATACAGTATGGGACTATAAAGGAACAGTATGAGCTGTTTAACAAAGTATGATTTAGAAGATATGTGACTTATATAATATTGCAAATTACTCAGCCTTGATATCATTTATGTTGTTTCCAGCACAATTTATTATCAATTATTACTCAAATAAATATAATTTCAGACACTCAACTCAATTTCGACTTCATTTATCATAAGGTTCTTGTTTGAATAATGTATTTTTTTAATTAAAATTTTGTGTTCGTTTATTAGAATAAAACTATATTATTCACTGAATCCAAAAGTTGATCCAAATTATTATTACCACAACAAAAAATAAATTTGCATCATCTGCAGGTACTATAGTTTTAATACTTTGGAAACTTTACACGTATTATTTATATACAAAATAAACATACATGGTCCCACCACTGAGCCCTGGTAAACACCACAAGTAACCTTTAATTAGAAATACTGAACCCTATTGTCCAGTCAGCTGCTTAACCAAGAGAGTGCCACCCCTTTGATTCCATATCTTTTTATATTCTTCAATAATAAGAGAGATCAACAGCGAAAACGGTATGAGACGGAAAGACAGAGAAACACAAGGGAACGATACTGATGCACGCCCATGCCACAGATATCTATACAATAAGAAGGGCCAGTTTCAGTATTAATATGTCCAAAACAAATGTGTTGTCGACACTGCAGCAAACTATGCGTCTGTTACATCATGAGTCTATATGTAAAGGGCCTGAGGACATTATGTTTGAACAAGAATTATATGATTTAAGGATGTCATTTATTCATGAAAGAAAGGGAAAGGAAAGGAGAGACCCTGCCCGGAGGAAGCCCGGGGCCCCCATCTGGAGCCAGGCCCAGAGGGAGGGCCCGACAGCGAGCGCCTGGTGGCCGGGTTTGCCACGGAGCCCGGTCGGGCACAGCCCGAAGAAGCTACGTGGTGCCTCCCATCCATCCATCCTGTGGGCCCACCACTCATGGGAAAAACCGCTGGGGTCGGGTGCGCTGTCACACGGGTGGCAGTGATGGTCAGGGACCTCGACGGACCAGACCCGGGCAGCAGAGGCTGGCTCTGGGGACGTGGAACGTCACCTCTCTGTGGGGGAAGGAGCCGGAACTAGTGCGGGAGGTGGATCGCTACCAGTTGGATCTGGTGGGGCTTACCTCCACGCACAGTCTTGGCTCTGGAGCCGTACTCCTGGATAGGGGTTGGACTCTATTCTTCTCCGGAGTTGCCCAAGGTGTGAGGCGTCGGGCCGGGGTGGGGATACTCACTAGCCCCCGGCTGAGCGCCGCTACGTTGGAGTTTATCCCGGTGGACGAGAGGGTCGCCTCCCTACGCCTTCGGGTTATGGGGGGGAAAACTCTGACTGTTGTTTATGCCTATGCCCCAAACCGCAGTTTGGAGTATTCGGTCTTCTTGGAGACCCTGAATGGAGCCCTGCAGGGGGCTCCAGTAGGGGACTCCGTAGTCTTGCTGGGAGACTTCAACGCACACGTGGGAAACGATGGAGACACCTGGAGAGGCGTGATTGGGAGGAAGGGCCTCCCTGATCTAAACCCGAACGGTCGAGCGAGGAACCATCCAAGCTGTGTACAGCAAGGGTGGGACCCTGCTGACTTCAACTGAGAAGGTTATCGGCTGCTGGAAGGAGCACTTTGAGGAACTCCTGAATCCGACTAACACGCCCTCTATGGTTGAGGCAGAGCTGGAAGCTGATGGGGGATCATCGTCAATTTCCCTGATGGAAGTCACTGAGGTAGTCAAACAACTCCACAGTGGCAAAGCCGCAGGGGTTGATGAGATCCAGAAATGCTGAAGGCTTTGGGTGTTGAGGGGCTGTCTTGGTTGACACGCCTCGTCAACATTGCGTGGAAGTCTGGGACAGTGCCTAGGGGTTGGCAGACCGGGCTGATGGTTCCCCTATTTAAAAAGGGGGACCAGAGAGTGTGTGCCAACTACAGGGGTATCACACTTCTCAGCCTCCCTGGTAAAGTCTACTCCAAGGTACTGGAAAGGAGGGTTCGGCCGGTAGTCGAACCTCTGATTGAAGAGGAACAATGCGGATTCCGTCCTGGTCGTGGAACAACAGACCAACTCTTTACTCTTGCAAGGATCCTGGAGGGGGCCTGGGAGTACGCTCATCCGGTCTACATGTGTTTTGTGGATCTGGAGAAGGCGTATGACCGGGTCCCCCGGGTGATATTGTGGGAGGTGCTGCGGGAGTATGGGGTGAGGGGGTCACTTTTGAGGGCCATCCAATCCCTGTACGCCCAAAGCGAGAGTTGTGTCCGGATACTCGGCAGTAAGTCGGACTCGTTTCCCGTGAATGTTGGCCTCCGCCAGGGCTGCGCTTTATCACCAATCCTGTTCGTGATTTTCATGGATAGGATATCGAGGCGTAGTCGTGGAGGAGAGGGGTTGCAGTTCGGTGACCTGAGGATCTCATCGCTGCTCTTTGCAGATGATGTGGTCCTTATGGCATCATCGGTCTGTGACCTTCAACAGTCACTGGATCGGTTCACGGCCGAGTGTGCAGCGGTTGGGATGAGGATCAGCACCTCCAAATCTGAGGCCATGGCTCTCAGCAGGAAACCGGTGGATTGCCTACTCCGGGTAGGGAATGAACCATTACCCCAAGTGAAGGAGTTCAAGTACCTCGGGGTCTTGTTCGCGAGTGAGGGGACAATGGAGCGAGAGATTGGCCGGAGAATCGGAGCAGCGGGGGCGGTATTACAGTCACTTTACCACACCGTTGTGAAGAAAAGAGAGCTGAGCCAGAAAGCAAAGCTCTCAATATACCGGTCGATCTTCGTTCCTACCCTCACCTATGGTCATGAAGGCTGGGTCATGCCCGAAAGAACGAGATCACGGGTACAAGCGGACGAAATGGGTTTTCTCAGACGGGTGGCTGGCGTCTCCCTTAGAGATAGGGTGAGAAGCTCAGCCATCCGTGAGAGACTCGGAGTAGAGCCGCTGCTCCTTTACGTTGAAAGGAGCCAGTTGAGGTGGTTCGGGCATCTAGTAAGGATGCCACCTGGGCGCCTCCCTAGGGAGGTGTTCCAGGCACGTCCAGCTGGGAGGAGAGCCCGGGGAAGACCCAGGACTCGGTGGAGAGATTATATCTCCTCACTGGCCTGGGAACGCCTCAGGATCCCCCAGTCGGAGCTGGAGGATGTGGTCCGGAGAAGGGAAGATTGGGGTTCCTTACTGGAGCTGCTGCCCCCGCGACCTGATCCCGGATAAGCGGTAGACGATGGATGGATGGATGGATGGATTTATTCAATAATTTGAACTCATGAGAACATATCTAGTTTATCAGGAACAGCACTGATTCCATCGTTTCAATTTATTCTAAATACCTCCCCTTAAACAACAGGACCTTTTGGGAAATACAGTAATTGCTGCCATCAGTTACAAGACAAGTTTGATTACAATTCCTATGTCTGCAAAGTAAATATGAAGCTACTGCCAGCAGCTAGTTAGCCTAGCACGTGGAAACAGCTGGGCTGGCTCTGTCCAAAGGTAACAAAATCCACCTACCAACATATATCTAAAGCTCAATAGTTAACATGTTATATCTTGCTACATTCAATCCAAACAAAAACCGAAGTGTAACAAAGAATTTTATGATTTATGTGTCCATTTCTTTGATTAAGCGCAGAACTTCCTGGAATCTCAGGTTGTCTGACAATTTCAGCACTACAACAAGACTCGAGTCAAGCTGACAAACAAGAATAAAAAAAACAACCACATGAACTTCTCCGAACGACCCATTTGTTCAGCACGGAGAAGCTTCGGCCTTTACACCTCATCCTTGAAGCCTTCTTCTCATAAAAACACAAAATATAGTGTATGAAAACGTTTCCGAAAAAGCATGACTCTTATTTGGATTCACTTACCCATAATGGGTTCATTACTGACCGGGCTGAATACCCCTACTGCAGCTACATGTACATTGTACAAAAACTACATATGGTTACATTTAAGTGACAAAGCCCTTTAGCAGCTGTAGTAATTAGGTGATTGGACCATCTGTAGCAAAGGATCTAAATATTGTATCCATTTATATTCTATACCCATTCATCCCGTACAGGGCCACAGAGTTTGGAGGTCTATTCCAGCAGTCGGACAAGAATATTGACATTGGTTGATTCTGCTAAAACAACAGATTTCGCCCAATACAAACATGTTTTTAAATTCTTCCTCTTTACAATATCTGTCCATGGCAACTACAGAAAATTATAGTTACAGAAAGCTTGTGGTAATGGCAAATAAAGGTGGTTAAGCAATAGTTAGGGTAAGGAACTGAAACACCTAATTGAGGCTAGGGATAGACTGTGGTGAAAGTTAATGAAAAGGAACTTTAACTTAATTGCATGTCTTTGACAGGATGCAAACTCCTGTCTCCTGCATGAAACTTAACCACGCCGACCTCCAAATCCTCCACTACAGTGTACTGCTGAACATTGACTTTGGACATAAACCATGCAATGTCTTCCAATATGGAAGTAATTCTTAGGATACTGGTCACACCTGCAAGCAAGATTTAGAATCTCCATTTCACCTAATATGTATTCCCTGTGGTAGAAAACCACCAGAAAAAAACAGATACAGACACAGGAAGAACATGCAAAGTCCGAAATAAAGTGTCCAGCAGTACTGGTTATGCTAAAAACAACAACAGGAGCTTATTGCTGTATGAGCCATCACTAACGACTGAGCCACCCAACTCAGTGTTCCTGCGTGACTAAAAGGGTTGACGTAGAGGCAGTGGAGGTTTCTATCTGGAGCCCCACAAGTTCCTTCCAGTCCCTTGATGTCCTGTTTGTTTTCCCTTTTGTCAGAGCATGGTGTGTCGACTGGTTACTGGCCAGAGGCTGCCAGGAAGGAAGAGACTGACCACAACCACCAACTGTCCTGTGGTTGATCACACATGCAACAAAATCTGAATGTTTGTCCGACCCAAAGAGATAGAGCCGTTTTCCTTCATATGTCTATATTTTTGACATAGCACTATCAACATATGTATGCTCTCGCAACTGGGAACTTCCTGACTCTGCCCTCAAATATTTGAGCAATTCTTCCAGATGCCAGACTACATCTACAAACTATATACAGCAAAAAACATATTTGACATTCAATCTTGGCAATATTGTGGTCTTTACTTCATGCTATATGTACTGCAGCATATGTAAACAGTTTAGAGAGAATGTCCTGTGCAAACCATGACACTGTGGTCATTTCCTTACTCTGTCAGATGCAGTCGGTTTATATCGTATATAAGCTTTCCAATTTGCAAAGAGAGCTGACACTGTTCTTCCACAAAATACTTGTATCTTCAAAGGTCAAGTGGTTCGGAATAAGAGGAAAATAGATTTAGATGTTTTTCATGCATTTTAGATGTTTTAGAATGCAGTTTTGTGATAATTTGGCTTGAACCAATTTCCTTCACACAAGGGACAATGTCAGCACAAATAGTTTTTTTTGACAACGTCAGCAGTCATAAAAATAGGTTTAGCTTTAATAGTCAGCATCTGTGTGTATCGGGCGGTGGTGAGAGAAAGAGGGGAAAGGAGAAATGTGTATGTTAAAGATAAAATGAGGGTAGATGATAAACAGGCTGACAAAATATGTATGCACCAATAAACCGTTAAAACTATGAATGGATTACTGAACGGGCCTATAAGGCACAGGTTCAGGTGCACAAAGTGTCAGGAGCCCCCCTGGCCTAAAATGTCAAACAGATGCATACCAACTAGGAAGAGACTCAAAATGACCACAAAGAAACACAAAAAGAATATAAAGAGGGCCAAAACAAATATAGACAAAAAATAACAACAGAGACCAAAATAATTGCAAAGAGACACAACACAATTATAAAGGAACTCAGATGGCACAAACTGACACATAAAGTGACCACAAAAGAGACACAAAAAACCCACAAAGACACACAAAACAACTAAATAAAAGGGAAAGACCACCACAGAAAAAACTACAAAAAGACCGAAACAATTACAAAGAGACACAAAACCACAGAAAGATGTGTAGCGACTACGAAGAGACACAACACAACAAAAAAGAAAGTTTAACAACTATAAAGTCTGCGTGTCTGGCTACTACAGAATATAAGAGAGGTGGTGGGTATTTTTGTATGTCTGTGCCCAGGGGCCCATTGTCTCATAATCCGCCCATGGCTGGATCACCTGCCATCCTTTCACCCACGCAGCAAGCGAGGGCCAAAGGTAATATTTAGGGACGCATGGGTACACACCTTAACTACAAACATACCTCGCTCTGAAACAAAAGTTGGACACCGGGAAGATACCAGGGAACTTAACATGTGGACATGTTTTTTTTTTCTCTCTCTCATCCCAGTAGTGATGTGAGACTATAAATATTAGTGTCTACTGGGCCATCACAAGGACTTTACTGGATATTACAGGACAGTCAGGTACTGTCAGAATTGAACTAGTTTTTTAAGAGATAACATAACAGGTTAGAAGACTTAGTAATTCTATCTTTAATTATTTTCGTTGTACAATGTTACATTCAATAAGTAACATTCATGGATGCTCTCTATCGCTGGTGTTGGCTTTCTGCTTGCCCCTCATCCTTCTGTTGAGCAACGGATACTCAGAAGCCTCCATTTACCATAAAAAAGGTAAGAACTACTTCTGCTTCCCTTTAGAATTATTACTCAAAAACATGTGTTTGTACGCCCCTACCCAGTCCCATGGGTTGATACTTTCTGCCCGGGGAGCAGAAAACATTTGTGTTGTGTCTTAAATATAGCCATTAAACCAACCCAAACTGGCTGACCACAGGCTTTGTCCTCTATACTCTGACCTTGCATTCAGCTCCGTGGGTCTCTTCACAGCAGAAGAGTGTGTTCCTATTGATCCCCTTCTGAAGGTGACTGATAGACCCCATGGGGATAGCTCCCACAGCCTGCAGGAATGATAGGATATTTCACTGTGGATGCTAGATTTAGACATTAATGTGCCTGAGCTCTTGCAACAGGGCTTTAAGTATTTTTGCAGTGACGGCAGACATTTATATAATCGGCAAAGTTTTGATGTAAACTCTTGTAAAATATATATGCTTTCACATAGCAGGGTCATACCTGGAACTGGAAAGGAAAAAAGTGTGGACAGAAAAAAGACCAATGTGTCATTGTGCTGTTCATTTGTTTCACAGGCATCTGTTCGTACAAAGAAAAATACTACAAACCAGGAGAGTCTTTCCGGAGAGGCTGTGACAAGTGCTTCTGTCATGACTTTGGTTTCTACTGCTTTGTGTGAGTAGATAATTCACTTCAGGTTATGATAATTTATTTCAGATATATAAAGCTTTTCTTATGGGAATTATATCATTGTAAATAGCTCTCATAGAGCAAGCCATATTATGTTTGGCAAGTACGAATCAAAGTGAAATTTATATTTTTGGTTTCTATTTAGTATAGTTCTGTTTCACAGTGCACAAATTAAAGAGGAACAAATACAATTAATATTTAAAAAAGAATAACATTTGCTGAGGGGCATGTAGGAAGAATATTTCATCTCGAGAGCTGCCATTTAACGGACTTTGAAATATTACTGTCCAAGTTTTTTCCCTTTGACTTGGCACCAATCTACTGTGCGCACTAATCCCTTCTCCTCCAGTTTATCTCAAATGACTTTATAAATATCACTATTTTTGTGGACTTTATTTAACATATACTGTATGTTCTCTTCCGCCCAGATGTCAAACAAACTGCAGAAGTCCAAGTCAGTCCTCTCCCACTCATGTTAACGTTTTATTTACCCGTGTCCGTCTCAACAAATGCCTGCGCATGCAGCCCATAATCCTCTGCGTTTTGGTTCCCTTCCTGCAATTGGGTTGGATTATGTTGTCACTGCAATCGAACCGCGCTAGGGTTCACTTGGAAACGATCGGCAACCAACTCTTATAAGCAATTGTTTTGCACCACGGTACGATTACTGCGTTCACAACTGTTCAAAGGAACTGCACCAGGGGTTGAACCGCACCACAGTTAAATTAAAACGGACTAAATGCTGGTTTGAAAGCGTCCAGTCTCTTCTCTCCTCCCCTCTCGTAACACGTCTCTTCTCTGTCCTTCTAGGCCAATGAAGCCTACCTCGTGGCCCAGGAAGTGTCGTCGGATCAGGACAGAGTGTGGTTACACGATGGTTTATAAAGAAAAGCCACAGGTGGAGTGCCGAGCCTACAGCTGGATAGGATGACATGCTGGACTTTTACTTTATTATTTTAAATATGTAGATAATGTATGTTCTTCATAGTACATAGTGTGTATATATAGTGTTCTGGACAGCATAACCTTGATGATATCATTGTAATAGGTTTTAATGAGGACAAGTCAAATCATACTTTGATGCGTAATGTCTTACTGGACCCAAGTAGAATTTAATCAGCTAATAATCAAGTCGCCATTATTTGATATCAACCTTGTCTGTTGCACTTAATGTTTTATGCAGTTATGTCTTGTAAGTGGTGTTTTTGTAGTCATTCAAATCAGTACAACACAGTGTAGTCTATCAAACATAGTGATTACAGGTTCAACATGAAGTTAGTCTGATGATGATCAATTTGATCTGATATGAAATGTACATCTTTACACATTACATTTACACGTTTGAGAACAGAATCAAAACGTCTAATATACAATGTGGTGCGTGAAAGTGGAATGGAAATTACCTGTATTATTATTAAAGGAGATAAAGTTACCCTTAGTCTGTACTCTGATAATCTATAAGGGCCTTTTATAACAGAGAGCTACTAATGTAATGTGAAGTATTTAGAGGAAGCTGAACGAGAATGAAAGTAACTGAGACAAAAAACTATCAAATAGCTATTTCAGTTGGATTAAATCAAATAGCAAAATAGTCAATGTATGTTTTAACCGAGTTAAAGGTTATTTTATTTTCCTTTTACAACAGCAGGAGGCTCTGTGACAAAACAGGTTTGGACGTGTATAGAATAGAAAGTTGCACTTAAATAAATATAAAAAAGCAGTGTGAGGTAAAGTGTCCTTAATCAGTTTATTTTTTACGATTTTCTATGGAGTTTTCCTTGTGCAAATCTTGTGCATGTTGTATATTGTACATATTTTAAAGCCCTGTAGTGATCAATAAAGTTGACTTGATGTGACCGCAATCTGGCTGTTTGTTAGACTAAAAGAAAAGTAACTTTAAAGTTATACATTTTTAAAATCATTTTAATAACTAACATTTAACCGCACTGAATAATAGCTGCACTCAAAGTATACATCCAATTGCACACTTCACTGGCTATTATTGTCAGGTCTGTCAGTGTAGCAAGAGACATTACATAATCATATTCTCCTTAAAAGAGGTGATACTTAGAGGACTCAAAGGTCTGGCAGTCAAAGGCTTACAGTAGAAGATCTATGTAAAAAAGCGCCTTAGCAGCATAAAGTGCATATTGGGGCTCCAGTGGAGAAGAGCATCCTATTCTCTATCTGGTGTTGAATAAGGACAATACCACAGTCTATAGGAATTCACAAATCAAAGTCAGTGAAATACAAACAGTCTTCGAAATAGCCCTTTGGATTCCGCTAGTATAAAAAGCTCAAAGATGCCCAGTGCACTTTTAAGATCTCACAGATTACGTTTGTGGCGTTATGTTCAGAAACTGTCAAGGTCAAGCTGCTGACAGCATCTGGCTCATGAGGACTACAGATGGGGATGAGGCCTTTCGGGCCTTTAAGAGGCTATCAGGAGATCAGCCAAGGGTGGCAGAGGCACTGTGCAGCGGTGGCCCTCCTCTCAGGATGGTAATCCAACATGCGAAGAAGGAAGTGTGAGAATCCAGCGGTGTCCTCCAACAGGAAGTGGTATTTCTCCACCAGAATGTTGTAGAGGCTCCAGAGCTTCAGTGGACCGACACGACGAAGGTCGCCTGGATGACATGGAACCAGTATTACTCAAGGATGCTCACAAGTAACATGATTTAATGAAATGATTTAGTAGGACGATATCAGGGGTGTACTGGGAAAGGTATAGGGGGAGAGGGGTGGTTACATATGTGCAGTATATACGACAGTCAGTTACGCTTGGGGATGGGGTTAATGTAATTAAATATGTTACTTATGTATTATATGTATTTATTGAAACCCTGTCCTACAAAAAATAGTTACTGGTGGGGTAATCTAATTACATATGTATTTATTATAAACAATATGCAAATGTTTATCACATTATGTGTTGTGTTTTGAGGTAAATATCATTCATGAATTTATTACCTCTTTCAATATCTCTCATATATATATATATATATATAAAATATAAAAGCCCAAATTTTACATTCTTACGTATTCCTATTCTTACTGATGAAATGTTAAGTAAAATAGATACAAAAATGTAATTGAGCAATTTATCCACCATTTTACAGCCACAACCGTAGCAACAGAGTTAGCTTCGGTCGAGCCTATGACGCAAGCATCAGTTAACAATGTTAACTAAGTTAAAATCAATCTAAAAAAAGAAATATCCCCATACAACAAGATCTGCATTGTCAATTACATTTTGAAGGGAAACATAGTTGGTCCAGGATTACTTTGGTTTTGACTATCACAAATATGTTTTTAATCAATGTCTGCATAAGGTCAAACAAACACAGGACTCTCACGCAGGAAAACTCTGTTCAGGTCCTATGTGAAACCAAAAGTCAAAATTGCGTTTTAAATGTTTTGTCTGTAACTTCATTAGCGTAACAAACATACTTAATTTAAACCAAAACATGATGTTTTACTAAACATAATCAATTAGTTTTGTTGCCTAAACATAACCATGTAGCTTTGTTTGTTTTATTTAAAATTACAATGTTAATCATAGGTTTAAAAGCGTGACCGTAATCCGGAAGCCAATACGTTTCTCTCGAAACCTTGAGAATGCAATTTAGTTGTATGGGAACGTAACTTTGTAGGAGACATAGTTGGAATCACAGGCACACTGAGAGGCCCGTAAAGAGACGAAGGCCCGGACGGCCGGTAAAAGCTTTATGGATTTTCTGACGATCCCCCTGCCCATCGATGGGGCGGGCCACCGGGATTTCTCCTGGTTTTCCAGATGGCCAGTACACCACTGGCTGATATCAATAAAAGTGCCCACTAGCACACTACATACATAAAAAGTGCAGGTTTACCTCTGCGACTGAAGTACTCTGCAGAGTATTTACCCGACAAGGCAACAGCTGGTGGGATTTTACCAAGCAGCTCCATGATCTGGGCTATATGGTCTGAGGTGGATGGAGAGAACAGACACATTCAAGCGTGAGACACACAAATGTACAGTACACATTATCATACACTACATCAACAGTTACAACGCAGCCACAGTGTAATCCCATTTATTCCTGTGTTTGTCATGCCTCTGTCAGTGTTAGCACACTGTACTAAATGTACCTTCCTCCAGAGAAATGGACTCGCCAGCTTTGGGTTCAAACAGGGAGTCTCCAGTGACCAACTCAAAGGCCTGAGAGAATGGAAGAGAAAATTAAAGGGTCAGATGTATATGTTTTCAATAAGACTAATCCCAATACATTGATTGATGACGCCAATATTTGAAAATAACTGCTTCAGTCTCTATCATAAAGATTAGGCTACAAGTAAGTTAGCTATGCTAGCAACTTGACTGAAATATCTCAACAACATTGGATGGATGTGTCACACACATCTCTAAAAACTTTCATTCTCAAAACATGATAATTCCTGCAGATACAGGTTGCCAAATATTTAATCTGACACCACCCTACTTACAATTACATTTGCTTCACAACAAAAGATCAAACACAAATTCTATTTTATTAACAGTTTGGTGTCTTTTACAATTATGAAGTTTACTTGTGGGATTCCTCAAGGTATTAGGCCCAGTTTTGTTTATTTTGTACATAAATTATATAGGTCTCCAGAACATCTGATGTGCATGATATCAAGTGCATGGTATTTCCAGATTATACAAATATATTTTGTCTCTCCTAAAGAAGTTGTGGCACAAACTGCTATAGTGTATACAATAAAAGGTAAACTAAAGTATATCTTTGTTGTAGACAAATACACAGGTAAACCATAGCCATTCAACCATTCTATTCTGAACCTCTTCAACCCCCCTCATACACTGGTCAGACAGTCGGTATAAGCTTTGTTGAAACTCACAAAACTTTATTCTAAACTCTGGTGAAAGTTCCGAAAGAAGTCAGGTTGAATTTTGAGAGAAATGTGAATAAAATAATTCACAAGACTATATTTTCCATTTGATAGAATGATGTAGCAAAAGAAAGCATGGAGTCTTGGGTTTGAATATCTTACGCTGTGTAAACATCATATTGTAAATGTTTTTACCTTACCATGCAAGCAACACTCCAGATGTCAGCAGGCGGGCCGTACTCAGATCCCAGTAAAACCTCCAGCGAGCGATACTGACGGGTCTGAATCTCCTCACAGAAATGTTTGTACTGGACCAAGAAAGAGAGAGAAATATATAAATATTAAAATGGTAATGTTTCAGATTGCTTAGTGTCTGTTTTCACACACGTTATGTGCTATACATTTGGCTTTCTACTTTTTGGAATTTTAAAATTCCTCAGAAAAATCTAGCTGAATGAGACTCAACATGGCCAATGTGGATTTTAAGGCACTGAATATCTATCTATCTATTTTCTTACTATGAGTGATGGCATCCTATGTGAACACAAACCTTTCAGCCAAAGCAAAATCATATTTCACATGAGAGGTTTCTGGATTTTGTGTTTTTGTCTATGTTGAGTATTTGTTTTGCACCAATCAGAATTAAGATACATGTAAAAATGTGATGACAGTTGCGATGGTGTTGGCTAATCTTACCAGTACTGTCTGAACAAACCCACTAGCTTCAAATCAACTGATTAATTGGCCATTATTAGTTGTCATTATTATTATTATAATTATTATTATTATTATTATTATTATTATTATTATTATTATTATTATTATTATTATTATTATTATTATTATGTCGGTTGGAGCATAGATTTGAGGTGGTATGGCCCTACTCTACCTCCTAAATTGGTCAGTGGGCTCTTATTGGTAAGCTGGATCACTGCAGGAAGGTTCAAAATTGTTAAGCGCTGAAAAATGGATACAATTACAACCTTTTCACAACGTGCAGGTAGTTGCAGATTGCCCCATCATTATAATGGTAACAACTGATAATGGCAATTTAATGGGCCCAAAACATTGGAAATAGGTGTCAAACCACACTCACACAGTCCTGGCAAAGCTGAGTTTTGGACTGTTAAACCTGCAATAACTAATTATTTTTGGTCAATCTGGGGCAGCGGAAACACATTGTAAAAAACAACATTGACATACCATCTGCTTTAAGTTGATATGTTGAACAGCAAACAGTCGCATATACACATCCGGCGGTTATTGAGCAACATTAGTAATCATTTGCAGATGTGTTTCTCTGCTCTGTTTTGGTCTCCACCAACTTGAAAGGGAAATATCTGTCTTTTTACTATGTCTTGTAGAGAAACTAAAACAAATCAAACAAATTCAGCACCGGGCTAATGTTGTATGTCAAGCTTTATAATGGCTTATAATGTATGTAAAGTATATCGAACAACTACTGACCACCCAGCAGGAGCTTCCCAGGTCAGCAATCTTCACTGTAATGTCTTTTAATCTGTATGGGTTTACCTGCTCCTTCTCTAAAAGAAACAGCAAGAAATCGTGTATTAACATCTTATTCATTTCCAGAAAAATTATATAAGAAACTCATTCATTTTAATTTTTTTGTTTAGATATCAGTACAACAAATGCGTTGACCCCTAAAATGTACAATATGTCTGTACAGAGCAGAAATTGGCTCCGAGTACATCTACTTTGTACTCATGTGATAAACCTTGCATGGCTGCTCAGGCAGCTCAGCTGGTATCTGTCCTGCTTTGAGACTTCCCTCTTAAACAATCTCCAGCATCTGTAGCAATAAAAAAAACAACTGTGCCTGTGGACTTTGTCTTTTTCCCCATCAGCACAGAGGAGGAGCTACTGTCCCCTGTTGGTACTTTGTGGGACTGCTCCTCCAGACGCAGCAGGATGTTCTCAGGCTTGATGTCTGTGTGAATGATTTTACACTGTGTGTGAAGGTAGTCCAGCCCCTGTAGAACCTAGAGAAAACACAAAAAGAAACATTGGGTAGTCTAACTATACATGTACCCTCTGGGTTTCAGTTTTGCAGAATGCACAATGTGTTAACACCTGAATTTTACTTGTATACATCTTCTTATCTAACTCTTGGCAACAGAGAAAATAAGCATATTTCTCAAAATGTTACTTTTCATTAATTTAATTTACTTTAACTGTGCATAGCTACACATTTGAGTATACAAACGGCATCTAAAGTGCACACAATTCTTACACTTAAATGACGATACGTGTTTGCGAGAACCTTGGCTAAGTCCACACTTAAACAGATATTTTTGAAATCAGGGTTTTTCCTCCATATTTCTAAAAATTGAAGCTCTGTCAAAACCAGTGGGCACGTTGGGCCACATACACACACACGGGTCTTGTCCAAAACCGGCATCATTGGCGGCGGGGTCTATATCGTGGGTGTTGGATAATGTAGCAGTGACCTCCGTAGTGCATTGTGATACATGTGTTACTCAATATAGTGGAAGAGTAACTGTACATGTATGTGTAAACATGTAAAAAGTCCTGTTAACAAAGTTAGAAACAGCACTATTTTGGCCATCGCATGGAATGACAACTCATTTGTGACACCTCATAAAAGGAGATAATGGCGCACACTGACCTTACAAGCCAAACAATCCATTTTCTCTGTCTACATATAATCACTGAAGTTTTTGAAAATGTTTACCCTGCTTGGAGTTTCAGAGAAGGTCCGTTTTATGTTACCTAAAAACGCTGTTTGGGAGTATATGAAAGCCCAAACTGCAAAGAAAAGGCAACGTTTAAAATATATACCTGTTTATATGTGGACTAGGCTTTAATTTCTTAGGTCTCTGTGGTTCTTTACCTGAGTAAGTATTTGTTTGACTGAAGGCCGCGTCAGTCCAGTATTCCCAAAACATAGCTGCCAGCTTCTCAGGTCAGGCCCCAACAGCTCCAGCACCAGGCACATGTCTGAGCACCAGACATTAAGGTCAGTTTTACATGTCTGCAAGCTATTGGCAAGCAGTATTCAGTGTATGATGTAATGCAACACTGTGTTCAGTGAGCTGACGTAATGCCATCTGGTGTTACATCTCTGAAAACAGTGTACTCTGTTAGAGTTTGCAGAGGTAAATCATTTACAAGATGTATTCATTTTATAATATAGTTGATACTGACAGTCTGACCATTTGATAGATGCATTTGAGTGTTTATTTTAGACACACAAGCACACATCTTTACACATGACAACCCTTCAGTGTCGGGTTTAGAGTGCGTGCCCAGTCTGTAAAAAGGATACGGACCCCGTTGACCCCGGCCAACTTGAACTCATCGAGCAACTGAACGATCCTTTGACTGGAGGGGTGACGGCTCGGAGGACCACTAGCCTGAATAAAGAGAGAAAAGGAGTAAGACGTGGAAGAAGGCAGACAATAAAAAGGAAATAAGATAGAGAGGGATTGGTGAGGAAGAAAGGTGGAAAGGGAGATAGTTGACATGGGAATATTATAATTCTAAACCAAAATGCAAAGACAAATATCAAGAGAAATAACATTTGACAGAAAGAGATGGACATGTTAAGAGAGGAGAAACACAAACAGTGGGTCACTGACACATCGTAGGAGAACAAGTTCATCCTGTCCTGCCTGGGTGAAGCCAGCTCCGCTCTTCAGCACCTTCACAGCAACGCGCCGACCTAGCCTGCTAACACAGACATGAGATCTGCCATCAGGACAGAATAGTTGCTGAATCCATGAAAGCATTGTATTGTATTGTGTTACTTAATATTTATAATCATCATAAGAAGCAAAGTAAAAAAATTGTCCTTATCGGCCTAAATGCAATCTACAAACACATCGGCTAGCATCTGACAACGATTTAGCTGATTATGGGCCAAAGGATTAACTGCATGAGTGTAAACTAGCTATTTGTGAAACAATCCGGTCGTAGATGTCATGTCTATAATCTGACTCCATTTTTGAATCTCAAATTGCTATTAGACTGTAGACATGACCGGTGCATGGTAGAGGAAGTCTTGGCTTGGATACCCACTGCACCAGAACATCGGTAATATTGGCCGTCGCCCCCAGATGGCAAAATTGTTGTCAAAACGATAGCTGATGGGTTCCGAGATTGTTGTACCAGTTGTAACGACTATTTTAAGTCAAGAGAAGGGTCCAAAGAAATAGAAAAGCCATAATCCCCACAGCCCGATCATCTTTGTACAGTCCCTAATTAAACCTACCTGAGGTCCAAACACAGCCAGACAGTGGAGAAATAGCCCCAGCCGAGCTTAGAAACCACCTGATATCTCCTGTTGAACGTGTCACCTATCTGGACAGGGTGGTATCCACCTGAGGAGATAGAAATAAAAGAAATCTAAGAATGGACATGTCATCAATTATTTAACTGTTCCATGACTGAAATGTGAAACCATTTCATCTTTCACATATTTTTCATCTGGTGTTTAGAAAGCTTAGATAGAGATGACTAAATGTGGCACTACAGCTATTTTTGGCATTACAACTTCCTCTAAGCTATAACATGTCTGCAGTGAGTAATACATTCAAACCTCCAGCGGGACATGATGCATAAGCCTGTATCAGTTCTCTGTCAGCCAGCATCACACAAAGGTCTTGGACATTGTCAAGGATCTTGAAATGCAATCTCTTTTTCTATTAAAAGTGAACATGATATAAGGCGGTATATGATTTATTTCAGAGTCAGGTATATGTGGTATCACATACTCAGCAGGTTATCTGGAGGTACATGTAGAGATCTGCAAAGCTGGCAGGAAAAGAAAGAGGGACAGGGAACAAGATCAGGATGCCAAATTGGCAAAAAGATGCTGTAGGTAAAGTGATATATAAAAAGAGAGGGACAAAGGTTGAGTGTGGCCATGGGGGTCATGGGAAGCACTTACAGGTCATAACCCAGAAATCATTTAGACTGCATTTTCACACTGTAAGAGGTCCCGCTCAAAACATATCTTGGTTGCTAGTTTCTAATCACAAATGTTAAAAGATTATCAGCCTACATTGTAATGATTTTTTTTTTAGCTTTACTGTCACTGTGGCTCTAGGGCACCATTAATCTCTATAAACAAATATCTACAGGCGACGGGACAAAATCATGGAACCGGAAGTATTCTAGTTTCTGTTAGTATTCCCAGTAGTATTGACCAATCACATTTGAGCGGGCTTTGGTTGCATGTTGATAAACAGTTTATGTGGAGAGCAAAAGAGACGTAATGCATTGGCCAAAATGCAATCTTCTTTTATTTATTTGCATACATATGCAGATATCTCTTTATAGAGATAAGCCACAGACGTCGTCTCTCGGCTCAATCTCTATTCTCACATCTCAAATTGCTAGTTGAACTGTAAAAAATGTCCGGCACAATGAAGAGGAAGTTTTGGCCCAAATATCTGTTGTCGGAAACCGCAGATCTATACCAGAACCCAAGATATATCAGCTGCCACTCCCAGAGGCTAAATGGTAATTTACTGATAACCGATGTGTTCCGAGATTGGGGCAACATTGATCCGGATTAAAATATCGCTACAAATTTCTAATGGTTTGCAATTAGATTTTGTGCTGATTTTGATGGTCTCGAATGACTTCAAACCAATCGTAATTGAAGAATTTTTCAGAAATATCAGGACCGTCTTGTACTATTTAAAGCAAAAATACTGTAGCTAAAACTTGATCAAGAAAGACAAAAAAATGGCGTAGGAGAAATTTAACAACAACCAATCTATATATAACAGAAGACTGTAGAGCCTTCTGATACCACAGAGTTTGTATTGTTGATGAACAAATCATTTAGCGCTACACATGCTGATCTGAGGGGCCTAGGATAAAAGTGAATGAGTACATCTGCAGATGATGGAATGAGTTAAGAGACTCTGCTGTACCATAACAGTATTCTCTGGGGTCCTCAGAGTCCTTGCTGTCCTTTGGATCCAGCTGCTCATGGCATCCGAGGGCGTCAAAGTTAGACGACCTACAAACAAACACACACACACACACGTCACATAAGAACTTGATTCTTTAGTCTCCCGCATTACAGCCTGTGCATCCTCTGTGTACAATATGTACATGTGTTGTGTTGTCAGTGTCGAGTTGCTGGGGGCAGCCAGGAGAGTTGAACTACTTTTAGAGTTTCACATAGGCTCGTCTTGCAATGGAAACTTGTCTCATTGCTGGCTAAGATTGGACGAGCAGCATCGGAAGTCGCACTACTTCTGACACAGCTGCAAATCATTTTGCAGTATGTTCACGCAACCTGATAACTTTGCATCCCAGCTGCTTTAGATATCTACTGTAGCAGCGGTTGGTTCACGTCATGTCTGAGAATACTGAACACAGGACACATTTCTGTGTGGATGGAGGGACATACAGTAGAGTTTGATGTGAGATTTAACACCCTTGTTCTTAAATTTACTAATAGAATGCACAGGACGTCAACATTTTCAAACAGTTTGATGATTGATGATTTTCTTTTTTTCCTGCAAAATGTGTATTATGAAGACCTGTGAGGACTGTCTGAAACTCTAAACTACCATTTAAGTCACCTCTGTAATGCTGGCATGCTTTATTTGTGATGAGATCACGGAATAATCCAAGGTTGAACGAAAACATGAAAATAAAAAAACTTGTTTCCACCAAAGGTGAAACACTGAAAGTCTTTTCAGCCAGAGGCATTTTTGCTGCAGTTTGTATTTTTCAGGTTTAAAACATAATATGTGTGCAGTTAAACAGTTGCTTCCATTGTGTCAAGTGCCATGGCAAAATACAGTATCACAGATAAAAGTAGTCCCATACTTACGTGTGATTCTGCTGAGCAGTTATTTGCGCGGAGCGGGGACTCCTCTGCATGGTGTTGTTCAGCAGATGCAGCCTGCAGACACAGCAGCTAGCGGAGCAATGAGCTGGTATCTTGAATTAAAAAGTGGTGGATATCTGAAGCCTGCGCAGGTCAAAACTTTGGCATAAAGCAAGGAGAGAGACAGATGCAGTAGCAATTGAAACTGTTGCACCACTTTAAAACAGTTGAGCAGCTGCGAGCTGGGGGAGGGGGGTCCGGTAGATATCTCAGGAGACTGGGAACGCCAGCAGCAGTAGTCAGCAGGGTATTAACATGAAAATCCGCAGCAGCCTTCTAATTCACTACCTGCAAGGCCTCTACCTGCTTCACACTATCATTTATATCCTTCACTCACTCCCCGCTCTGACTGTTTTTCTCTCTGTATCTGGACTATGGAAAAACGGAGATCAGAGGGGTGTTACGGTCGAACACACACAAGGGAGGAGATAGAGTGACAGCTGGTTATTTTTCCCCCATCTCAAGGGGAGCTTGACCTTTTGGCCACAGGGTTTACAGACTGCTAAACCTGGATTGAGAATGGGATCCCCGTCCTCCAACAAAGTATCACAAAAGAGTCATGTGAACAAAGGTCAGTTGAGGAGGTTTTTTATTTTTAGGGTAGACACTACAAGAGAATAAGGTAGAAGAATTAGCTAATACATATCCTTCCTAAATTGAGTACTAACATTAAGACAATTTGGTTTTGTATTACAAGTTTTGTGAATTTTAAAATATGCCATTGAGGCATGATATAATTAAATATGTGCTCATTTGCATCCCTTTCCAGAACAGAAATCTGAACATTGGATAAAGCTTCAGTTCAGGTTAAAAATATATTTTTTATTTTGTTGACATAGAGTCAATATTTTTTTACAGAGGGAATTTTAGATATCTCTTTGTGTAACTCCATAAATCAGAAAATACTGTCAACAGCCATTAAAAATATATATATATTCGCCATGTTTTTAGTAATAAAATGCTTTATAAATCAGACAGTAAATGATATATGAACAAACCCCTCTGTAAAAAGCTTCATAATATAGATAGGAATGACACTGGAAAACGTGGTGTATGTAAGTGCTACTGAAGTGTTAACTATAATCTAAAGCTCTTTACTGCTAAATAATAACATATATAGGGTACCCGTAAAATTCACACATTTTACATGCATTTAAGAAGTGGCATTCCATTTGAAAATATGTGGTGTAATCTTTCTAAATATGCATATACCAGTTTCAACCTTGATGACCGTGTGTATTGGCATGTATTTCTCATGTTACACAGTCACATTGTGGGAACTCGCCTTCCTTTTGGGGACCAAATGCAAGTCCCCACAATGTAAAGAGTTTTAGAGTTTTAAATTTAGGGTATGGTTAGGTTCAGGATTAGGATTAGGAAAGTAGCAGTTATGGTTATTTGTTTATTTAATTGTTTATTATTGCAGGGACAATACACAATTAAAAGTAATTGCACCACAGTTAGCTAGAAACTAATTTACATCCGTTGTCCCTGGGCAGATAGACTGCCACATAACAATAAATACACCTCATAAAACAGCCAGTGTGAGATAATAAATAAAATATATATAAAAATACAATAAATACATGACAATAATTAGTAGTGACACTTTTGTGCTGATTTGAGTGTGTGTGTGAGTGAGTGAGTGTGTGCGTGTGTGAGCGAGATTGATATAAACTGAATGTTCTAAGGAATTTACTGGACCGTGCAAGCTTCACTCTGTGTTACTGTATGTATTCAGGCTTCTTTATCCTTTGAATACAGAGTCCACAATACATGCAGGGAGAGGTAATACACACAAAAACAATGATCACATATGAGATTATGAGAACATGTAATTATGAAAAGCTTCACATTTCCTGGTTGTGCAAAAACTATACATCACAAAGTCATGTATATACAGAAATGTATATTATCTGGAAATTCTCTACATTTTAAAACGGATCAATGCTTTCTATTTTTGTTATATGTTTTTAATCAAATATCAAAAGTGTTATAGAAATGCTAGACTGCTTATTCATCTCCTGCACACACACCAAGACATTTCCCGATGACTTACACATGATTGGTTATGAACTCAAATATTTAGTTTGGTGACCTTTTCATGTGCTTACATGACACTTTTTTTTTGTGCACTGCGATTACACACAAAGTTGACGCAAATTTGCACCTTGTGACGCGATTGCTGGGATGTGAATGAAACAAACATGGTACTGTAGAGAAATGAGTACCTTATCGTTTTAAAAATGTCCAGCCCTCTTCTTTTGTTTACAGACGGAGCCAGCAGCAGCCCAGTCTCCCATTGACTCTCATATCGTGTAGCCAATGAACTGCTGAAGCTTTAGACATGTGACATCCATGGTTTTATTTTTACAAATGTTCTAATTTTTTCAGAATTGTATTTGTTAATTACAAAGTACAAATAAACACAAAAATATTAAAAAAATCATTACTACTAACAGGGAATATTGGGTATAGTTATTTATAGTAAAGGCCAATAATTATTTATGGCCTTTTTATCAATAAATATTATATCTCCAAATGCAGCTTGTGAACCCCTGGTGTTACTCTTAGAAAAACCTGTCTAATAAGTTTTTGTCCCTTTTATCTGAAATCTGAACCTGAACTTGGTAATACTTGATGTTATGTTCCTATGATGTTTTCCAGCTCTTACCAACAAACTTCCGGCAGAGTTTATTTTATTCAAATTTACTATATTCAGACCACTATTACTCAGTGCCAGAAGCACTTGGAGTGATGATTCAGTGCTTTGCAAGAACAATGAGAGAATTATCTTTTGAATGAGACCAAAATCATGCAGCTGGTGCAAATGGTTGAAGAGCAGCTTCAAATTTACTTTGGGTATGTCGTTTGTAGGTATTTTCGGGTAAATTCCCCCACCCCTTAAGACAGGGGTCGGGAACCTTTTTGGCTGTGAGAGCCATAAAAGCCAAATATTTTTAAATGTATTTCCTTGAGAGCCATATATTTAATAAAATTTAAAAAATATTTATAATATATATATATATAAAATATTTAATAAAATGCGTGCATTTTTAAAAGTATAACACGTCTCTATCACTGTTTCATTGAACAGGTGCTCTTTTATTAAATAAACTAAACGCTTATGTTATTTATCTAATTTATGTGCACGTTTCAGTGTGAACTGCATGGGTGTCAAACTCAAGGCAATTATATCCGGACCGCGAGAAAATATCATATGTCTATCATAACTGGCCCGCCGGTTTTGGTAATTAAATCAATGCATGGCACAACTACGGGAAAATACATATTCTGAACATGGCGGTGCGATGGCTGAGTCGAGGGAAAGTGCTGAATACATTTTTCGAGTTCCGTGAAGAAATCTGCCAGTTTTAGGAAAGCAGGACACCACAGATCTCTGGGACGATGTGAGTTGGCCTTTTTGTGCGACATAACAAAGCATCTCACTGTTAAACCTTCAGTTTAAGAGCCGGGTGATCACGGACATATATGATGCAGTGAGAGCGTTCCAAGCCAAGCTGCCTGTGGGAGACTCTGATGCAGCAAGGAAACTTTGGTCACTACGTGTTTCCAAACACTGACAAACCATCTCCACCGCTGTGTTCCCGCATTCTGCTGATGAACTGAGCGCATTTACTGGCTTTGCAGCACAGAAATTAAAATTGAACTGCTCAGCAACCCGTTTTCAGTTGACGTGGAAACAGCTTCTGTGAACATCCAAATGGAGCTGATTGACCTCCAGTGTAATGACACACTCAAGGCAAAGTATGACTCTGCAGGACCTGCAGTTTCCAAGCTTCATCCCCGAAATGATGCCTCAACCTTCATGCCGCTCAGATGCTTTGCATGTTTGGAAGCACATACCAGTGTGAGCAACTTTTCTCTATGATGAAGATGAACAAAAACCCAAACAGAAGCCGTCTCACTGATGCACATCTTCACTCACTGAGGGTTTCCACAGAACCCCAAACATTAAACTGGCAGCTAAGAAAATATTCCAAACATCTGGTTCTGACACATGTGCATACTGTGTAAGTAAATTACTCCTGATTGTAAAATCCACACTTGAAAGACTATCGTATGTATTTGTCTACCTCAATCAATATGTATTTCTGCACTATTATGCATTTTCTGCACTGTATGTATTACAAGCACAATACTGTATGTATTACAAGCATAACATTGACTGTAAACACAATAGGAACAGGTCAACAACCATCACTTCCTGACTCTGCTGACGGAGGAGCGTGATGGCGCCAACGAGGACCAATGAGGAGAAGGACAATGCCTACTCCATGTATTAGATGAGATATTTATGATCTTTTGGACACACTTGAGTGGAGTTGTGAGACAGCAACCTGGGGGTTTCTTAGCCATTCAGTCTGTGGAAACGGTGATGTGATTGGTGTCCTCAGCTGAGAGTATTTTCTATGTTTGACTTATCACGTTAATAAATATATCAATTTAACTAGAAGATTGCTGTTTTGATTCGACATTCAAGCTCTGAGTTCTTCATCTTTTCAAGCCATTAATTGGTGCCCCGTGTGAGGCTCCTGCCCGGAAAAGTGAACAGCGACTACCGAGTATCGTTGTCTGGTATTCATTGTACGTGCACACAAGATCAGGTGAGAGTCAACACCGGTTAAAACAAATATTCACTGCAGGTAGATTAGGAAAACTTATCATTAATGAATGCCAGCAACAATATTCGACGGTCATAGCTAATACAACTGCTATTAAACGATAAAAAGCAATCTTGAATGTTGAAATACATGTGATAAGAGCAAGCATTGAAGATATTAATTGTGTTAAAAACCCGTAAGGAACGGTAATTATTAATAAATCCCACGGAGGGTGTCCAGTAAGGTACTGGACAAAGCTTATGGAAAGCTTGAATTTGATTTGATTGAGGAAGATAGCTAAGAAAACTTAGTTGGTAAACGTTAAGATTAAATGTTAAAAAGTCCTACGGGAAGCAAAATAGAAATAGTGTAATTTCAAGATTTACAGGAAGCCTAGCATAGATGCTAGTGTTGTAGCAAAAGGAGAATATTGAATATAAACCTGAATTACGTGAAGTTGATGACGATCTATTCATAGTCTCAGAGACGTTATATATCATCTCCTTTTGGACAGCATAGTGGTAAAATAAGAATGTTAAGATTTGTTGCATTGTTGTAGTGAGTAAAGTGTATCTCAAGCAGGCCTAAGGTGAGGCTAAGCTAGCGCTGATATTTAGTTAATGCATTTGAGTTGTAGAACAGGTGAAAACTGTACAAACTGACTGGTGGACGGTTGTGAAATCAAAGAAAACCGTAGAGTGTATGTGAAGTTGTTTTAAGTTGGAAAAATGTGAAAGAAGGAGACATTTTTGTGAAAGGCCTCAGAGATTAGGACCAGCTAATTATGGCTACGTGATGCTGGGTTGCTAATTCCGCCTACTTGATGCTACGTGGCATGAGAAAGTAAAATTGTGATGAACTAAACCTTGAGTCTTATGCTGGAGCATTTTGGGTGGAAATAGAATGTACAAGTGATGTATTGACAGAGTGATTAAACCAGAAATGCGAGTTTTCTCCAAACTGAAAGGAGAGAACATTTAAAACAAAGAAACCTCCATTTTCTATCCTTCTTCATCCGGTTGGAATTCAAAAAACCACATCCGGTTGATAGCTAAATGCCTCTGGTGGACAAAATTGAGACTACAGCTAAAATTTTATAAAAACTTTCCAAAATTTAAACACCTCCACCTATAGGACGGCAATAAAAGTGCACCTACATTTAAAAATAGTGCACCAGCAGACAAATTGATAAATTACAATTAGAAATCAAATTGAAATTCAAGGATAGATTAGATGGACTTTTTAATTAAGATATTCTTGATTTAATTTGTCTCTAATATTGATTGACCAATTGACCATTTATTTTTTCATTAATATTCTGTTCATTAATTTTTTATTACAATTTTTATATTTTTGATTAAAAAATATTTTTGCAAATTGACATTTTTGTTTGAAATATAGAAACATTTTGATTAACATTTTTTCAGATTAACATTTAAACAATTAATTAATTGTTTTATTGCAATTTTTGTTTATTTATTTTTAGATAAAAAAATAGTTTTTATTTAAAAAAAAGCACTACTTTGAATAACATTTATTTTGTTGTTTTTGAACTAAAGTTTGTTTTTGTTTAACCCATTTTTAATATTACAAATTTGTTTTTAGATTAACATTTTTTAGGAAATCCTGAAAAATTAAAATCTTTGGGTTAATCATTTATGTTTTATCAAATTTTGTTTTGTTTAAACCATTTTCTTAAAGTTAAATTTTTTTTAGAAATCCGTGATTTAAAAAATAAACAACATTTGTCCTTTAGTGGGATACTGCGTACATCAGTTACAATGGCGGACAAGGGGGACCCAAAACCAGTCAAGACTGTATCCACAGCGGACTTGAAAGTAACAATGTTCAAAAGGCTGGAAGCCTCTACTGAACCTGCTGAAAGGAGGAAAGTCAAAGAGAAGATGGAAGAGCTGCTACAGCTGTGGCAAACAAGAAGACTAATCTCAGAAGATGACAAGCCTGGTCTTACTGCAAGCCAACGAAGAGCAGTTGTTGACTATGAAAACGGAGAATATCTACAACATGCTACAGCTTGGGAGAGAGCGGGAAAAAGACCATTTGGCGCCGCACATAGGGCACTTCAGAAAGCTGAAAAGAGGAAGGCTCGAGTCATGAGTCTTCTTTTCCATCTTAAATATGTACCACCAACTGCGGAGGGTACAATCTGCGTGGTCAAGGAAGCAGGAGAGACAAAAGAAGTTGACAACAAAGATCAGAAGGTACACATCTATCAAACTCCTTAGCTCTACCCAGATTTGTCCTAAGTCGCCGCCCCTCCGGCATACTCATCCAATAGCATTCCTTTTCATTCCACTTCCATTCAAGCACCCATGTACCAGGTGTGTGGAGGAGTTCTGGAAGTCGAGGAAAGTGAGAGTAGCGCGCGTAAGGGATCCGTGCTGAAACAACTCATGAAACTCTCAGACAAGAGAAATTGACGCTAAAACAGGATGCAGGGGGGCGGTTGATGAACTTTCGTTCAATGCATACAGGAATCTCTACTGGACTGCCCTGAGAGACCCTTACCCCACCACCCGCAGCCTGGCAGCTTTGTCCAGCCTAAAGAAAGGAACTGAGGAAGACATGCATCTTTTCCTAAAAAGGAGCAAAGGTATCTGGATGGATAGCACTGGAAAGAGACATGACTCCTCCCCAGCAGTCACCATGTTATGGAGAAATGCAGTGGTAAGGCCCTGCCTCCTCGAGTTCGAGAACAACTGGAGGATGTGGTGGGACTAGAGACAAAGTCTAATGAGGAATGGAGAGAATACCTTGTACACCACGACCTGAAGAACAGGAAAACAGAAGGGGAAAACAACAATGAAGTGAATATGCTTACCAAGAGATTGCTAAGGATGCAAGTGGCTGAAAAAGACAGCGAGGCTTCAAAGATTAAGAGAGAGAAGAGACAAATGGTGATGGGTTCCACAGGTGCAGTAGGATTCCAAGCAGAAGGACAATTGCAGCAACAGGCTGCACAGCAGATGAGTGCTCATCCCTATTATCCTATAGGCCAGGTCAGTGCGCCTCCCTATTATACTGCAGCCCAGTTTAGTGCTCCGCCTTACTACCCGCCGGAGCCACAAGGAGAACAGTGGAGAGGGGAAGGAAATCGCTACAGAGCGAGAGCACAAGTCTGGTCTAATGCATGCCTTGTTTGTGGAGATCCCACTCATTGGATCAAAGATTGCCCAAGTCCACAACATACTCCGGGGTACGGGCCCCCACAGTACATGCAGCGTGGGAGGGGACTCCCTAACTATAGAAGAGGAGGGAGAGGACAAAGAGGAGGGAGAGGTGGCAACCCACCAAACATCCATCAACTGCCCCTCTCCGCTTGGGAACCGCCCCAGCAGTGGGATGACTCCTCCCAATGAGGATGCCCAGAACCAGTGGTCACCTTTATGATAGAAGGAGAAAAGATGGAGTTGATGGTGGACACAGGGGCTACAGCGTCCTGTCTGACTAGAGAGTACCACCTCTCTCCTCTAAAACCCTTCGGACAGTTGAATACTCGGGAAGATCTGAAGAACAAATGTATACCGTGCCATTGGTTAATGCAGTTGGTAAACAATCCCTGCTACATCCCTTCCTATATTCCCCAAAATGTCCTGTAAACCTAATGGGCAGAGACCTGCTGGTCAAGACAGGAGCACAAATTCTGTGTTCTTGTGATGGGTTGGTCATACAGTTTCCTGAACAAATACCCCCGCATGGACATTACCAGAATGATCAAAGAATTATGGTAATGGCTGCCAGCCCAAATCGTGAAATGGAAGAGGTCACAACAACAGTTTACTGGAACCGACTGTTGACAGATGAACAAGATGCTCCGGGAGTTCAGAAGACCTACATGGAATGGAAACCCTGGATCAAGACTTTGGGTCCATATGGTCCTCCACTTGACCCTCTGCATTGTACCTACAACTACTTACGTCAACCAGACGAAGAGTACCAACAAGCCTGGGAAGAAGAAAAAGACAGAATGAGAGAGCAACTGATGGTCGAAGACATTTATATAGGACCTCAGGGTGTGGCTGCATATTGTGCTCTCAAGAAAGAACAGCAACAATGGTATGCACTGTCGACTGAAGCCGTGCCACATATCACACTGGCATTGGCAGTGGGAGCTGAAGCAAGATCTTTAGGTCCCATGGTCAAAAAAGCCAGAACAATGAACTGGCTCCCTACCAACATTGCCCGCGTATGGAAATCTGACGACGAGACCATGTGGAAAATCACTCATCACAGTATGGATGTTGGCATCTTGGAACAACACGAATTGGAGAGGGATCATGGGAGAGAACACACTAACCATCCTGACACCGAAGAAACCCTTAAGACAATACCGCATTATCTGTGGGCTACTGGAGACTATGATGTAGGTTATGTACCTAATCATCAGGTCTCAATCACTCTGAGACCTGGACAGATGTCATGTTGGTTGCCTCAGTACAACCTCAAGGAAGAACAGACTGAAGGCATAGGAGCAACAATCACTGGACTTCTAGGTGCAGGAGTAATCAGACCCTCAAACTCCACCTGGAACACTCCTATTTTGCCAGTCCCGAAAGCAGGCAACAAAGGCTGGAGAATGGTTCATGATCTAAGGAGAATCAATTCGGCCACAGTTTCACAACACATCCCTGTACCAGACCCCTATGTGGCGCTACAAAATCTGAACCCTGAACACAAGTACTTCACTGTAATAGACTTGGCAAACACTTTATTTTGTTTACCATTGGATCCTCAAGTACAGGACCTGTTTGCATTCACATACAAGGGACAGAGATTCACCTACAACAGAATGCCACAAGGGTACAAAGACAGCCCAGGTTTGTTCAACCAAGCTCTGAAAAGGGATTTAACCATGTTACACCTACCACAAGATGTAACTCTGATCCAGTACGTTGACGACTTGCTGCTCGCAGGTACTTCTGCTGAGTCATGCCTAGAAACTACAGCTAATCTCCTCACACTACTTGCAAGAGCAGGATACAAGGTGAAGAAAGAGAAAACACAAGTCGCCAGAAGATCAGTCACCTTCTTAGGAAGACTAATTTCTGCAAACAGCCTGACCTTAACCAATGCACAAAGGACCTCAATCCTGTCACATGGCAAACCAAATACTGTACAACACATGCTGGCATTTCTCGGTCTGACGGGTTATAGCAGAACTCATGTACCAGAGAACGTCAATCTGACCCAACCTCTCAGAGATATTCTTGCGGAAGCAGGAAACAGAAACCTCACCGCTGAACTCATCTGGACCACAGAAGGCGAGGAAGCCTTCACCAAGACCAAGCAAGCCTTGGGACAAGCTGCCCATCTCTGCTCCCCAGACTACAATGCTGACTTTCATTTGGATGTTTCTGAAACAGAAGGGATGGTAAATGGAGTTCTGTTCCAGAAAAAAGGGGGAGAGAGACATGTGCTGATGTACCACAGCTCAAAATTGGACATTGTGGAGCTAGGACAAACAGGTTGTGCAAGACACCTGGCTGCATTGGCAAAGACAATCAAGAAGACAGTACACGTGGTGATGTGCCATCCACTCAAAGTAAACTTTGGCTTTTCTGAACTCACAAGCTTTCACTTTTTCACCAGTCAGGAAAATACAAATTGAAGAAGTGCTGACTAAACCACACATCACATATATGGCAGAGACAATTAACATGGCAACAGGACTAAATTCAAAAAAACATGACTGTGGACCCTCTTGTCCACAGTCAGATTCAGGGATGACAGAGAGAGAGTATAGGGTTTAAACACACCGCTTTATTCGCTCACAGGTAAGCTTTCTATCACAATCACAATAACAGGTCGCTCTCCAGTCGGTCGCTCTGCTGTTCGTCGCTCTCCAGGCTCCGCTGCGTCGTGGCTCACCAGGCGTCTTGGTCTGCTCTGGAACCCAGCCTACTGCAAGACAACAGAACCAGGCCATCACCGTGCATTTATTATGTGACTGATTACCTGATTCCGTTCAGCTGTCTGGCCTCCAGCTGGGACACTCCTGTCTCTCCACAGCAGCCGGCGCCCTAACCACACCCCACTGCCACAATGACGCTCATGACTGTGCATTCATCTCACAACAAGACCTCAAGATAAGGCCAAATTTGGAAGCAGAGCCACTTCAAGATCCAGAGCAAACCATATATAGTGACGACTGTTGCTATAAAGGAGAAGAACGAAATGTGGCTTCCTATGCTGTGGTGCAACAAAATGGGAAACAGATAACATTGGAAGCTTGCATCATTCCACAACCAGCCTCTGCGCAGCTAGCAGAAATAGTTGCGTTAAGACAAGCGTTAAAACATGGAGAAGGCAAGAGAGTAAACATATACACAGACTCAGCCTATGCTCATGGAGCAGTCCACATTGACGGTCCTCAGTGGATCAGAAGAGGTTTTTTGACTTCTTCCAAAACTCCTGTTAGACATGCTGAAGCCTTAAGAGCCCTACTAAAAGCTGTACTGCTGCTATCACAGGTTGCTGTAATAAAGTGCAAAGGCCATCAGAAAACAGATACAGCAGTTGCAAAAGGCAATGATGCAGCAGATAAGGCAGCTAAAGTAGCAGGCGGCTACATACAGCAAATGATTTGTCTAAACAGTGAGAGAGAAGGAGAGCTTACTTTGGAGAGCATTAAAGAAATGCAGAAACAAGCGGGTGTATATGAACAAACACAATGGGTTCACAAGGGTGCCACCCAGAGAGAAGGAATTTGGAGAGCTCATGATAGCAGGCTAGTGGCACCAGCTAAGTTATACCACATGCTGATAAAACAAGCCCATGGCCCTACACATGTTGGAAAATTAAGAACAATAAGGGATAACGAGGTACAATGGTGGCATTCATACATGAAAGAGATGGTGGAACATTTTGTGACAGAGTGTGACACTTGCAATACTTTTAATGGCAAACGAACATACAAGTGTCCAATGGGTCAGTTTCCAGTTCCAGATGCTCCATTTAAGGAGATATGTATAGACTGTACAGACATGGGAGCAGACAATGTTGTAAGAGGATACAGATATATCCTGGTAATGGTTGATCGTTTCACCAAGTGGATTGAAGCCATCCCCTACAAAAAAGAGGATGCCAACTCTGTAATCAAATGGTTACAGAAGGAACTCATACCAAGGTATGGAGTGCCACGCTGCATAAGATCAGATAATGGGACACATTTCCCCAGCCATAAGCTTGCAGAAGTAGAGAAATATTTTGGCATAAAACACAATTTTGGTTCAATCTACCATCCGGCATCACAGGGTTTGGTAGAGTGTGCAAATCAAACATTCAAAAGAAAAATTGCTAAAGCATGTTATGGTATCAAGTTAAAGTGGGTAGATGCTTTACCCTTGGCACTCATGTCCATGAGATCCTCATAAAGTAATCAAACACATTTGTCTCCACATGAGCTGTTAACAGGTAGACCAATGCCTGGCCCTCCGAGAGAAGGAGGGCATGGGCCTGTTTTGGATCTATGGCAAATTGAAGTAGATGAATATGTCAGGGAATTGACTAAAATCATTGGAGTGGACCACCAGAGACTCCTGTTGGACCAGGTGATTGGGTAAGGCTCAAGGTCCACAAAAGAAAGTGGTCTGAACCTAGGTGGACGGGACTGTGGGAGGTGATTGAACGCACTTCACATGCGCTCCGGGTAAAAGGTAAAACAGGAGCTAATTGGCACCACCTCACACATTGTGTATCCGCACTGGCGCCTTCTCGCTCATTGGCAGAAGTTAGACAAGATCTGTGCCTGTTAGAACAAAACGTTAATGAATAAATAGATTGTGAGTCTAGGAAAATCATCAGAGGGCAAATTGTCCTTAGATTACCCCCACTTTACACCTGTTACGATTACTTGCATGTCCGTCTAAGTAAGCAGATAAAACCAGTTAACATTAATCGAAATAGACAAGAAAATGAAAAATAATATTTCTCTGTGGGAAAGCACTTCGGTGTTAGCTGGGTTAGCATTGCTTGCAATCCTTGTTGTTCTCCCCTTGGCAAGGTGGGAGTTTGGGCCGCATGAATCAAGTAAAGAACCAGATAATCTAACAACTAAACAATTCCAAAATGAGACTTCACCCCCTAACAACCTACTGATGAAACGCATGAAACTCGTGAAATGTGACGAAGCCATAGATATTAACAGAGGTGGAATTACTGTTACAGTAGAGAAAGGCAAGATCACCTCGTTTGAATTTGATGTAAACACCATGACGTCTGCTAATGGCTTCGAATGGAGCACACATTGCGATTCCAACAAAGCCAAGTATCTATGTACACCTCACTGTTATTTTAGAGATGTGTTTGCACATTCGAATGGAGGATGGATTAATCTAGACCATCATTGGTTGAAAAATGAAGAATCATAAAACGAAGCCCATGTCAGTGCGGTTTGAGAGAACCACCAAATACTAATCCTGATCCAAGAACTTTGCCTGGTAATTGTAATTACTTGGAAATTGTAACCCTGTGGTCATCACGATTTTCAACCCCGACCTTTCTGATTCTGGCCTGTACTTTTTAGGTATATTAAAAAATCCTAAAGACCCACTTTTCCGCTTTTGGTTGAAGGTAATAGAGCCTAGGAAGACACCCTATATATTGCATGCTGACTTAGCTAAGAAAAGGAAAAAAGTGATTTATCTGAATATCAATAGTCTTAAAGAAACAATGGCAGCAGAGACAGGATATCAAGAGAAAAATGCATGGTTGGATTGGGTGAGATACTCTGTTGAACATAATCATCAGCCGAACTGTGTTGCATGTGCCACTGCCAGACCTAGTTTAGCAACTATGCCATTCCCATTGAATCTGAGAAAAGACACACCAGGTCTCAAGTGTATGCTCGCATTGTACACATATGTTAATCCAGACGGCTACACATCATTAGCCTTGTTGTATCCAGTGACCAGAAATGACATCATTCCACCTCCATTCAGAGCCTATGAGGGCGATTATGAGTGCATCAGTAAAACCAAGGGTACAGGCACTGTGGTAGGACATTTGAAATGGTGTAATTCTACCATAGAGGTTACCTCAAGAGGGATGGTCTTGGCAACACCTATATCATTTATGTTATATGCCAGAGCTGATGTATGGTGGTATTGTGGTACACATATCCTGTATCCAAATCTACCAGCAGACTGGGTAGGTACCTGTGCATTAGTGCAGTTGGTAATGCCTTTCTACATAATGCCATTTACCCCAGAAGAACTCACTGATCTGTCTAATGGAGAGACTCCCCAGAGTCGAGTTAAACGTTCTGTTCCCGGTGGAAGTTTCAGCTCCACAATTTACATAGACTCCATAGGAGTACCACAAGGTGTGCCCAATGAATTCAAAGCTAGAAATCAAATACTTGCGGGTCTTGAATCCATTTCCATTCGAGTCACTGTCAACAAAAATGTAGATTGGATCAATTACATTTATTACAACCAGCAGAGATGCTGTCTCTGCATGAGCAATTAGCAAAGTCTAGCCTGATGACACAACAGAACAGAATTGCATTAGACATGTTGCTAGCTGAAAAAGGGGGTGTCTGCAGATTGTTTGGCTCTATGTGTTGTACTTTCATCCCAAATAACACAGCCCCAGATGGATCCATTACCAGAGCTTTGGAAGGACTTGACAGACTCAGCAAAGAGCTAGCATCAAACAGTGGGGTAGAACATTACTTCACAGGCTCCATGGAGCGTTGGTTTGGTCAGTATAAGATGTTGATATTGAGTATTCTGTTGATCATACCGATAATGATAGGAATACTAATCCTGTGTGGATGCTGTTGCATTCCATGTAACCGCACCCTGACCACTAGACTGATCACCACTGCCCTGACCAAAGAGAGAGAGACAGAGAAAGGTCCATTTTTGATGCAAGAGAAAACTAAGTTACTTATAGACTATGATATAGGGCAGGAACAAGACAGCCTGGAGGAAGATGATTTCGTATGAATAACTCCACAAAGTGTTCATTGCTGCCATATCTAAGCCACTGATTATACTTACAGTCTCTTACTGTAGTCACAGTCTCTCACAGTCGTATATAGATATTACAGTCTTATACAGACATTAACAGTTTACTGATATTTACAGTATTCTACTGGAAGTGTTTTTAATTATACTGAAGCAAATTGTCTTTTTACTGGAATAAAAAGTGAAGTTCTTTGTTTTTATACTGAAGGTATTCTTTATTAAAGTTGATGTTTTATACAGAAGGTATTTTTTTATGACTGAAATAAAAACAAGCGTACTAAGAATGTATTCTTGTATACCATATGCTTAATTTGGTACCACTTGGTGCCTTATATTTACTGGATAATATACACACCATAAATGTGTAAAGGGGGAATTGTGAAGTAAATTACTCCTGATTGTATTAATCCACACTTGAAAGACTATCATATGTATTTGTCTACCTCAATCAATATGTATTTCTGCACTATTGTGCATTTTCTGCACTGTATTTATTACAAGTATAATATTGAATGTAAAAGCAATAGGAACACTTCCCCTTTAAGAGAACAGGTCAACAAACCGTCACTTCCTGACTCTGCTGACGGAGGAGCGTGATGGCGCCAACGGGGACCAATGAGGAGAAGGACAACGCCTACTCCAGGGGTCGGGAACCTTTTTGGCTGGGAGAGCCATAAAAGCCAAATATTTTTTTTATGTATTTCCTTGAGAGCCATATATAAAAATATATAAATTTGAATGCAACTTTATGCCTGCATTTTTTAAGAATAACACGTCTCCGAGTACTAATAGAGGTATCAGTGTTGCATTGAACAGGAGCTCTTTTATTAAATAAACTAAACGCTTATGTTATTTATCTCATTTATGTGCACGTTTCAGTGTTTACTGCACGGGTGTCAAACTCAAGGCAATTATATCCGGCCCGCGAGAAAATGTCATATGTCTGTCATAACTGGCCCGCCAGTTTTGGTAATTAAATCAATGCATGGCACAACCACGGGAAAATACATTTGAGGAAGTATCTAAATATGTGACTGGAATGAAAGTTTTTGGAAAGCAAAGGGAAAGACACCACTGATCTCTGGGACGATGTGAGCTGGACTGTTTGTGTGACATAACGAAGCATCTCACTGTTAAACCTGCAGCTTCAGGGCCGTGTGATCACAGACATGTGTGATGCAGTGAGAGCGTTCCAAGCCGAGCTGCCTGTGGGAGACTCGGATGCAGCAGGAAACTTTGGTCACTACGTGTTTCCAAACACTGACAAACATCTCCACCTCTGTGTTCCCGACAGCATTCTGCTGATCAACTGAGACCATTTGCCGACTTTGCTGCTCAGATATTTTAATTGAACTGCTCAGCAATCCGTTTGCAGTTGACTTAAATATGTTCCATATCTTTTTGCACTTTATGTGTACCCTGTTCAATACATGTGGACCGTGTTTGGCCCTCGACGTAGTCCCAGTTTTTAATGTTGGCCCCCCCCCGGTCTACTGCTTGCTTTGCGCAGTCTCGCGACGGGCGGGGCTCCGCCCCCTACACACACACGCACACACACACACACACACACACACAGCGGAGGAAAGGAGAGGGGAGAACTAAAAACAAATCCACTGCTAAATGTTTTACTTTAAAATGGCACAGTATAATTATTTATTACTTGTTAAGTTAAAAAATGTCAGCTCAAAATTGTCTGCGAGCCATATCGCGTTATCGAAAGAGCCATATATGGCTCGCGAGCCATATGTTCTCGACCCCTGGCCTACTCCATGTATTAGATGTGATGTTTTACAACTCTTTGTCACACTTTGAGCGGAGCCGTCAGACAGCAACCTGGGGGTTTCTTAGCCATTCAGTCTGTGGAAACGGCGATGCGATTTGTGTCCTCAGCTGAGAATATTCTCTATGTTTGACTTATCATGTTTATAAATATATCGATTTAACTAGAAGATTGCTGTTTTGATTCGACATTCAAGCTCCGAGTTCTTCATCTTTTCAAGCCATTATGGTCTAGTAGTGCAAAAAATGTCCAGACACCTGATGCGTAAGCACAATGATAGAGTAGAGGTTGCAAAAGTAGAGGTAGCAAAAGCATTCGGTTTCCCAAGGAACTCCAAGAAAAGACGACAGCAATTAGATTTGATCAGAAATAAATGCAACTTCACACACAACAATGAAGTTTTGGAGAACCAGAAAGGAAAACTTATTCCGTGCAAGCAACCCAAAAAACCCACTGATGAAAATAATTTATGCATTGTCCCGATTGCTATGGCTTGTTTACAAGGAAGGTGATGTGGTGCCATTTTCAATCCTGTAATTTAAACCCCAGGATAAGCATTCTAAAGGTAAAACAAGAGTCCAAGCATTGTGTGCTTTTGCTGAACCTGCTCCAATTGGATTAAGTGATGCATACTGGATGTCAAGTCAAACTGGAGCTGTCAAGTCAAACTGGAGCTGTCCAGAGAGTAATAGGACAAACCGGATGCGACCAATCTGCCCGAGTGTCCCATTTAAAAGAGCGCCGCTTGGCATTATGGCAGCGCAGAGATGATGTGTTCTTGAAAAGTGAGGGAGCTTGGCAGATTGATGCTGGCAGCTAAAAAAGTAACACTTGTTAAGACAATCAAAGAACTCATAAAGCCTGAAAAGTACACCGATGTTGTCAATGCTGTGAGATGCCTTGCTGGATACAGTGAGGAAATTGGCAAATATCAACGTCCATCTCTGACTCGTAAAGTTGGACACAGCTTGCATTCATTGGCCATGTTTATAAAGTCTGAAGGGTTGAAGAAAAAATATAAAGACACTGACAAAGATGCTGGGGAATTTGCACAGCTATACCGAGAAAGTTGGAGATTTGACATAGCTAGCCAAGCGCTAACTCAACTCAAAGTGGAATTCTCCTCAACTCCTTCCATTCACGCAGGATGTCCAAAATCTTCATTCCCATCTATCTCAGAAACAGCGGGAACACTTGAATGCCCTGAAAGAAGAGGGTTCGCCGTCAAACTGGAAAGATCTTGCTAAAGTTACCCTGGCTCAAGTCATCCTCTTCAGGGGGACACAAGCGACGCCAAGGATGTAAGACGTGCTTCCCCGCTGCTCCTGAGAATGTGACTTAATTTAATCAATCACGGCACGATTCTGATCATTTATTGTTGGAAAACATAGAACAGATACTTAAGATTCGTTTTATGTAACTTTTATAAGCGAATGCGAACCAAAATGTCTTCTGAATCCAAAACAGCAAGGGGAGGCCGCAACAAACCCTCTCCTCTACCTGGACAGGCTAGTGTTGGGTTTTGAAGCCCAAAGGGCGCTGTGATTGTCTTTCAATTGAATCCAGTAAACTTCTAGTTGATCAAGATGGAGGTAGACCTGAAACTCTTTGAAGAGAACCTACAGTGCTTCACATTCATAACTAATATAGTGCTCATTATACATTTGTGCAGAAATACATGTTGTGCAATAATACATTTTGATTGAGGTGGACGAGTACATGTGATAATCATTAAATGTGACAATACAATCAGGAGTTTATTTACTTCACAAATTCCCTCCGTACACACCATTTATGGTGTGTATATCATTCAGTAAATATAAAGCACCAATTGGTGCAAGAATACAGCATATGGTATGAAATAATACATTCTTAGTTGTTTGGTTTTTATTTCAATCAAAAATGTACCTGAATTAGAGAATGACTATAAAATAGAGAATACCTCAATCAAATAACATACCTGAATTTAGAGAACAATGACTTTGATAAAAAAAATACCTTTAGTAATAGCTTTGTATTCTAGTATAAAGATCTCTTTTACTTTCACCTTTTATTCCAGTATAAAAATCCCTTTTAGCTTCATTTTTTATAAAAACACTTTTGGTATCAAATCAAATCAAATTTATTTGTATAGCCCAATATCACAAATTATACATTTGTCTCAGTGTGCTTTACAGACTGTACAGGTTACAACATCCTCTGTCCTTAGACCCTCGCATCGCACAAGGAAAAACTTCCTAAAAGAAACCCCAAAATTAAAGGGGAAAAAATGGAAGAAACCTCAGGGAGAGCAACTGAGGAGGGATCCCCCTCCCAGGACGGACAGACGTGCAATAGATGTCGTGTGTACAGGATAAACAACATAGTATAAATACAACATTTGACAGAAATTATGTTGTGTTGGAAAAAAAAGAAATAGAAAGTTTGGATGAATCCAGGAAAATGTCAATAAGGCTTCCCGGTGTCCAGCAGGACCAGGTCAGCAGGCGCTGTCACGATTCATGATCCTGACGTAAACTTTATCAGTGGCAACCTGCCACATGAGAGACAGACACTCCGGGGATGATACCCCGGATGGTGAGTTAGTAACATACATTTACATAAATGCATACAGATAGAGAGGGAGAAGAAGAGAGAGGGAGAGAAGGAAGAGAGCAGGGAGGTGTCCCCCGGCAGTCTAAGCCTATAGCAGCATAACTAGGGGCTGATCCAGGGCAAACCTGAGCCAGCCCTAACTATAAGCTTTATCAAAAAGGAAAGTCTTTAGCCTACTCTTAAATGTGGAGAGTGTGTCTGCCTCCCGAACACAAACTGGAAGCTGGTTCCACTGGAGAGGAGCTTGATAGCTGAAGGCTCTGGCTCCCATTGTACTCTTAGAGACTCTAGGAACCACAAGTAACCCTGCAGTCTGGGAGCGTAATGCTCTAGTTGGTTTATGAGGTACTATGAGATCTTTAAGATATGCTGGAGCCTGACCTTTAATTGATTTGTAAGTCAGGAGAAGGATTTTGAATTCTATTCTGTATTTTACCGGGAGCCAGTGCAGAGCAGCTAAGACAGGAGTAATATGATCCCGTTTCCTTGTTCTAGTCAATACACGTGCCGCTGCATTTTGGATCAACTGAAGAGTCTTAAGCGGTATAAGACTGTAAATTTCAGTACACTTATAACATCAATAAAAAACAGTAGAAAAACAGTAAATCTCAGTATACCTGGAACATCAGTAAAAGACTGTAAATATAGGTAACTTGCAATGTCTATGTAAGACTGAGGTAGCTGTATTAGACTGTACCTACAGTGTTAGACTAACTACAGTAAAATCAGTAGCTGAGGTATGGCAGGAGTGATAATTTAGTGGAATTTATTCACACGAAAGCATCTACCTGCAGGCTTTGTCTTTCCTCCTCTGTAAGATGATCTAAGAGGAACTCGCCTTCTCCGTGCATCAAAAACTGACCTGCTTCAGCTCTCTCTTTGGTCAGGGCGGTGGTGATCAGCTTAGTGGTTAGGGTGCGGATGCATGGGATGCAGCAACATCCACACAGGATTAGTATACCTATCATTATCGGTACGATCAACAGAATGCTCAACATCATCATCTTATACTGACCAAACCAACGCTCCATGGAGCTTGTGAAGTAATTCTCTACCCCACTGTTTGAGACTAGCTCTTTGCTGAGTGCCTGAGTCCTTCCAGGGCTCTGGTAATGGATCCATCAGGGGCTGTGTTATTTGGGATGAAAGTACAACACATAGATCCAAACAATTTGCAGACACCCCCTTTTTCAGCCAACAACATGTCTAATGCAATTCTGTTCTGATATGACATCAGGCTAGTCTTCCCTAATTGCTCATGCACTCCAGTGAAATCATCTACGGTGTTGTTTACGAATCTCTGCTGGTTGTAATAAAGGTAATTAATCCAAGCTACATTTTTGTTGACAGTCACTCGAACGAAAATGGACTCAAAACCCGCTGCAATTTCATTTCTAGCTTTGAATTCGTCAGGGACACCACGTGGTACTCCCATGGAGTCCATGTAAATTGAGGAGCTGAAACTTCCACTGGGAATAGAACGTTTAGCTCGACTCAGGAGCTCATTCCCACTAGACAGACCGGAGAGTTCTTCAGCAGATATTGGCAGGATGTAGAAAGGCATTACCAACTGTACCAATGCACAGGTACCTACCCAGTCTGGCGGTAGGGCTGGATACAAAGTGTTTGTACCACAGTACCACCATACGTCAGCTCTGGCAAATTCCATGACAGACATCTTTGCTCCAAACAACATCCCTCCGTGGGAAACCCTTAGAGTGGAATTACACCATTTCAAATGTCCTACCTGAGTGCCTGCGCCACTGGTCTTGGTGATACACTCATAATCGCCTTCATAGGCCGAAAAATGAGGTGATCTTGTCTCTCTCTACTGTAACGGTAATCCCACCTTCCTTAATATCTACGGCTTCGTTGTTTTTCATGCGCCTCATGCGTCTCATGCGTCTCACTCGTCGCGTTAGTATGGTGTTAGGGGGTGCAGTCTCATTAGGGAATCGTTCAGTCACAATCTTGGATTTGTTTAGTTGTCAGATTGTCTGGTGTGTAGTAAGCTTCATTTGGGCAAAGATTAGCTACTCTATTGCTTGGTTCCTTACTTCCTACGCTCAGGCAAAACTCCCACCATGTCAAGGGGAGCACTATAACAATTGTGAGCAGTGCTAACCCAGCTATCATCCGAGGGTCTCCCCACAGAGAGATTTTCAGGTACACTATTACCTTCGCTTTTTTGTTTTTTATTGGTGGCATTTTTAACTGGTTTTATCTGCTATCTGCTCACTTAGACGGACAAACAAATAATTGTGACAAGTGAAACTTAGATTAATCTAAGGACAATTTATCCTCTGGTGCTGATTCTAGATTCACAAATCAATTAGTCAGTACTGTTTTGTTCCAGCAGGTTCAAATCTTGACTAACTTCTGCTAAACAGCGAGAAGGCGCCAGTGCAGGTACACAATGTGTGAGGTGGTGCCAATTAGCTCCTGTTTTACCTTTTACCCGGAGCGCGTGTGAAGTACGTTCTGTCACCTCCCACGGTCCAGTCCACCTAGGTTCAGACCACTTTCTTTTGTGGACCTTGACCCTTACCCAATCACCTGGTCCAACAGGAGTCTCTGGTGGTTCGTCAGGTTTTTCTGCTGCTGCTTCCACCTGTGTAGACAAAACTTCGATGATTTTAGCCAAAGCCTTGACATATTCATCTGCCTCAATCTGCCATAGATCTAATACAGGAACGTGCCCTCCTTCGCGTGGAGGGCCAAGCATTGGTCTACCGGTTAACAGTTCATGTGGAGACAAATGTGTTTGACTGCTTTGTGAGGATCTCATTGACATGAGTGCCAAAGGTAGGGCATCTACCCACTTTAACTTGTTACCATAACATGCTTTAGCAAGTTTTCTTTTGAGTGTTTGATTAGCTCGTTCTACCAAACCCTGTGATGCCGGATGATATACTGACCCAAATTTGTGTGTTATGCCAAAATACTTTTCTACTTCTTCAAGCTTATGGCTCGTGAAGTGTGTCCCATTATCTGATCGTATGCAACGTGGAACTCCATACCTTGGTATGAGTTCATTTTTTAACCATTTGATTACAGAATTGGCATCTTCTTTTTTGCAGGGAATTGCTTCAATCCACTTAGTGAAACGATCGACCATTACCAAAACATATCTGTACCCTCTTACCACATTTTCTGCTCCCATGTCTGTATAGTCAATACATATCTCTTTGAATGGTGCATCTGGCACTGGAAAACGACCCATAGGACACTTGTATGTTCTTTTATTGTTAAATTTACAACAGGTATCACATTCTGTTACAAAGTTTTCAACCATCTCTTTCATAAATGGGTGCCACCATTCTACCTCTATGTCCCTTGTTGTTCTTAGTTTTCCAACATGCGTGGGGCCATGGGCTTGTTTGATCAACAGGTGACATAGTTTAGCTGGTGCCACGAGTCTGCCATCATGAGCTCTCCAGATTCCTTCAGTCTTGGTGGCTCCATTATGAGCCCATTGATTATGCTCATAGACTCCTGCTTGTGCTTGCATTTCTTTGATGCTCTCCAAAGTGAGTTGCTCTTGATTTTCACTGTTCAAACAAATCATTTGCTGAGTGTAGCCGCCTGCTACTTTAGCTGCCTTGTCTGCTGCATCATTTCCTTTTGCCACTGCTGTATCAGTTTTCTGATGACCTTTGCATTTCATTATAGCAACATGTGATGGCAGCAGTGCCACTTTCAGTAGGGCTCTTAATGCTTCAGCATGTTTGACAGGATTTTTGGATGAAGTCAGGAAACCTCTTCTCATCCACTGGGGGCCGTCAATATGGACAGCGCCATATGCATAAGCAGAGTCTGTGTATACATTTATTCTCTGGCCTTCTCCGTGTTTCAATGCTTGTGTTAACGCGACTATTTCTGCAAGTTGTACAGAGGCTGGCTGTGGAATGATGTGTGCTTCCAAAGTTTGTGTGTTTTCTCCACTTTGTTGCACTACAGCATAGGAAGCTACATTGCCTTCATCTCCTTTGTAGCAGCAGCCATCACTGTATAGAATTGTATCTGGATTATTCAATGGTTCGGTTTCCAAATCTGATTTTAAGATCTTGTTGTGAAACAAAAGCACAGTCATGCGGGTCATGGTTTTCTGAATTCAGTCCTGTTGCCATGTTGATTGTCCCTGCCACATATGTGATGTGGGGCTTAGTTAGTGTTTCTTCTATCTTTACTTTTCTGACTGGAGAAAAAGTGAACGCTTGTGAGTTTAGAAACGCCACTACACCATGTGTAGTGTTTACTTTGAGAGGGGGGCATATCACCACGTGTGCAGTCTTTTGAATTGTCTTTGCTAGAGCAGCTAGGTGTCTTGCACAACCTGTTTGTCCTTGTTCAACATTGTCCAATTTTGAGCTGTGGTACATCAGTATATGTCTTTCTCCCCCTTTTTTCTGAAACAGGACTCCATTTACCATCCCTCCTGTTTCAGAAACATCCAAATGAAAATCATCATTGTAGTCTGGGGAGCATAGATGTGCAGCTTGTCCCAAGGCTTGTTTAGTCTTAGTGAAAGCTTCTTTGCCTTCAATAGTGCTCCTGTGTCCACCATCAGTTCCATTTTTTCTCCTTCTATCGTACAGGTGACCATTGGTTCATTCTGAGCTGGAATAGCTTCACCTGCAGTTGGATCCTCTGGGCATCTTCATTGTGAAGAGCCATCCCATTCCTGGGAATGTTCCCATGCAGAGAGTGGCATTTGGTGAGTGTTGGGTGGATTTCTTCCTCTACCAAAACTTTGCTGTCCTCTTCCTCCTGCAGGACCTTGCTGTCCTCTTCCTCCTCTTCCATAGGTGGGATATCCTCCTCCTCTACTGTTAGGGAATCCTCCTCTTCCTTGGTAGGAGTTTCCTCCTCCTTGGTAGGAGTTTCCTCCTCCTTGTTGCCCATACTGGTGGCAGTCTTTGACCCAGTGAGATGCGCTTCCACAATTAAAGCATCTCTGACACGGCAGAAGCTGCCGCCCTTCTAGTCCTTCGATACCCTGCAACTGTTTCCGGAGTCCTACCGGATAACATAACCCGGAAGGACTCCTTCTTCAGTCGGACAGCTTCCCTGACCACCGGGGTCCACCACGGTGTTCGAGGGTTACCGCCCCTTGAGGCACCTAAGACCTTGAGACCACAGCTCATCACCGCAGCTTCAGCAATAGAGGTTTTGAACATCACCCACTCAGGTTCAATGCCCCCAACCTCCACAGGGATGGCTAAAAAGCCCTGCCGGAGGTGTGAGTTAAAGATCCCCAGGACAGGGGCTTCCTCCAGACGTTCCCAGTTCACCCTCACTACCCGTTTGGGTTTACCAGGTCTGTCCAGAGTCTTCCCCCACCCCTTGATCCTATTCACCACCAGATGGTGATCAGTCGACAGCTCCGCCCCTCTCTTCACCCGAGTGTCCAAAACATGCGGCCTCAGATCAGATGATACGATTACGAAATCGATCATTGACCTTTGGCCTAGGGTGCTCTGGTACCACGTACACTTATGAGCATCCTTATGTTCGAACATGGTGTTTGTTATGGCCATTCCATGACTAGCACAGAAGTCCAACAACTAACGACCGTTCGGGTTTAGATCAGGGAGGCCCTTCCTCCCAATCACGCCTCTCCAGGTGTCTCCATCGTTTCCCACGTGTGCGTTGAAGTCTCCCAGCAAGACTACGGAGTCCCCTACTGGAGCCCCCTGCAGGGCTCCATTCAGGGTCTCCAAGAAGGCCGAATACTCCGAACTGCGGTTTGGGGCATAGGCACAAACAACAGTCAGAGTTTTCCCCCCCATAACCCGAAGGCGTAGGGAGGCGACCCTCTCGTCCACCGGGATAAACTCCAACGTAGCGGCGCTCAGCCGGGGGCTAGTGAGTATCCCCACCCCGGCCCGACGCCTCACACCTTGGGCAACTCCGGAGAAGAATAGAGTCCAACCCCTATCCAGGAGTACGGTTGCTTCCCTGATTACACAAATTGTCTCAGGTGCAGTCTGAGGTATGTTCTTGAAGAGTAGAAGGAGATGCATAGCTCTGGATTTTCTGTTTGCAGCTTTCAATGCGGCTTTCTTTGCAGCTCCAAATCTTTGTTTTTCTCCTGTCTTCTCCCATGCTGCCATCTTTTGTTGATATTCGCCATTTTCAAATTCGTAAACTGCCCTTCTTATGTCTTCACTTGGACCTGGTTGATCATCAGTTGGAAACAATCCTCTTTCTTGCCATGCGAGTAGTAGCTTTTCTGTCTTTGCTCGAACCTTCTTTCTTTCACTCGGTTTGGTGCAGGCATCCAATCATTGGTACATTTGTTCTTTGTACCGTGCTGTGGACACAACCTTGACTTGCTTTGAGCTTTCAGATGGATCCATCATGTTGAAAATTTGAAATTCCTCAAATGTTGTTCAGTCAGTGGAGATACTCAACATTCAAATAAATTGAGTGCAAAATGAAAAATAAAAATTAGAAATCAAAAAATGTTTAGAGTTCAAAATGAATTGAGCGAGAAATAAAATTTAAAATCAAAAAATATTTACGTTTTAAATCTAAAATAGAAATGAAATCAAAAAATGTTTACGTTTAAATCTGAAATAGAAAATAAAAATTGGAAGTGTAAATCTAAGTTTAAATCTGAAATCAGAAATAAAAAGAAAACATGGAAATCAAAACCATAAAATGTAAATCTGAAATATAAGTATAATCAAAGGTAAATCAAAGGCAGGACTTATTCAAACTTTTTCTCTAATGGTCAATTTATGACAATTATTATAATTATAACTCTTAGTAGTTATTTGAATTTTGGGTATAAATTCAAATTTGTCCACCAGATGGAGGCATATGTCCACAACAAGAGATTCAAAGTTCAACTTAAGTCAAAGGTCAATGGTACAGGAAACCAAAAAACTGTTTACTCCTTGTGGAGAACTTACGGAATTACAAAAACAGGAAATGGACTACAAGTCAAATCAATGAAACTACAATTGTTTCTTGCGGCTTTGTCCCTTTGGAACTCTTAGTGGAGAACTTACTGTATTACAAAAACAGGAAATGGAATCGAATCAATGAAGCTACTGTTGCAGGGAGCACACTCCTTAGTAGGAGTACATTCCCTGGAGCTGGAGCCTTGTATTCGTTACTTTTTATCAATACACAAATTCTTCGTTTTAATTCCCACCCCCAAATGTTTTCAGCGTGAGACTCAAGGTTCTGTTTGTTCCGAGGTACTTTCCACAGTCCAACAGCTTCTGGGCGTTTTTTTACACGCTCGAGTTGCTGGCCTTGTTAAGCACTCGTACCAACTAGTTCCTTCTGGTGAGACTTTTTCAACTTTTAATAACACCAACACCTTCCCGTGATTCCCCTTTATCTATCGATAGTCAAACAGTCAGTTTGCACGGTTAATTCTTCCGCTACAAACGTAAATGTAACCCCAAACAAGCGTTAGCTCCACGTTAGCTTCAGGCGGGCGCCCGGAGCTGCATAGTCGTTAGCTCTAAAATAGCTTGACTTTAACGCCTCAATTCATTCACTTACAAACAACATTGCTTTTCAACAACTCACACACACATTCATCAACATATAGTTTCCAAACCACACTGCATTGATACTCGTTTTATGCCGTTATCGTTGGATAAAATAGGGTTTTTATAGCCCCCGCTAAGAGAAGCTCACTCTTTCTCTCACACAGCCAAATTCCGCGATCTTTTTAAACCACTTCAAAATGCTTTACTTACTTTAATTATGTGTCTATGGTCGTCTACGGAAGATGAATAAATATATAGACAATGGGGAATTCGTCAACCTCCACCACGCAGTCACATCAAAATATTCACTGTTAAGGCTCTCTCTTTTCAGCCAGAACAGGCCGCTTTGGTCTTTTCCTCCACAGACTCCCACCAGTCGCTCAGACTGCGCTTTCTCCCAAAGACTTGCACTTACACTATAAATCGAGCGCTACTCGAAAACCTTATTTCTTACACCGGTGTCACTTTTAAAACCTTTTCTGTGCACAGTTTCATGTAGTATTTTTCAAAACTTTGTCACCATCACTTTATCATATGCAAACCTAGCATGGATAGTATATTTTATGAGACAGCGTTCAGAGTGTGTTCTTTGATATTTACAAGTACTATTATTCTACAATAAACTATTGCAATTTCGTTTATAACAGGTTTGCTCACCTTATCGTTTGTCAGGCCTGTTGTAAATATCATTGAACGCACTCCTCTGGCTTCTCTTCCAGTCGCCCTCGTGTCCAGAACTTTCAGATCATCTCAGTCGGGGTCACCAGGTTTTGATGGGTTTTGAAGCCCAAAGGGCGCTGTGATTGTCTTTCAATTGAATCCAGTAAACTTCTAGTTGATCAAGATACTTATTTATTTAAAGTGATGATGACAGCATTTCAAAAATACTCTCAGCCGAGGACACTTTCACACACCAAGTCCACAGTCCGACTCAATAAAGAGCCAGTTAGCTGTCTGTTGGTAAAAGTGAAAGTGGTACAAAAACATAACATTTTGCTATATTCTCTACAGAAGGGTGTCGTCGTCCCTCATTGGTCCATGTTGACGCGGTTATGCCCCTTGGTGGGCCGTCTTGTTGTGACGAGATGGAGGTAGACCTGAAACTCTTTGAAGAGAACCTACAGTGCTTCACATTCATAACTAATATAGTGCTCATTATACATTTGTGCAGAAATACATGTTGTGCAATAATACATTTTGATTGAGGTGGACGAGTACATGTGATAATCATTAAATGTGACACAATACAATCAGGAGTTTATTTACTTTACACTAACCCTACTCAACAGGTGGTTGAAGCTAATGTACTCGATGCCAAACTTATGAAAACTATGATGAACTCCCTGAAAGCTGACATCTTTGGAAAAATTGACGATTTGTCTTCCAGTCTCCGTTCCAAGATTTCCTCTGTCCGGAAAGAATTAAAAGAGTCGATAGGGCCATTGCAAGAGGAGGTTGAGCAACATGGGCAAACTATACATTTGCCAAAACAATGTCGGACTCCGTAGTTTTCTCTGGTCCTCTGCCAAATCTTTTGAATGATGACATGTTTAGCCGCATGTCATCATTCCGTCGCTGGCTCTCATGGTGGTGTCCCGATAATGATGTGGGCTTCGTAGACAATTGGCGGACTTTCTGGGGAAGACCTGGTCTGATTAGGAGTGACGGCATCCATCCTACTTTGGCTGGAGCAGATCTCATATCCAATAATATTACAAAGTTTATTAGTAGACCTAATCTATGACAACCCAGAGTTGAGACCAGGAGAAAGAGTTGCAGTCTTACACACTTCTCTGTGCTTCTTTTCGGGCAGTCACCCACTCAAATCCCCATAGTGACTGTGTCTGCCCCACGACCACTGAAATTAATCAAATCTATGGTTAACAGAAGAGGAGTTATACATGAAAACCTAATTAAAATAAACACCACCGCTGCAAAAGTGCAACTAAATCGAAAAATTAAATGTGGGCTCTTAAACATCAGATCTTTATCAACGAAAGCTGGATTGGTAAATGATTTAATATCAGATAATAAGATTGATTTATTTTGTCTCACTGAAACCTGGCTGAGACATGAAGAATATGTCAGTCTAAATGAATGAAAGTAATTATTGTAGGTGACTTTAATATTTATGTGGATGTTGATAGTGACATCCTTAATAATGCATTTATCTCAATATTAGATTCAATTGGGTTCAGTCAAAATGTACATGAACCAACTCACTGTTTAAACCACACTCTGGACCTCGTTCTGGGATATGGTGTTGAAATTGAAAGTTTATCAGTGTGTTCACATAATCCTCTTTTATCAGACCATTTTTTAATAACTTTTGAAGTCCTGTTACTGGACTACAAGCCAGTAGGCAAAATATCCTACGCTCGATGTTTATCTGAAAGTGCTGCGACTAAATTTAAGGAAGTGATTCCATCAGCACTTAATTCAATACCAGGACTCAATATCAATATAATGGAGGACTTCAATGCTAACTTTAGTCCCTCCCAAATTAATCATCTTGTTGATAGCGCTGCAGCCTCACTGCGAATAACACTCGACTCTGTCGTGCCTCTAAAGAAGGTCATAAAACAGAAAAAGAAAGCTCCATGGCTTAATTTACAAATCCGCAAACTAAAACAAAAGTCAAGAAATCTTGAAAGTAAATGGCGTTCCACTAAATTGGAAGAATCTCATTTAGTCTGGTTAGATCATCTTAAAACGTATAAGAAGGCTCTCCGTAATACCAGAGCAGCTTATTACTCTTCCTTAATAGAAGAAAATAAGAACAATCCCAGGTTTCTTTTCAGCACCAGGCTGACAGAGAGCCACAGCTCTACAGAGCCTTCTATTCCTATATCTCTCAGTAGTGACGACTTCATGAGATTCTTTAACGATAAAATTATAATTATTAGAGACAAAATTAATCTCCTCCTGACCTCAATTGGTAATGACTTAACTTCAACCTCCGCAATTTAAAAACATCTGTAACTCGTGAAATATATCTAGACTGTTTTACTCCAATCAACCTGAACCAACTAACTTCAACAATCTCATCGTCTAAGCCATCAACCTGTCTTTTAGACCCGGTTCCAACTAAACTGTTTAAAGAAGTTTTATCCTTAATTAACACCTTGTTATTAAATATGATCAACCTGTCTCTATTATCTGGCTACGTACCACAATCCTTTAAAGTAGCTGTAATAAAACTACTTCTTAAAAAGCCTAGTCTTGATCCAGAGGTTTTAGCCAACTATAGGCCGATATCTAAACTTCCCTTTCTCGCTAAGATCCTTGAGAAAGCAGTTGCAAAACAGTTATGTGAGTTTTTACATAATAATAGTTTATTTGAGGTTTTTCAATCTGGATTTAGAGTTCATCATAGGACAGAGACGGCACTAGTGAAAGTTACCAATGACCTTCTATTAGCATCAGACAAAGGATTTGTCTCTGTTCTTGTCTTGTTAGAACTCAGTGCTGCTTTCGACACTGTTGATCATGACATTCTACTACAGAGACTGGAACATTGTGTTGGCATAAAAGGAACCGCATTAAGTTGGTTCAAGTCCTATTTATCTGAGTGATCTAAATTTGTATGTGTTAACGATAAATCCTCCATGACAGCCAAAGTCAGTCTTGGAGTTCCGCAGGGTTCTGTACTTGGACCGATTCTATTCACCTTCTATATATGCTTCCTTTGGGCAATATTATAAGGAACCACTCTATAAACTCTCATTGCTATGCGGATGATACCCAATTATATCTATCAATTAAACCAGATGAAACCAATCAATTGGCTAAACTTCAAGCATGCCTTAAGGACATAAAAACTTGGATGTCTAGCAATTTCTTGATGTTAAACACAGACAAAACTGAAGTTATTATACTTGGCCCTAAACGCCTCCGAAACGCATTTTCTAATGGCATTAATTTGGCTTAAATATCTCATAGTACCTTATAAACCAACTAGAGCATTGCGCTCCCAGACTGCAGGGTTACTTGTGGTTCCTAGAGTCTCTAAGAGTACAATGTGAGCCAGAGCCTTCAGCTATCAAGCTCTTCTCCAGTGGAACGAGCTTCCAGTTTGTGTTCGGGAGGCAGACACACTCTCCACATTTAAGAGTAGGCTAAAGACTTTCCTTTTTGATAAAGCTTATAGTTAGGGCTTGCTCAGGTTTGCCCTGGATCAGCCCCTAGTTATGCTGCTATAGGCTTAGACTGCCAGGGGACACCTCCCTGCTCTCTTCCTTCTCTTCTCCCTCTCTATCTGTATGCATTTATATAAATGTATATTACTAACTCATCATCCGGGGTAACATCCCTGGAGTTTCTGTGTCTCATGTGGCAGGTTGCCACTGATAAAGTTTACGTCAGGATCAGGAATCGTGGCTGCGCCTGCTGCCTTGGTCATCATTCTCTGTCAAATGTTGTATTTGTACTATGTTGTTTATCCTGTACATATAACATCTATTGTACGTCTGTCCATCCTGGGAGAGGGATCCCTCCTCAGTTGCTCTCCCTGAGGTTTCTTCCATTTTTCCCCCTTTAATTGTGGGGTTTCTTTTAGGAAGTTTTTCCTTGTGCGATGAGAGGGTCTAAGGACAGAGGGTGTCGTAACCTGTACAGTCTGTAAAGCACACTGAGACAAATGTATATTTTGTGATATTGGGCTATACAAATAAATTTGATTTGATTTGATCGCACACTGCGGGACAAGCCCAAATAGGGAGATGCACCCCGGCCATTTGTCGTAAGAGTACACTACTTCCACATTCGCAATGAGATTCTAAGTCAGGCCGGAGAACTCTCTCCTCTCCTCTACTGGGGTAAGAATATTTCCATCTTTGCTCTACTGTTGCTAAAAAGCGGGCTGCTTTTGGCAATGTTAAGCGTCATCTCCACTCATGTCGGTCTGTTGTATCCGCAATACTCAGAATCACGCTATCGAGCGGAGACACACACCGGTTCGAAGATCCTGTTACTGCAAATTACTTTATCAACAAAACCCTCAAGAAAGCAGTCAATCCAGGTGGTATGTGAAGTGACATGGATGAGTCAGCAGTGCTGGCTCCTGGCTTACACTCGATTGTTTACCTTTACTTGGACTGCATTTTCCAGTAAGTCATTGTTGCTTCCCATACTAATTATGGACAACTTCCCTAATGTGGAAACCTCTTGGTATTCTGTTATATTATGTTAATTTCGTACGTGTTCATACATGTTTGACACTATCAATATTCTCTATTGGGTAGCCGTAGGTCGTAGTAGTACACTATGATGATGATGGCTACAATGGAGTGCTTAGCACGTTCTATAAGGTTTGATCGGCGTGTCTCGTTTGGGGAGACCTTTCTGCCAAGGTGGGCGGGGGTAACGTGGTCCGTTTACCACAAAGGGTTGTTCTATTTTGTGTGTGTTTTTTTTTAATGTTTTTTCTACGTGTCTGCTCGGTCTATCAACATTGCGTTCACTCCTAACATATTGTTATTCACTATATCTCATTTTGCTTATATGTATTATGTCATTATGCTAAATCCCTTACGTCTTAAGATGTCGTTATGGCTCCACCTAAATTAGTACAGTAGGACGGGGGTGGACTTGTAGAGGCCTTAATAATCCTGTTAAGCGCAGCAAAGTATTGCACCATCTCCAACACTTGGGGGCCCAGATCATCTATTTACAAGAAACCCATCTCAGAGTTTCTGATCAGCCCGGATTAATATGCAGTTGGATAGGTCATATTTACTTTATCTTCATTTAACCCTTTAACACCGAATGTGTCGGTGACGACACATTTTGCAAGCAAAGCTTTGGATTACGTCAAAGTTTGCACAATCTAAAAAATTTCAACGGTTTCTGAAAGCTGAAACTCTGCGCTTTACAGCATATATTGATTACGGTAACTTCACTTGCGGCCCTCCCGGAAGCCCACGAAACAGCGCCTTTGTTCTGAGCGAATACACACACACAACGCTGGAGAGACACAAACAACACCGCGGATATATAGAGCCGGAAAACAGCGGATTTAATTCAAATGGAAGCAAGACGGTATGTAAATCAACACTTGTATTGCGTGGTGACTTGTTTAGAACATTGTACCAAGTCTGTAAGGTTGTACTAGGTGTGTAATTGTACTTTATATGCGGAAATGTGTGCAGGCTTTAGCTGGAGAGGAGGAGGTGTCACCAGAGATCACAAGGTGTCACCAGAGATCACATTCAGGCCTGTAGATGGAGCTGTGGGGATGCTGGATGATCTGGTGATGCTGTCAGACACAGAAGCCCCTCACCACATCACACAACAAGATGGCAGACTGAGGCAGAGCCCGATGATGGACCCCAGGTGTCCAACCCCCTCTCGATATGGGAAAGCCAGCACCAGGTGACATGTATTCTCACTTTGATGCTGCAGTTTTCAAACTCCTCTCTGAATACACAAACAAGAATGCAGCCAAAAGCCTGGAGAGAGGGAGAAAGTTCATCTGGACTGAAATAACTCCAGAAGAAATGAAGAAGTCCACAGGCATGTTGCTGTACATGTCAGTTTTGGACCTGCAGAAAGATGAGCAACTTGTGGTGTAAGCAAACCATTTTCCATGTGTAATTCCCTGCCACTGTCATGTCCCCATCGCCATTTGATCTAATCTTCATATGAGTGACCCAGAGAAAATAGGAGAAACAGGAACAGTCACTGACAGTACCACCAAGACCTCTGCATGTGAAGGGACACTCAGAGAGGAGAGAATTACCTTGTGTGGACATATTTTCCATTTTATGGCCTGTTTTTGCAGATGTAAGTAAAAGACTCAAAACCTTTACAGGAAATAGTTGTATATATTTCAAACTTCAAGTGTAACATGTTAAATCTCTTATTCATGTACAATTGCAGTGTTTTTTGTTCACTAAACCACTGAACTCAAATTCCGCTTTTGTGTTTCTCTTCATTTTAAACTGTTATTACACTCTCATAACATGCAATAAATTGTAAATGACTGCCAGATATGGAAAGTTCCAGGTATTGTTGGAAAATGGGCAAAAGAACTTACTCACAGGACATTTTCTGACCTTTTTATAGTCAAAATAAGCTAAAACGTCCAGGCGAAAATGTTGAGGCTTTTTAGGCTTAGGTGTTAAAGGATTAAGTTTATCCCTGACGACGGAGTAACTTATTAAGCGTGTTTCTACAGTATGGCTAGCGTTCAGCTAGCGTTTTGGGAGCTTATTGGGGTTTGAATATAGTATATAGGGTCCCTGTGAGTAGCTCATTCTAACTTCTTCACAGCACGTCTTGATGAATAGATCAACCCATCATCAGAGAGCATGGAGGATACTGAGAGTCTGCGACAAGAGTATATTCTAGCCGTTCTTCAGCATCAGCACGACCAAATGGCACTTTTCCAGCTCCGTTGGCCAGACGCTCTTATACGTTTTGTATAAGTAAGTGATACACTATCAATATGTTTGACATACGTATAATAATTTGTTATGTATATGTCAGATACAACACCGCCTTTAGTTACGGGCATAAATTAACTTACATCATTATGCAAGTTAAAATAAGTCACCTTTGACTTTTGGTTTTACACATTTCACAAACACCTGAGTAACCTGAGTGAAAGTCCTGGGTTTGTTATACTCATTCATTAACTCCAAAATAATTAGTTTTCTGCAACTTCTGTTTTGCATTGAAAGTGATCAGATTCTATGCACTTCTCCTGTGTCTCCAAGTCTGCATCTGGGTTCTTTCCCCTACCTCATGTGAACAGACTTTAATGTGTAAAATTGCTGGAGTTCCCCTTGGAAGGACAGGTATGAAAGTGGTTTTGATCTTCCCGCTTAACGAAAGAAAGTGAAGAGGAATATTTTTCAAAATGTCTAACTATTTATTTAATTAAACTTTTAAGTTCCTTTTCACTGAGTTTAAAAAATATATATTATTTAGTTTTTGGACCTGCAGAACTACCTGTCAACTTGTTTTTAAAGATGCATCATAGACTTAATTTGCATGAATATTTAATGGAACAGCAGAAAATGATTTTAGGGCTATGGATAAAAATAACATTTCTCTATTATTTATATGTTAAAATTCAACCCTGTAACTTTAGCTGGTAGAGCCATAAAAACCAAATACTTTCTAAATGCATTTCCATGAGAGCCATATAGCCTATTTAATAAAATGTAATGCAGCTTTATACATGCATTTCTTAAGTAAGACATACATTTTTAAAGTGTAACACTTCTCCGAGTACTATAAGCGCTATATATAGTAAATATATTTATTCTTCTTAATACTCTTGTTGATATAGTGTAGCTAGTGTGATATAATTAAGTAATAAATATATTATCTTGTGTATTAACTGACAAATGCACGTATTTACATAAATAATATGAAGAAATGTTAGGTACTATATATATTAAATAAAGCTCATATTAGACTTGTAAGAAGCTCAACTCACTGTCTTACCATATCAGGGATAATTGTGACTCATTGTGATATTGTGAATGCATAATGTGAGCACGCCCCCTGGCAGAGTCGTTCGAATACCCCATATGATGTGACATGATAACGTCAGACGTCAAAGACCGGAAATTATATAAAAACGGATGTCAACAGTAAAGACGTAAAGCCAGCTAGCTGCTGGAGATCAACATGTTGAGTGGGCTCACTTGATAAGCACGCATCTCTAAATTGTCGCAGTGTTTCAAAGTGCAGAAGACGACTTGTTTCAATGTCCCTGATAAAGAGTTCCAGTTTGCTTTCAAATGCAAACACTGCTTGTTGAAGGGATACGATTGTATTTCCAACATCTTGCATTTTCACATTGAGCTGGTTCAGATGGCCAGTTATGTCCACGAGATAGTGAAACAGCAGGAGCCACTCAGTGTTAGATAGCTCCGGATGCTCGACGCTTTTCATTTTGAGAAAAGTCCGGATTTCACTCAGGCAAGCGACAAAACGGCTGAGATCTTTCCCCCTTGACAACCAGCGCACATTGTTGTGTAAAAGCAGGCCGGGATAATTATTCTCATCTTTATCTGACAGTGCTTTAAACTGGCGATGATTTAAAGCTCGGTCAACAATAAAGTTGACCACTCGAATGACCAGCGACATCACCTCACCAAGCTGCTCGCCACACGTTTGAGCACAAAGCGCCTCCTGGTGCAGAATGCAATGAAAACTTAGGTCTATTTTCATGTTCACGAAGAAGCGCAACAAATCCTTTGTTTTTTACCAACATACAGCACCCTACATGTTGGTGAAAAACCATCAGTACACACAGAAATCACTTTCTCTATCGTTAGATTTCTTTCTTTGGCGAACTCCATGAAAGACTTGAATAAATCCTCTCCTCTTGTTGGGCCTTTCATTGGCACAGCAACACTTTCCTCACGCAGTGTGTCATGAAGCGTATATCAGGGGAAAATATACAATACTGAACAGTGGAATCGGGCTACGGGGAGGACGGCGGCAGAACCAGCAGTAAATACACTTATTCAAGCTCTGTCTGCCCCGTTGTCGCCGCTCCTCATTAACCTCCAGCTGTTCACACAACTTTTTAAAAGCACAAACAATGAAGCAAGCCGCTCTCAGTCAGCGTCAGAAACTGAGACTCTCTCGCCAGGTGAACGACACGTTTTCCTCCCAGCGGAGGAAAAAGCACCTGTCGTCCGTAGCACTCTCGGAACACACAGCGGACTGCTACCAGCGGGCCCTTAACCCACAGAGATTCATTTTCGGCTGGGTTTTCAGTCCGCTTTTCGTCCGGTTACCACCGCAAGCCCCTCTCGTAGCCTTCCATTATTTACTTTTAACAATACCTAATCAAACTCCCGCCCACTGGTCTCGTCTCTGTCCTGAAGACACGTATGGGCCACGGAGAAATTCTTTCAGCACCAGCTACGAGGAAAGGGGAGAGGGACGGGGATACGGGACCTCTTATATCATTCCTGCTAAACTTTAATCGGTCTCGGGAGCTAGGGTCGGCCGCCTCTCTCTCTCTCTGGAGAGAACACGACTTTCCCGGACCTGCTTTTAAACTTAATCCCCTCGGCAAATCCTTCGTCTAAGATAACCACTAGGAAAAAGGCCTCTTATACAAAGTCGAGAATCACAGACAACTCGAAGAGCGTTCACAGACAGTCACCATCAGATAAACATTTTCCCAGCACCAATTCAACCACAATGCAATGCAGAAAGCTCTTTAACACTACAAAATCCAACCAGATATAAGATTTTTCCACGAGAATTCTGGGCACTGGGCCAGTTTTGGTTTTAAGTGTCCCTATACGGTGATACAGGTTATCTCACCCGATGTGTCCTATATGGCGTGTGTACAATATTTTGGAAAAATCAGTAGTGTGTCAGCCGTACTATCTGATGCTTACCTGCGGGGGCTACAGCGAGGTCCCGTAAAAAGACTCTTTTCTTCTTCTCTCTGGGTGTCTCCGGTCCTCTCGATTGAAGAAAAGTGAAAGGAAGGACTCTGAACAAAGGCTTTCTTAAGTTTTCACAACGCTTTTATTTTCTATACGTTTAAGTTTATCAAAAATGTAATACAAAGAATCAAAATAAAGAACAGATTACAATATGACAGTTATTCAAGTGACTTACTCCAAGTGTTTGGTTATTGGAAGTCCTGTTATTCAGTACAGGTTCATGGATGGTCAATTAGGTTTTTCTCTATTCTAGCTCCAGCGGCTAAAGTATTAAGTTTCCGTTTTGATTTCTCTTGAAAATGCAACTGGTTATTTCCAACAATCAAAACTCATTTACAATTCTGTAACTTCATCGACCTCTAGAAGCTCTTAGTTAGTTCATTAAAAATGTAATTACCTCTCTAGTTTCAGAATCATGATATCTTATGTCAAGCGTGTTAGGGCTCCGCTGCCCATCACTATCAGCCTGTTGGACCTGTCAAAAACATCCCCTTATATCTTAAGGCCCGTTCCTGCGCATTTTTACACAGGACATGCAAGTGCGTTCTCGACGGACGTTTTTTCTATTGTTTCTTCCAAGAACCAAAAAACCTGTGAATAGCAGTTAACCCATGTATCAGAGTTCAAAAGTTTACGTAACGCTTATCTTGATCTACATACAACCCTTCCATCAACTGTCACCGGATGTAACACCTAGAGCCCCTATTGACAGAGGAAGTGGTGTCTTGCCGGCTTCAGCAGGGCCTCAGCAATGCAGTAGATCTCAGCTGGCCAAAACATCACGTCCTCTATTCATATGGCATGACCTTTTTGTAAATTCATAAAAAGAAGAAGAACTTAACCCATGGCATTACCATGCATAAAACATATAATCACAATTATTACAGATAAAAATACAATATTTATTTTATTTTAGGAGTTGTTAAAATTAACCTGTACCTCCCTTCACACACACACACACACACACACACACACACACACACACACACACACACACACAGAGTTCCAATTAATGGAAGAAAAATTATTATAATGAGGCGACTATGAATACTAAAGATTCCAGTACTCTGATTTAACTTTAACACAAGTACTACTATATATCAGTACTTCAGAAAGCAAATAAATGATAAAAGATAACATATTTAACTTTTAGATAACCCATAGGTTATTTAAGTTCATTCTATGTAATTGACACACATCTTCTGCGATAATGACAAATACTTCATCCATATGTTATCCTGACCATAAATATATATATATATTCTTAATATAAATATAGTCGGCACTTATATGAATTGCACCCTTATCCACTTCTCTCTACACCTGCCATTGAAACTGCAATTACTGCGTATGTGCAGTCAGGCATTGCCTTATCTACTGGGTCTAATAAACCACTGGTCTACTCTTATTTCCATGGTTCTATGTTAATACTAATGTCATAGAGTCTGCTGTTTAAATAAAAGGTTTCTTATAGTCTGGTATTGCTAAAACAGATGAGTTTACCAAAACTTTCTTTATTTTCTTAAATAATTTGTCAGCTGTTTCACTCCATATTATCTTATCAGATGCTGACATAGGGTTTTTAGGAATCAGTTTTGACAGAGGATTAATTAATAGTGCATCATTTGGCACTCAGTTTCTACAGAAATTACATAATTTGTCTCTCAGTCTGGTTTAGGTGCTTCTAATTAAGTTTTCTTCCTCTCCTCTTCAAGTGATCTGCCTGATTGTGAAATGTTGTAACTCAAATCCTTTACTATTGATTTGAACAATTGTAGTTTATTATATCAAGGCACTCACCATATCCTTATGGGATTATTGTGTAAATGCACACTTCTTTCCCTCATAGATAGTGTGAAAACACGTGACAAAACTGTGTGACGTATGTGTGCGACTCCATGTTGGATGATATACAAATCAACAATGGCGTCTAAAGCGAACAACAACAGCAATACAACTCCGACTTCTTTAAAGTATTCTGACTCTCTGGAGTCCTCTGCAAAGGCAAGATTCAGAGGAAAAAGTCCAAATTTGCAGCCGTGACCCGTACACGCTAAAGCCGTCGGATTATATTGAGGATTTACCGCCGATTGAATATCCGGATATTGTGAACTACCTTGTGCTACAAACGTCGTGGGCAACCAACGCACAAATGAAGGCATACAAGAGCTTAGATGCTTATAATGTCTTTGTTTCTGGCTGGGTTGGTAGTCTTCTTACCAAACCAGTGAAAGATGACAGGGTGCTCAGGGTGCTCGTCCATGCCCGTGTAAATCACTCTCAAAGAGCTCGAGATACACCTCTCAAGCCGTGGTTTGTGAGTGAGAAGAGCGGCGATGTTATCCTCGCACACTGTGATTGTATGGCTGGATTAAGCGATGTTCTCACATTGGTGCTTTGCTTTTCGCAAGTGAAGTAGTCTCAAGAATAAGCAAAACAAAAACATGCACAGAAGAAAAGAGCAAATGGCTGCCATCACATGTAAAGAAAGTGCCTTATTTACCAGTCAGCGATATGGAGAAGTAAGGTCTTACAGTGTTCGGCTATATCATAAGCACAAATGTTTAACTTAAACATTGAAAACATAGCTTTAGCATGAACTCTTACCAGATATAAAGTGGACCCCACACACACGGGTGAATTGTGCTTTTTCTTCTGTTAAATCCTCATGAGTTATGTTGCTAAACCACAGCTTACGGCGTTCGGTAGACAGCAATTCTCCCCTCTTTTGTGGATCGTTGTTTTTGATGATTTTAGGAAATCTAAAGAACCGTTTCTCTGGGTCACGAGTAGCGTTATGACCACAATTATAAACTGCGCACACGATTGGCATTTTCTTTCAATCTTAGACGAAGCGTTGCAGCAACTCACACGCGAACGGGCGCCGTCTTGGTTGTGTATATCATCCAACATGACTGATTTACGGGTTGGGACGTAAGCGTGACGTCACATGCACACGATCTATACTGGAAAGCAAACTAAATCTGACTTTCTTTTACCATTTAGCTGGAAAAGAATGCGTTTGCTATATCTATTATTAAAAATGTGCTTTCTAAATCTATGGATGCTCTTGGTACTACAACTTTATTTACTACCTGTAAATCTGGCAGCATTTTCCATCCTATATATGGCAGTTTTCCTTACTGAAAATATGGATTGCCCCTGGCACCTGTTGAGGGAAAAGATGAAGAACTCGGTGCTTAAATGTCGAATCAAAACAGCAATCTTCTAGTTAAATCGATATATTTATTAACGTGATAAGTCAAACATAGAAAATACTCTCAGCTGAGGACACCAATCACATCACCGTTTCCATAGACTGAATGGCTAAGAAACCCCCAGGTTGCTGTCTCACGGCTCCGCTCAAGTGTGTACAAGAGTTGTAAAAAAAATTGCATCTAATACATGGAGTAGGCGTTGACCTTCTCCTGATTGGTCCCCGTTGGCGCCATCACGTTCCTCCGTCAGCAGAGTCAGGAAGTGATGGTTTGTTGACCTGTTCTCTTAAAGGGGAAGTGTTCCTATTGTGTTTACATTCAATATTATGCTTGTAATACAGAGTATTGTGTTTGTAATACATACAGTGCAGAAAATGCATAATAGTGCAGAAATACATTCATAGTGCAGAAATACATATTGATTGAGGTAGACAAATACATATGATAGTCTTTCAAGTGTGGATTAATACAATCAGGAGTAATTTACTTCACACACCTGATCTAATCTCTCAGACACTTCTTGCGTAAACAGATACCATCTCTAATATGGCCTGATACTAAAGTCTTTTATTATTATTTTTTATTCTGAACATAATCTATCGTTAGCTGATTTTACTGAGATTGTTTTTATTTTACACTCTTTATTCTGAGTATTTTGCAGCTCTGCTTTAATCAGTTATGTCTGCTCCGGAATTACACAAAAAGTCTACATATCTGTCATCCACACACTTATGAAACATGTTTTCTCAAAAAAAATAAGAGAAAGTTTTCTACACTTTACAATTCAGCCTCTTTTAATTGGCTCTATGATAGTGTGTGTGAATGTAGATATACGACCTGGTTCCGGAAGTGTGGACCCCCTGTTGCTGGGGAGTCATGTTCTCCTGTCAGACCTTTTTCTGACGTCTGTTCTGCAGTCTCCCTCGGGTTCTGGTTTCACATTTTTCTTGTCTTTAGTCATAAAATATCTCTGCTACAGGGCTCTGCCCCTAGTAGCTCCCTGCTCTTATTTTCTCTCTTCATCACGTAATTGTCCAATATTTTAACATGATTGACACAGGAGTGGCGCTCCGTTTAACATATTCATGTTCTACTGTTGCATCACCAGGTTGATACTTGTCTCCACTCCAGTTTACGGATGGATTAAACCTTTCTCCTAAGGTAGTCTGTCTGTCCTCATGTTTTTTGTTTATGAATATCAGACATTCCTATAGCCTACTGGTTGGTGGGGGATGGGTACAATGTCTCCTTTGTTTCCAAAGTCTTTCCATCCCCCAGGTGGGGGAGGAAGTAATGGCCAACAGCTGCTGCCCACTGGGCCTGTGTTTCCTGTCTTTGTCTACTTTTGTTGTTAATCAAAATCACTGACTTTGGCCAATTCAGTCGGTTGGAGTTCTCCCGAGTGGCTGATCTTTTGAATATTTTTTTTTACAGGAGCTTGTGTTATTCTATCGTTTTACTCTAAATGGAGATATTCACATTTTGAGTATAATGAATATTGCGTGGTTATTTACTTTTTACGACCACATGGAAAAATTCAAAATGGCGAATTTTATTTTTATTCTAATTCTAGCGTTCTACTACTTTTCTCGTCTTATTAATAATGTAAATTAATGTCTTCTTTCACGTTTTTCCAACTTAAAACATCTTACCCACTCCACGGTTCTCCTTGATTTCACAACCATCCACCAGTCAGTTTGTACAGTTTGACAGATCTACACACTCAAATGCATTAGCGAAATATCAGCGCTAGCTTAGCCTAGCCTTTAGCCTTAGCCTGCTTGAGATACACTTTTCTCACAACAACAACACAATTAGTATCCATAACATTCTTATTTTACCACTATGTTGTCCAAAAGGAGATGAGATATAATGTCACTGAGACTATGAGGCGATCATCATCAACTCCATCACGTAAATCAGGCTTACACTCAATTTTCTCCTTTTGCCACAACACTAGCTTCTAAGCTAGGCTTCCCGTAAGTCTTGAAGTTAATATTAAACTATACCTATTGCCTCCCAAAGGAATTTTTTAACATTTAATCTTAACGTTTACCAACTAAGTCCCACTTAGCTACCTACCTTAGGGTTTCTATTCAACTGAATACAATTCAGACCTTCCGTAGGGCACTCTGGTACCACACCGGGCCTTCCATAGAACTTAATAAACCAGTTGATCACATTGAATATCTTCAATGCTTGCTCTTATCACATATTTCAACATTCAGGATTGCTTTTTATCATTTAACATCTAACTTAATTAACTTTTATTAGTTATGACAGTCAAAGTGTTGCTGGCACTGGTAAATAATAATTTTTCTAATTTTCCTAATTCCTAAATTTGAAACGGGTGTTCGCCCTCACCTTTGGTTTTGAGGCCTCAACGAGTACCAGTCAACTATTATTCCACAATCTTTCTTCACTTTTCTTTACCTCTCCTGGCTGGAGCCTCACACTGTGACACCAAGTTGTTGAGGAAAAAGTTGAAGAAATCGAATCAATACAGAAAACTTGTAGTTAAATCGATATATTTATTAATTAATATGATAAGTCAAGCATGGAACATATTCTCAGCTGAGAGACGTTCATGTTTTGCAGCCTCTCTCTCCCCTGCTCCGCAGAAAAACGTCCCGCCTCTCGGTTACATAAGTTTTTATATAATTTCCAGTCTTTGACGTCTGACATCATCACGTCACATCATACGGGGTATTCGAACAACTCTGCCAGGGGGGCGCGCTCATATTATGCATTCACAATATCCCAATTATCCCTGATATGACAAGACAGTTATGAGTGAGTTGAGCTTTATTTAATATATATAGTACCTAACATTTCTTCACATTATCAATGTAAATACGTGGCTTTGTCAGTTATTACACAAGATAATACATTTATTAGTTAATTATATCACAAAAGCTTGAAATTCTCTGTGGTAAAGTCCTCGTGCTCGAATTATGTTGTGGCCTTTAGACTCCTAAGACCAAGCAGCTCTTCCGTAATGCAAAAGTTATCGTCAACTCCAAACTGCAAAAAAAATTGTTGTGCGGTGTCCGTCGCATATGTTCTCTCATCACATGCAATCGAGTAAAAATCTAAAGCACAAGCTTTATCTGACACTTGATGTTTTAAGTTAGATGACAAGTCAAAACTGGGTTTCTGTGTTAGAACTAAGAAGTACACTACATTCAAGCATAAGTTTCTATCTGGGCCATATTGCATTATACTTTTAGAATGTGCTGCGGGCCAATTAAAAATGTAATGTTTTAATTTCATTTTTTTATTTTAATTAAAAAAAACTTTTCTTATTAAAATAAAAAAATGGCCCGTAGTTTGGAAACCCCTGCTCTAACGTATTCACGTACTGTATCCACGTAGGTATTCACATACTGTATTCACGTACGTATTCAGTATTCACGTATGTCTAACGTAATGTAACTTATGTGTAACGTCTGCATAACCTTTGAAGCACACATTGGGTATGTCCAAAAACTTTGAACATGTTCAAAACATTTTCACAGCCTCAGCGTTCAACAACGTACCCCAGCGTATTGCCGATATTTTGTATATGCCATATTTTTGTATACGTTATGCATTCGTTGGGCATTCGTCTGATACGTTTTGTATAAGTAAGTGATACGGTATTGTGAAGTAAATAACTCCTGATTGTATTAATTCACACTTGATGATTATCACATGTATTTGTCCACCTCAATCAATATATATTTTTGCTCAAAATGTATTTCTGCACAACATGTATTTCAGCACAACATGTATTTCAGCACAACATGTATTTCAGCACATGTATAATGAGCACTATATTAGTTATGAATGTAAAACACATCAGGTACGCTTCTCCTTTAAAAGGTTACAGGTCTACAACCATCTCGTCATAACGCTGCTCTCCAAGGGCCGTGACCGCGCCAACATGGACCAATGGAAAGAGACTACACCCTTTTGTGTTGAACTAGTCAAATTGTTTATGAGATTGTTGGGACACTTCTTTGCTTATCCACCAGACAGCCATCTGGGTTTTTTAGTAATTCAGACTGTGGAATTGGAGACGTAAAAAGTGCCCTCAGCTGAGAGTATTATCAAAATGCTGTTATCATGGGGCGTCCCGGTAGCACAGGCGTCCCATATACAAAGGCTTAGTCCTTGCCCACAGCGGCCACTGGTTCGAGTCCAACCTGTGGCGTTTGCTGTATGTCGTTCCCTCTCTCTCTCCCCTTTCACAATCTGCACTTCTCTATCATAAAAGGCATGACAAAGCCCAAAAATATAACTTAAAAAAAAAAAGGTAATAAATGCTACCTACACTATCAATAGGTTAGACATGTATACATTCACTTTTCCAATCCAATGAAAAGTTGGACGTATTTGGACTGATATATTTTCGTATACGTCAGTATACGTTTGTGTGACAGGGCCTTTAGATAATGCAACAAACATACTTATTTTATGTTATTTATTTTTGTTACCTAAACATTTAAAACTGTGACGGAAATCTGGGAAAAAATTAATTTACCTTGAAACTTAATTTTTAAGTTTAGGAGACAGTTGGCTTGAGGCTTCATTAGAGACTAGCCACTAGCATTACACACCCAAACCTTCAACTGAACTGACGGCCATCAAGTTGCATTGTGGGATTGGTAAAGACAGGAGGCAGGGGGAAAAGCCTGGCTTTGTAAATAGCACATTTGTGTAATATTATCTTAACATCAGCACACTGAGCCGTGATTGGTCAGCAGGCCCTGCTTTTACACAAATCTCTTATCTCAAACATAACCTGCTTCGGAGCAGTTAGGTGTGCAGCATTAGTTACCATGGTGATCTAGCCCGGTAAGAAGTGAAACACCGTCGTAGGACTGAAAACCCAGGGTTAACCCTGGAGTTATCTTACAAACCCCAAATCCTGCTTCATAGTACAGGACTCAGGTCGATAAGCAGGAGAAGTGCAATAAAAGTGGCATTTATTAACAAGGTTTACTGAAGCAAAAATTGCAATATAAAAACCTGGGAAAAATCAAATCACACAGAATTATAAGCATACCATTAATACAAGATCTTTAAATTAATGCTGACATCTCAATGCATCTATGGGAAATCATTACATTCTATCATTACATTCTAATGAACACACAAAATATTACAGAATGTTATTTACTGCAGAACTATCTTCCCTATCTTTGATCTTAACAGAGCCCAGCCCCTCCCTGCTCAGAGCACATAATGAGGCACACCTGTTAGCACTTTACTTGATTGAACTACAACAACATCCCAGACAGAACAACAAAAATCCTTTGAACCCATAAAACAAAGAAAGTCATTTATACACCTTAGTTGATAATGTATCAAATAAACTAAAACATTGGACTGAAATTAATAATCAAGCAGACACAAAACACTGTTAATTTTGGAGAACAGGGCCGAGTGAAAAGGGAGAGAGGCAGTGATGAAGCTTTTGTGAAGCACTGAACTACTTCAGCCAATTGTTTTGGAAATGGGTTCATTACTTGAAGCTTCAGGTACAGTGACCTCTACTGGCGAAGTGCAAGGCTACAGTGGATTTGAAGTATCTTTGCCTTGAAAATTCTTTGACGCACACATCTAAGACTGAATATCATGTTCTATTTAAAAATAAAGATTGATGATTGTGTGTATGTGTTATTGAGAAGAGAGTGCTGGGGGGAAAATGTGGGCTTATTAGGCTTTAAATGATAGTACAGTTTAAGATTGGATAGAGATAAGGAAAATGAGACGCAACAGATGGACACTGGTCGGATTCAAACCCCGTGCTGCTGCGGCAAGCCTTTAATTGAGGGAACGCCTGCTCTACGAGCTGCGTCACTGGGGCTGCGCATTTTTATGTTGGATGTACATTATTCGTTCAACAGATTTAGATCTGGTGTCTTTACTTGCACACAAGGAACAGATGATGCTGGCGTGCATAAAAATTGTTTCGCCAGTTGGCTGGCTCCATAATGATCAAATACAAATGCAATACCAACAACTCAACATCAATAACGCATACTACTACGACATTGTTTAGAGCGGTTATAAAGTGTTGAGGGGCTCAAATTCAAAACTGTCTCAACCTGTCAGAATCGAGACGAGACAGTGGCAGCGAATCACCTGATTAGACCGCGAACCAGTCCGGTGATTCATTCAGGCAATGAAGCAGTTACTGCTTCTGACGTCATATGTCACGTGATTTGAAGCAAGCTTCGAAGCAGTGGTTCTATGTAATTGTAGTCCAGAGTTTGAAGCACCTATCGAAGCTTCAGTATCACACTGCCATCACTAGAGAGAGGCGACCTTTTCACAACTTCAAAATCAATTCTTTGCCACGGTGCGGCCGGCGGGGCCTGTGTAGGTGTGATCTGATCTCCCTTTTTGTTGCCAAGCAGCAACCTTTTGAACAAGTAAAATATTTGTGAATTATGCCAAGACAATGTGCCGCAAGTTTTGTGTATGCATATAATGACATGAACATTGCACTTGAGAGTTGTGAATTCTACTATAGTGAGACTACAGTTAGTGGTAGCCTTCCATTTTTACTGGCCAAACCTCTATGATGCAAAGTATCAAAAAGAACGCAACGCTAAAAAGCTGCAACAAAGTAATGTTTTCTAGGCTGTTGTATTACATTGCATTTGAGTATGCAGGTTGTTTTTTGTCAATCCTCCTGTGTCCTATTATTACTGTCTAATGTTCGTCCAGTCTTAAGCTGAAAAGTCTGTGCTGGCTGTTACTATTTTCCATTTTCACAGAGATGTAATAAGACACTTCCCACAGGAGAGAGTGTGTGTGTGTGTGTGTGTGTGTGTGTGTGTGTGTGTGTGTGTGTGTGTGTGTGTGTGTGTGTGTGTGTGTGTACACGCTGCTGAGAGACCTGCATGGATCTAGATGACTGGGTTAGGCGGGGATAAATAGCAGGTGATGAAAGAAGTTTGCGTCACAACATATTTTTGTTCCAGTTTAACCACTGAAACGACATACTAAATTAATTCTTAATGATATAACCAGACATTTGTCAACATAGACACTGAAAATGCTGTGAAGGCTGATTCCTTTTATTGTTACTGTATTAATAGGCATTTCAAACCATAAATACATCACGTTGCAAGACACACTAAAGGATACATAGCCCAAATTCACACACATTTCCATATACTATAAATGCTTACAAATGCAGACACACTCTCCCTCACCTTCAGTTTGACCTATCAGACCCCCACCCTTGCCTCGAGTGAAATGTGACTCAAATTAATTTGCTATGATGCTGCTGCTAATTTAAAACACTTGTCCCACTTTAGCGCTTAAATTAATGCATGCGCACACGCACACGCACACGCACACACACACACACACACACCATATTTCACCTCCAGTCACAAGAAAAACAAATCACACTATTATTGCCGTTTGCTGAATTAAACGCAATTCTCTCGACATCTCTTTTGGAGAGGAGCTCGATATGACTCTTTTTATTCCTCCCAGATGCATAGCTAGAGCCAGCAACTTTGCCGCTCACGTACCTAATAGTTTTAGGCTAATAGTTTTGTACTTTTACTTAAGTAAGATTTCAAATGCGGGACTTTTACTTTTACACCGTAGTATTTCTACTTTTACTCAAGTAAAAGCTCTAGATAATTATCCCACCACTGCTGATAATCTTTTTGTATTTGTATACACATAATGCTTTTAACACCCACCCGTGGTCCTCAACATAAAACAGCCACTCAGAGGGGGCAGAGGGACCTGTGGCACACACCGACTGGCCATTAGGTAGGTATGCACATGAGCGGAAAAGTATGCAAATGCATTATTGTATGGGGCAGGAACGCAAGACACACCATCAACCCAAAAAAACAAAATAGGTATCTCAGGGAGGAGAAAGTGAGCAACTGAGCTCCAACAAGGTTTTTATAGGCGCACTGGCACAAAGGGCCCAGGTGTCGACACTTTACTGATGACCCTCTGCCACGCCCACCTCCAGCACCTGCAAAGAAAGCAGCCACACAAACCAAGGACGAACATGAGAGAAATCATACAATAAGAAATGAGTACCACAATGACAAGTGGAGACACTGAAGATTAAAAGTGTGATTTAGAAAAATACTGCACTACACTTTGCCACACATGCCTCTTTGATGTATTACGTGCAACACTGAATGTGTTACGACTATTAACACTTTTCACTGCATAAAGGAATAGCTAAATAACTTGACACATTCACTTACATTGGAACCACTTTATTGCATCACATTAAGTTGTTGTTAGGTTCATACTATCAATTAGTCAGAGAACACTGAAGTCAGGATTACTGAAGAGCGTTATGTATCTACAGGAACTTGGTAAAACATTAGAACTGAGCTTACAACCATACAGGCCACAAGCAACACTTTTTTTTGAATGTACAAAATAATCGCTTGCAACATTACAAATCATGTTTCTCTATTGCTTCTAAAATTGATGCAGAATATGAAATGAGAGATTGAAACTATCGGGTTTTAACACAGCTGATGTGCATTTAATTTTGACTTGTAGTAATTCCTCCCAACTATCTTGAGAGTAGATAGAAAGAAACACACAATAAGGTAAAAAAACAAAAATAGAAAAAAATCTCTTGTGCTCTTAAAAACAACAACACGATAAAGCATTTGATTTGGAAGGGTATAACCACTATTATTCCATATGTCCGGAAAAAAACAACATTTGCAATAGAATAAATACAAAATAAATTAAATTGGACAAAAACTAGATTTTCACATGTGGCATTACAGAGCAACAGGGAGAATAGGCACCTTTGTTTATTAACCATCTTGTCTGATTTAAGTCTCGAGAGAAAGGGAAGAATTCTAAAAGATAACCATCCAGTGGAGGCAGCACTCTCCCCGATTTACCTTGAGCATGAAAAAGCCCATACTATTGACGGGATTTAGCAACAGTTACAGATATTAGACTCAAGTGGGGAAGAGATAATTAATAACTTGGCTGCATGAAAAAATATCCAAAAATAAAACATAATGTAGACAATACTCGAAACATCTTATACATATGGAAGATCAAACCTGACTTAAATAAAAGAGAACTGAATAAAAAAAGTGAATAAGACAAAGCAATTTAAATAAATCTATGAAATGTGCATTTATGAGAAGTGACTGTATAAATATGTAGTAATCTATGACGGTGTATTATGGCCATTGTAAGTAAAAAAATGTTTTGAAAAAAAGAGATAAATACAGAGCCGGGGGGTAATATTCTGAGAAAAAGAGAATAACTCACAAATTCAAGAAAACAAAAACTAGAATACTCTGATGTTTTTTTTGTAAGGATCCACGTGGCTTCACTTTGCAAGGTTGGATCAACCTCATTACACCACAGATGCCACAGCTTGCCTGCAGTGGATGACCTAATCAAATGAATCTTTGCAATGGGATTTAACAATAACAATAAGGAAATAATAAAATAATAATAATAAGGAAATACTCGCATCCAGACTTTGAAGAGACATTAAGACACTGATTTAGTTACGGCATAGGTCCATGTCCCATACCGCTTCACTTCATCACTAACTTGTTTAATATGTGGTATTCCCTGTTTAGCGGGAGAATATTTGAGTTTTATTCTCATAAATTTGCATATTCTTTCTATTAAATGTATCACTTTAATCTCAGATAATATAAACGTTTATTTCTCTCCTAAATTCAAGACTTTGATTCTCGGAGTATTACCCTCCTCCACCGGCTCCGTAACGCAATGTTTTTACCTACAAAAGGCCCAAATACACGTCGTAGTAATCTAATTCGAAAGCAGTTATTTATATTAGTCACCAGATTTACAGTCCAATTTTAGGACTTTCTTTGACTTACTTAAGGAAAACTATTGTTAGTCACGCACGTAAAAAAACATCCCGTGGAAGACAAATATATCACACAAAAGGAAAACGGGGATGGGAAATAAATACTGAAGAGGCAGAAGTACATCAATATTCCTCAATACCTTCGTACATTATTCATATATTTGTAAATTTTTGTCCAATAAGTCAGGCCTGATCTTTCATAAGTGATAAAATCATCCATTCTTTCATTAGTACAGATTACACTTTGTCTACACAGAGTTAAATCTTTCACTGTCATGGTTTTCTTACGGACGGATCAGAGTTAGATAAAAGCGCATCTGCCAAATTTTCTTGGGTAATTATAAAAAAAAAAAAAAAAAAACTTACAAAATTGATATCGACATTTGGGAAACATGACCTTAGAAAAGGAACATTCACAACAGCAGGAGGTTGAGAGAATTCATTTGTGTCCTCAACAAAAGAAAATCAACACTTTTTTACAAAAACACTGGTTTTCAGTTCAAACTACAGGCAGCATCTACAAATTGCAGTAAAAGCACAACTGGCGATGTGAAGCTTATAAAATATAAAAAAAGAAAGCCTGGGAAACCGTTTCCACAAACTGTCCAATACCAGCTAATTAAACGTCATAGAGTAAGACTTGCTAGAATGATTTAAAAGGAAGCTAAAAGCAGAATAAAAACATCCTTCCAATACGGGAAGAAGTTGCTCAGGCTTCCATAGCACTTTGTCTCTTTGTCCTTTTATGTAAGACTTTGACTTAAAGTGGTAGAAAACTTGTGTCTTCATCCAGCACACCTACATCATCCATTCCTCAGCAGAGGACTCATGAGTATAGCTGTAAACTTACAGGAATGTTCAGTGCAGTTTGTCAAGAAAACCTTCAAGTCCATGAGACACGTAGAGTCAGAGTAAAAAAAACGAAACATCTCTTTTCACATAACATCTCCCTTTAGTTTGAATGCAACGTGGGAAATCCTTACGAGAGATGTCATAATTCAGAGGAAATTCCTTAGTTTTAATGTGCTTCATTTCACTTTTTTTTTCTTCTTTTTTCTCCCCCTCAGAGCAGTGTCACTTTAGTCCCAGTGTTTGGACCTGTGGACTTTCCAAGGGAGCCTCACTTTACCTCCATGGCCAGTGACAGGGGTCCTCTTGAGATTATTTCTCCCTTTACTAAAAGTCTGTTCATCAAAATTACTGTATGTGCCACAATGTTCCTTTGTCCTCCATCTTAAAAGAAAAGAAACAACAGGAGCCTCTCCGCTCATCGTCGTCTCTTCGAGGTTAAAGGAAAAATCTATCGCGTCCTGTGGGTCATAGGTCTGTGACTTTGTTTTCTACAGCAGCAGCGATCTGCTGGAGCCTGTAACCCAGCTGCATCTTCTGAGCTGTGGAGTCCTCTTCCAGGGCTGTGATGATCTGACGGAAGAAGGAAATCATTACAAGTGTACTTACTTAGATTAACGTGATGTCTGATGATACATAAAGGACTGGGTTAAAAAAATTTGATTCTCAGATTAAAATATTTGTTTTAATGATCTGATATTGATTCAGAAAATCCAGACATCTATTTTTTATTATATGCCTGGATGCGTGAAGCTTTAACCAGGTTAACTTCGTGTGGGAAGCCTACATGCAGATGTCTGGTTGCATGTCGGATAAAAATATTATGAAGACAGAAGAACTGGACAAAAGGATGTGCAAAATGTTTTTAAAATGTATTTTTATAAAAAGTACATTTAACTGCTTTGGGGTCAATTCTTAATGCAAATATAAATATTTTTCTAATAATGCACCAGTAGAGGATTCCTTTAATTTACAGCATTAGTTCTCTGAGATATTAAAATAAGATATCCCTAATCGAATGGGAAATCAAATCAATTGTGTACCTTTTTTTTTTATCGAATTGGGAAATCAGTGGTGATACCCAGCCACTTAATGCACATGTGCAATGGTAACCATCAGAAGCAGCAGAGACTGTTCCCCTACTGTATTTCCAGCACTTCCAGAAATATAATTATTTGTACATGTAGTGGAGATCAACAGCCATGTACTCACTTGATCGTAGTATTTGTTGATGTACTTGTACAGCTCATGCAAAGCCACAAGGCAGTTGACCTCCGCAGCATAATTCTGTTTTGTGAAGAGTAAAAATAGAGAGGTGAAAAAACTGTTCAAAATTGCATATTTCATTTCAAACTCCACATTTAGCTTGTCAGGCACAGCTTGTCCGATGGTTATTTCCAGGACCTGATGATTCATGTGTTCAACCTTGCCTAACACAAAAAAACATTTTTCTTGCAGAATGGGAAAACAAGAGCGGAGTAACATACACGAGAGAGTTCTGCTAGAGCGGAGTTCATCTCCTGGTCACTGGCGGAGATGGTCTGACGGATGTCTGCGTAGTACCTGGAGAGAGAGCGGAGAATAGAGTTATGTAAAGGAAAAGAAGGAAGGAACGGCATAGAATTATTGGAGGAATAAAATCAACTTGATATTACTATTCTTTTCGACTATTGTATTGTTTTACAGTAAAAGCCCCACATCTTGCATTTGTAATGGAATATGATGCCTTTTAGTGTCTTCAATTGTATTTTACAGCACCTTTGCCCAAGAGTGGGAACCGAAACTTGGTTCCCTCTCTCACCCTCACACCCCCCCTCTCTCTCACCTTCACACCCCCCCTCTCTCTTACCCTCACACACCCCCTCTCTCACCCTCACACACCCTCTCTCTCTCTCTCTGACCCTCACACACCACCTCTCTCTCTCTCACCTCACACACCACCTCTCTCACCTCACACACCACCTCTCTCACCCTCACACACCCTCTCTCTCACACCCTCTCTCTCTCTCTCACCCTCACACACCCCCCCTCTCTCTCACCCTCACACCCTCTCTCTCTCTCACCCTCACACACCCCCTCTCTCAACCCTCACACAACCCCTCGTCTCAACCTTCACACACACCCTCTCTCTCTCTCTCTTCTCTCGCTCACCCTCACACCCCCTCCTCTCCTCTCACCCCCCCCCTCTCCTCTCTCAACCCTAACACCCCTCTCCTCTCTCACCCTCAACCAACACCCTCTCTCTCATTCTCACACACCACCCGTCTCTCACCTCTCACACACCACCTCTCACAAACCCTCACACACCCACCTCTTCTCTCTCACCCTCACACAAATCCACCTCTCTCCTCTCACCCTCACACACCACCTCTCTCACCCCCTCACCACCCCCTCTCTCACCCCCTCTCTCACCCTCACACACCCTCACACACCCTCTCTCACCTTCACACACCCTCTCTCACCTTCACACACACCCTCTCTCCTCCTCTCTCTCTCTCTCTCTCTCTCTCTCTCTCTTCTGACCCTCACACACCACCTCTCTCTTCACCTCACATCACCCACCTCTCTCTCTCACCCTCACTCTCTCACACCCCCTCTCTCTCTCACCCTCACACACCACTTCTCTCTCACACACCACCTCTCTCTCTCTCTCACCTCACACACCACCTCTCTCACCTCACTCACCTCACACACCCCCTCTCTCTCTCTCACCTTCTCTCTCACCCCTCTCTCACCCACACTCTCTCTCCCTCTCTCACCCTCACACACCCCCTCTCACCCTCACACAACCCCTCTCTCTCTCACCCTCACACAGAACATAGGGTGTCGCCGCCAGTACATAGGGTGTCACCACCAGTACCAGTACTTAGGGTGTCGCCACCAGTACCAGTACATAGGGTGTCACCACCAGTACCAGTACATAGGGTGTCACCACCAGTACCAGTACATAGGGTGTCACCACCAGTACCAGTTCATAGGGTACCAGTACATAGGGTGTCACCACCAGTACATAGGGTGTCACCACCAGTACCAGTACATATTGTGTCACCACCAGTGCATAGGGTGTCACCACTAGTACCAGTACATAGGGTGTCGCCACCAGTACATAGGGTGTCACCATCAGTACATGCATAAAGTGTCGCCACCAGTACATGCATAGGGTGTCGCCACCAGTACATGCATAGGGTGTCCCCACCAGTACATGCATAGGGTGTCGCCACCAGTACATAGGGTGTTGCCACCGGGACTGAAATCTTAAGGATTGTTACTTTAAGTTACTCCTAAAGTAACGTCAATAAAAATGTCCCTAAAAGATGTCTCTGCGGTTTAATTTCATATGGGAAATATGATGATTCTATAGCAGGGGTATTCAACTAAAATTTTAAGAGGTCCAGTTAGAGAAGATTTCCGTAAGTAAAGGTCCAGAGCATCATAATGTCTAACTTGCGTTATGAATTAGTGTGATATATATTGAAGTATCCTCATAGCTGTATCAACGTCTGCACGTCATCAACAACTGACTGTACTTTCATTATTAGATTTGACAATTTAAAAACATTTAGACAATATTTATTGTCACTTACAGAACTATACAGATATATATATATAATACTATAGATATGTATAATGTTCTTCTTGGGCTGTATTTAAAAATAAAATTGAGAAAATAAATAAAATAGCTTTTGAATTGTGCATCTTAAAATAAAGTGCTTAATTTTGGAAAAATAAAATAAAGTGTAGCAGTAGCTTGAGTTTCCCTTTTTCTTTAACTGTTTCACATCTTGATTTAACTCTCAACCAATGTTAGAATAAATCAGTCTCAACACTTAACAATTGAAAACTTTTCTCTGTGGCTGATGATGCTGACAGGTGGCCTATTTGCTCTATTTTGTCACAAATCAAAATCACATTGGGCTCTGAGTGCTTATTTTCTGTGCCCTCAGTTCAGACTTGAGTGGGTATGTTTGGTCAAAAATGTTGTGCTTTGCCTCATAGTGGCGTTTCACATCACCACTTTTAATGAGCACCATCTCTGAGCATATGAGACACTAGTTTTGTGCTCCCAGTATGAAGGATGAACATGAATGAGTCCATTCTGGGTTGAAAGCTCTGTTGACTTTTCTCTTCTTGGAGAGCGCCATGAGTAGTTAATGTTCTCTCCCTGCCGCTCACTTGTCTCTTCGTCTGTGTTTCTCTCCCTTTCTCCGTCTTCTCTCCCTGTATCGCTAACTCGTCTTTCCGTCTGTCACTCGCCTCTCATCTGTCTGTATTCAGAGTCGCAATGTTTGCCGCCTGGAATGCACAGATTTGATTGGCTGCGTAGCATCACATGGGATGGCTTAACTCGTTTGTAATTGGTCTGTGAGTTTCCTGAACCGCTACACCAGTGCCGTAAAAACGAGTGCGGTGATTCTCTAGTTCACTCCTCTCCTTTCCTCCCCTCTGTTTGTGTGTATAGGTGTGTGCGAAGCGCCGCCCTTCGTGATACAGAGCGGAGCGTATGTGAATGCGCGAAGCTAAAAAAATTAAATGCACTGTTAAAATAGAAGTACCGGTCCGGATAGGTCGGCGTCTGGGTCCGAACTCGGACCGCGGTCCGCCTGTTGGTGACCCCTGTTCTATAGCATATCAGTGGGGGGGAATATTAAGAGAAATAGTCTAGAACTGTTTTCTGCAGCATTTAACCTTTTTCATTTAAATTAAACTAATAGAGCTTAAAAAACAGGCATACATGTTCCATAAAAATCTGCTGAAGCAAAGCTTTAATACGTCACCAGTGTAATGTGCAGCAGACAGCAGTAAGTGTAGCAGTCTGCTCTGAGGCCATCCATGCATGGAAGCCTCACAGGCTTAGTCTAACCTCTGTTTGCCACTGACAGATTGTCTGAGGCCTCCCTCCCTCCCTCTATCCTCCAGAATGCTTTTTATGCCTAGGGTCAGTGGGGCAACTGGCCGCCATATTATTACCTCTCCACCATCTGCTTGTAACGCGGGATGTCTCTGGCGTACAGCAACTTGTTGATGGGAGAGTCCTGTGCAAGGAAGACAAATGGAGAAAAAGTGTTCTGAATATCACATTAAACGGGTCATATAAACTTTGCTTCTTTTTAACCCACCCAACTCACATTTCTATCGCTTCCCTTATCTATGCATGCATAGAGATGAGAAGTGAATGTACTGTATATAGTCATGTTATTGTACTGATGTATATTGCAGTAATATCTGTTCACCCTATTGTGCTCGCATTGTGTTTTTAGATTGGTTTATTTAATAGCAGAGCCTTAGCTCACCCGTCCCAGTTTGTGGTCAGCGATGGTGCAGGAATCCATAAAGGTCTGGGCGATGACAGACAGCACAGCGTCCACATGGTCTGAGGTCTGCACGTCAAAGATGAACTGTGGGTTCTTCAGGATGTTGATCCAGAACCGCAGTGGTAAACTGTTTGGCAAGACAAGAAAGTGGACGTACGTGTGAACAGAGATCATCTGATTGTAATGCATGTTAAGACAGACCACTTAATTATATGTCAGAGAACAAGTGACGCTTCAATTAACCTTTTGTTCACTTTATAGCTGTCAATATTTGTTTTATTTCTCGTAAATTTGGGGAATTCTTTCTTATAAATGTACCACTTGTGAACGTTTTAATACCCATATTTTCATGGAATATTACTCCCTCATCCCTGATGCAGAACTATCTTTGGCCAAACTGTCCAAGAAATGACTTGATACTTGTCATTGAATATGGCGTCATATTATTTACTTCTCTTGGTTTGATGTAAGTCAATGTGAACACAAACAAAAAGTAAAAAAATTATTTATTTATTTTTTCTGACCAAATGAACCAAAGTTAGGGTGCGGGAGAGAGATAAATAATACTATTATTATTACTATTACTATTAAATATATATATATATATATATATATATATATAAAACCCCTGAAGTGTGTTTATAACGTTCATCTCATATGCCCAGCAGAAGTTGGTCTCCGACCAGTTCCAACCTGCCTCCTAACAACATCCTTCTGATAAGCTGATTACCTGTTGGTTTTCCAGATGTGGATGGTCTCAGGGTCCGTGATGTTGTGCTGCAGAGCCTGCTCATCCAACAAGTCGAAAAAGTATTTAACAGCCAGCGGTACAGGACGACTGGTGCTGAGGATCGCGGTGAATAAATCATCCACAAACTTCTGCAGTGTGCCCTGAGACGGAACAGATGAAGTGAAGCGGATAAATAAACCAGACACACATCTGCACACATGTGTTCACACAATCAAGCTCACACCAGGTTATCCATTGAATTAAAGTTTTCTTATTATTCTCATCACTGCCATTTTCTATAATTGTGAGATTGTGATTCAAGCGTTTTACTTTTAGTACGAAGCTTCATTCATAGCGTTAACATTCCAATTCTAAATCAACATTTGAATGCTGCACAGTTCTTCTTTTTTTCTTCTTCTATTTTTCTTCATTGTCGGTATTTGTGCAGATAAAGAGTACAGCTTTAATATTATTAGTATTATACATATATTTGTAGAATTATATTCCAGTGGTGGCTGCGTGGGATTGTTTCCGACTCGTGTGATTATTGAAATATTTCCAATAACTCTAGAGTGCTGTGAAGTCCAAAAGTCAAAATCTATTGAAAGAATATAGATGTTTTTATCTAACGAAATACTTCAACCCAACATTTTCATTGCTTGCTGCACGACAAGTTATATTGATTAAAGAAATTTAATTTGATAAAAAGATTAACTTATTGAATCCGCTGAATCCTTTTTTAAGATCCTGAATTTAAGATTTTGTTCGAAATTATTATTTTATTTGGTTTTCATTCTAAAACCTTAATAAAAGTTTTAAATAAAAATGACATTCAGTACAGCTCTAAATTATTGTTATTATTATTATTATTATTATTATTATTATTATTATTATTATTATTATTATTATTATTATTATTATTATATCTTATTTATTTTGCTGGCTACTGCTCCTCTGCTGAAAAATCTCAAGCTGACCCATAAAAACAAGGCCTAATGTAAACAAACTGGCATTTCAGTGTTAAAATTCTGAAAATGAATATTTGGTAGTGATGATAAGGACTGACTGGTTAAAAAATTTAACTCAGTGAAATTGGACGATAATACACATATATAATATTTTTATGAGGACATCAGAGCATTTTGTGAGGCACAAGAGTTAAGTGACTGAGCACCACCCTGTAGATGTCGGTGTGTTTTACCTTCATGGAGAGCAGGCGTGTGAGGTAGATCTCGGGTATAGCCTTGGCTCTCTCGCCACCCCTCTCCCTCACACTACCTCTCCGGTGCTTGGGCAGCTCCGACTCATCGCTGGCTTTCACCAGATGCCAAAGCCTCACTCCTCCCTCCTCCATATCATCCAGCATGGGGGTCTCTGGAAGGATGGGGACAACATCAGAAGGAGTAGATTTGTGTTGGCTTGGTTCATTGTGAAAATTTCAAGAAAGTTATAGTAAAATATCAGGTTTAGGTGTAAAACTAAGGTTAATATTTTTCACTGCAAACATACATTATCAGTGTTATAATTATATATATATATATATATATATATATATTCAACTCAGTTCAACAGTTTAACTCAGTTCAAATGCATTCTCTCATACAGTAGTTATGGAAACAGCTGCCGATACACACAGAAGAAATGTGGATATGAGTGCATTTTCAGGTAAAGTTGTTAAAAACATCGAGTATAGCACGACATCTGCATTTCATTGTGCAACAATGTGTTGTATAATAACGACATGAGGTCTAAATAGAGCTGCACTATTTGCTTTACGGAATTTAAGCATTTTACATTCAAGCGCTGACCTCGCAAATATCAATGTGCAGTTGTCCATTTTATTTGTTTTGGATTTCTAAGACACACACACACACACACACACACACACACACACACACACACCACACACACACACACACACACACAGCGCCTGAAGGATCTTTGAAATAATCAAACCTTTAAGCCTTCTCAAAAAAAGAAGGAAGTCAAAACTGAGTCAAAATAAAAGCTGTGTAAATGCTGATTGTCTGGGTGAATAAGAAATAATTCCATTTGGCAATATTGCATGATTTTGCATGCACTTTTAAGACGGTTCCTAACTTCAGCTCCTTATATTCCTGTTTCTTATTAAGTCATACATGCTTCAATATCAGATCACAAGAATAACATCTGTTGGTGCAAATCCCAAGTGTGTGTACAAATACAGAAATAAATGACTCACTTTCTCCGGGCATGTAGTCGTGGCTGTCGTGGAGGTGATTCTTGGTGTTCCTGGCGACGAGGGCGACCGTTGCTCCGTCAGGAACCTGCATTGCACCGGTCAGCACAACTGTCACACTTCCCGCCTTAAAACAATCATCATGCATGATTGATGTGTGCATGCGTGTTAGTGTTTGTATGACTTGCACTTACCTTGTAGTGCTGCAGTGTATTAAGACGCTTCCATAAGCCTTGTACTACTGATGTCAGGTCCTCGTCCGATAGAATTAGGTGACCTGCAACACCTGCACGCCACTCTGGAGGGAAACACTTTGTGTGTAAACTTATGCAACTGCTTGTCTAACAATACTACAAAATAGACATATATGACATGTGTTTCTCCAAAAAGAGGACAGTTTCATTGCTTTTGGTAATAAATGGAAGCCAATAGGAGACTTTATTAAGAGGATAATATAAACTTCAAAATTAAAATGTAATTCCTAAATAGCATTGTGCTTTTCCACACATGGATGTGCTATTAGAGCAATAATCACTATGCTATAATTAAATTTGCATTTTCACATATGGGCGTCGTATGACCAAAATGGAAAAGCTGTTTGACTTTTAATTTCAAAGTTGTCTCCACTGTACTGTGAACAATATTTAAACGTTAAAATAAAATAAAATTTGATTATTAGCAATATTTAAGTAAACGTTAAAATAAAATGCAATTTTCTTACTATTTGAAAATGGAAAATCTTAACTTGTTGTACATTGGACAACATTCAAATGCAAACAGCGAAACAGCGTGTATTGCATTTACATTTACCATCACCACCTTCTGTTGGTGTCAGAATGAACAAGCAATCCGTCTTCAAGGGTCTTAAATTACGATGTCAACCGATCTCTGTAGGCGTGACACCACAGGCTACCTTCCGGAACACGACTTTAGCGGTTCGGTATGTGATCGAGGAAGTGACGTCATAACACTTAATAAAGTCCCCTATGGGCTTCCATAGACCCAGCCCACTAGTTATTGTGATTATCTGCTAAATCTGACCAACATTCAACTCCTGAGAAACAAGCGTGGGTTTGTAAAATCAATTGGCCTCACCGAGGTGTAATGAGTCGATGTGCGGCCTCTGGGAAAAGGACGTTCCCTTCCAGGTTTGTTCCAGGAGTTTCTCCTTCACTTGGGTGATGGTGTCGCAGTCCAGGACTTTGGCAGGGACCGTCTGGGTAGTAGTGCCTCCCGTGGTGGCTGCAGCTGGCATCACAACATTCAGGGTCTGGACAGATGAAAAGATGGGCTGACTGTTGTAATACTGCTGTGCTAAATCTCCGTTGGTGGGGAGGCTTGCGAGTGTTGTGGTGTCTGCAGTTTGAGTTCAACTTTGCGTCTTAATTTCATTCAAGTTTGAATTTGGAGAAAGAATGATTTATTACAAGAGTAATTCAACGTAAAGTATGTTCTTAAAAATGTATATTATCTAGCACAAACTCAGTGTTATATTTTACATTTACAAGATTGTTTTAAAGTGGCATTAATAGTACTAAAAGAAACGTGCCAACTCCACAAACTTAATGCCATCAAGAATAAGGAAAAGGAGCATGAAAAACAAGAGGAAAAGGTTGCTCTTTTTTGTTTTTGCGATATACACAATGGATTTCCTCGATTGTTTCGTCATGACTGACATGGTTAACATATTAACTCTGCCCCTGTTAATGTATTGTATGGATGTATGTCCTCACCAGCGTGCGGTACTCCACGTCCTCTCGCAGCAGCCGGTTGTCATTCAGTGTGTACTTGGCTTTTCCTGTCACGGCGTCCACAGGTCCCTTGTCCACCTGGTGCTTTATGGCTCTGAACAGCATATAGAAAGACTCCCCTGCCGATTCCTGGCCAAGCATAAAGAAGGAAAGGTCAACGATGTCCGAACATTACAGAATTTAATTTGAGTCATTCAGTGTGTCCTGAACAAAGTGTTTACTTCTGAGCAGCCACCCGGCTTCATGACTAACAGAAATATATATATATAGTTTCTAGAAAAGCACTATACAAATCTAGTGTGTGTGTGTGTGTGTGTGTGTGTGTGTGTGTGTGTGTGTGTGTGTGTGTGTGTGTGTGTGTGTGTGTAGGTGTGTGTAGGTGTAGGTAGGTGGATATTTACATTATTGATTCTTGTGGAAAAATTGCAGCGACCAAGTCATTTATTTAGTAGGAAATAGAATCAATAAAACAACATAAACTATATAAAGCTCATCTGGCAGGGCTAAAAGCTTTGCTGGGTCAGATTAGATTTTTTTATGATCAAACTATTTTATTTATTTTTATTGCACTTAGGGTGTAAAATTGTGTTCTACTTTATTAATTTAGCAATCACCTATGTTATTGTTTTTAAGTTGTATAATTGTCTTGTATTTAATTGTTATTATATTAATTTAGTTTAGTCTGAAATTGTTTTTGTGTTTTCTTTTGATCCGTCTTAAATTGGACTTGTCTGAAGCACTTTGAGCTGCACTAACCGGTATGGAAGCTGCTACAACAACATTGATTGACTGATAATACAGCTATAACGACTGTTAACTACTGTAGCAGTGGGGGGTGGGACTCCAAAAGGGGTCCCAACATAAATAAAGGAGGTCCATAGATAAAAAAGAAGAACAAAAAGGGATAAGAAAGAAAAACGAATTGTTAAGTTACAAAAAGTTATGTTTGTTAAGTTTTTTATTTGTTCTATTGAAACAATCTGAAAAGAAAATCCCTATTCTTCTTACTGTATGCGGTATCTAAGTAACTGCATACACATTTAGTGAGCATTAGTTTATGAGATTAATATTTTGATATAATTGGGATGATTGTTTTCTCTGTTGGTCATTTAGTTATGTTATGCATACTAAACTTTTAATACAGATGTATTCTTTATTCACTAATCTCTGGTCAGGCGTAAAACACTGGTACATACCCTCAGAAAGGTAAACAGGCAGATGGACATCCAGTTTGTCAAAAGCTTTTCAACCACAGATTCCGTTCTGCAAAAGGAAAAGTAAGCAAACAGTTTATGGACGACGGAACTACCCGTGCTAAAGATAACCTCAATGAACCGACTCGGCCTCACCTCCTGAGCATCAGCTTGGGGTTCTTGGCCACATACTGTTCCACTAGATCGTTAAGCAGCGTCTTCAGGATGTCTGTGAAGTACTCCAATTTACCGTGCAGGGCCACGGTCAGCAGAGAAGCCACATAGGCCCGGTCCCTTGGGGAGAAAGTCCGCTGGACCTCCAGAGTGTGAATAAACTGGAGAGACAACGTATATATATATATATATATATATATATATATATATATATATATATATATATATATATATATATATATACACACACATATTAATTATTAAATATATTATATATATATATATATATTGTATTCGCACAATATGTAAAAACAGAAACAAGAAAACATTTTTAAGGTTATCCTGGCCATAAACACAAGAGAGAAAACTATTTCAAACAAGATTTGGAAAATGGATCATCAGAATTGTTTTCCTCACTTTGTCTCTGGGCTTCTGTATATAACAGCAAGTTATCTAGAAAAGCAGCGTCCTGAATAATTCACTGTCCCCGATTCTGAGAAACTTGCAAGGGAATATTGATGTGAAGATCTTTCCCAGTAACAAACTGTTCCCAGAGTGTACTGTGGTTTCAGCGCACCCCTAAAACTAACCTTTTATTTAACAACCTGCTCCAATGAAGAAAGAACAACATAACCCTGTTGGCTGACCTTGGTGAGAAAGAGTTTACTGTTGAGCAGATTGGACAGCTGAACCAGCCCTTGCTCCACAGTCTGCCTCCGACTCTCAGGAACATCCAGATCTCGCCTCAGTGGCGACTCCTGGTGGCCGGGGAAGAAAATGCGCTCAGCATATGCCCGGTAGTCCAGGAAGGGAATCCCCGAACCAACCAAATCACTGGACATGTCCATCATCTCCGTCATCAGGTCTGAAGGAGGGGAAAGGGAATGAGGCCTTAGTTTTTTTTGGGGACAATTATTTTTGAGTTGATTTTTTTTAAGTTAGAAGCTTTGGATCGTACCTGTGAACTCCTTCTTACAGCGGTCTCTCACACTCGTCTCTAGGTTCTCCAGCTGGATCTGCACCTTCTTATAGTCCCTCATAGCCTGTTTGCTCTTCCTCCTACAAACAACAATGATGCGGACAACATTTAGGTAAAGAAATAAAGCAGCAGAATGTTAATAGAAGAAGTACAGAAGGACTGAGTGGCAAGTGAGGAAAACATATTCTGGTGGTCTTAGTCTGATCTAAATTATTTTCTCTTGTGAATATGAATAAGAAGAAGTGAAAAAAATGTTTTTTGCCAGGAAAGTATTTCTGAATTACTGGCTTTTTTCATTTGTCAAACAGGTGGGGAAAGGTGCCTTTTTTCTTCTTTTTTAAGTTTTGGTAGGCGATTTTGTTGTTGTAATACTAAATTCGACCACAAGAGGCTGAAGTTCAGCCTCATGTTAAGCATTCCTTTTTTTCCGTTTTTCCCAGGTGAGTGAATTTCTCCATGCACTCTAAACACAAGGTACAAACAATGCGTGTTAGCTAGTTATGAAAAAACAGAAAAAATAAAAATAAATATAGCAGTCAATAGCAGGCATTTATATACTACTACGTTGCAGCCTGTTGAGGACTATAAGTCAGTTCAACTGAAATTAAATAATAAATAATAATAAAAAAGAGCAGTCTGTGTTCACCTGTATATGAGAACTATGATGAGCACAATGAGAGCCACGATGGAGGCTCCCACCCCGACTCCCACCTGAGCTTCCAGAGGAAACGTAGACTGGGCCTGGCTGTCATACTGCACTCTGCCCAGAGAGAAGTTTAGATTCCCCATTCTCACCTGGATGAAAAAATAAATGTAAATCAAAGTCACCCTTTGACTTAAGCAGAGCCCTGCGCTGCAGTATAGTCAGACGGAATGTAAATATGCGACATGAACTCTCAGAAACATTTACTCACTGTGAACTCAGGCAGACTCTCCATGCCGTCCTGTTTCTTGCCAGCTGTGACTGAGGGCTGCTGAGTCGGCGGTTCACAGTATAAGTGGTTGTGGGTCAGGGTCTTCACCGAACACACCCCCGCCCCAATCCGAGCCTCCACCTCATGCTTGTAGATGGCTAGATCCAGGTTCTCTCCCTACAGGGGAAAGACACACAATGACGTGACTTTTCTCAGTGTTGATGATTATAACACAGTTACAGCGACTCCTTCAAATTTGCCGTTGCTGCACACCTCGACGGAGATGATGCTGCCGGGTTTGTGGTGGTACGGTTTGCTGGGGTCGTTCTGGTTAAGCAGGTAGAGCCGCGGGTTGGGCTCATATCTGAAGGCTTCGTTCCCCACGGCGGCAAAGTCAAATTGGAGGCTGTCCAACAGGAAATGAACTTTGACCCGGGCCCTCCTGGCCTCCGGACCCACCGCTGGAGTCGGGCACAAGATGAGGGAGGAGCCGTTCAGCGTGCAGCCAGACTCGTACTGGAGGGGAGCGCAGGAATTATGTAATTCAGTATATTAGGGACATTAGAGAAATATTAGTTTGTAATGGAACATATGATCACCACTCTACCTTCTGAGTATTTATAACAACAGCTTCAAATATTTGTATTAAGCTTTATATATTTTACAGGTTTAACCTCTCACCATTCAACCCCCTTTTTAGAGGGATGGGGCACAGGGGATGGTCAACAGTATAGGCCACATAGAAGTGGTGTACATCATCTGAAAGCTGGGAACCTGAATGTTGTTAATAATTAATTTAAGTAAATTGTGAATGTTTTTCCTGAATTCGAACATCATGATTGAAGAACATTACGTCTATTATGGCTCTATTATGTCTCATATGTTGTTGCAGCAATATTTGGGTTGATACCATTTGTTACACAGATGCCAAATTAAAACCTTTTTGACCACTTTTTGATAAATTGATAAAGAAATTGTCAAAAATCTCTCCAAAATACCACATTAAGACACCGAGACATTGTGGAACACCATAAAATAATTTATGCTGTGATTTGGCATCTAAAACTTTTGACATTTGGAGATTTCTGTATGAATTGCATTTTTTGATTACTGCCTTAGATTGGATGGCGAGCACGTCTGTTCTGGAAACTGCTCAGAAAAACTATGAAATCCAAACATCCTTTTATGTCCTCAGTCGCTAGTTGTAAAGTTTCATGAGGCTGGGATTATCGAGCTCACAACAGGTCGTTTATACAATCAGGTCAAGTTTCAAAACATGGTCTCACTACAACAAAATGGCTACGTGTGTAATCATTGGTGTAATCAGCTCTCCTGTCATACCAAATCATATTTCTGAATCCCGCATTTACCTGTTTGACATGGCAGAGTGTTCCCTCGGGGCAGTCCGCCTCCGGGACGATCCTCCTCCATCTCTTCAGCGGCCCCCGGTGATCCCGTCCTCTGTTCAGGCTCCCTCCTCTCCTCCCTTTGATGCTCCTCCTCCTCCTCCTGGGAGGGAGAGTATCAGGAGGACTGAGGGTCACCCTCATCTTCGGCTCTTGGACCACATCCAGGTTCTGACCAGAAACTCTGATGATTCGCCCTCCACTGCAGGGGAAAGAAGACGCAATGAAGAATGAACATTTTACTAAGACTAAATACGTAAATGTCTGGAATTTAATGCAAGTCAAATTGCTGCCGACATGGTTACAGAGTTGACTTTTTGTTTTTCCGAGGTTGTAATGGATTTTATTGGCCTCTAATTGAAACGTTCATACCGTCCTGGTGTCTGCACCCATAAAGATCTACAGGGATTTTAAAAATCTTTGTACATTACATCACATATTCCTACATATAAATATGCAATAAACGCACTTTTAAATAAAGTTTCCTGTAACTTTACTGCTGAAACTGTAGCCTCTTAATCGTCTGAGCAAAAGTCAATTCGTAAATTTAGACTAAACACAGTTCTGCTTCTTCTTTTGAATCATCCTGTAGAATCGAGAGGTTATTCAAAGCGGGAGGCGAGCTTAAAATATTTAATTAGTTATTACATCAGTTATCAAAAGAAGATCACACAGAATAGCCAAAATGTGTGTGATTTAGTTAACAGTTCAACGTGTAAGAAAAGCTAGAATTTAAACATTAAAACAATGAACTAACAGATTATCAACAGAGTGTGAAGAGGTAACAGTGTCGACGTTATGTCTTGTGTTGCAGAGACATCTACTGACATTAGTGAGGCGATAGTGAGACAGACCTTTTTTTACTTATTTGGTGTAATCTGAAGTCAATTGTTGAGTGTCTATAAAATTAAATTACACAATCATGATCCTATAGGCAGGGGAGAACCACTCAGTTAAAACAGTAAACCCTAAACCTTAACTTTTAACTGTATCCAGGTCACAAGATAGAGATATTAAGATAGAGCTGGGATTTTCCATAGCACTTATACAATACAAATTACACAGTTGTGAGCAAATTAAACCACAGACTGGAAATATATGTGGCTCAAGATTGCTCTATTGAGACCGATAAGCACCTGAGAAAGCTTTTGGACGGCGCAGCCATTGAGATGTTGGGGTTGGGGGTGTAATGATACACCAGACCCTGCAGGTGGCGCTCTGTGCCTCCAAAGCGCACAGTGATGCCATGCTCTCCTGTTCTGTTGCTGCCTCTGGTCAGACAGCTGATGTGCTCGTCCTGGATGTTCAGCCTGAATAGAAGTGGACATTTATTTTCGAACAAATATAAAAAAATCGGTCTGTTACACTAAGAGACAGTTTTGCTTTTAACTCATGGTTATTTAGAGACACATACACAAAACACGACACTCCTCCGATGAGGACGCTGACTTCATTGGAGTGTCCGGTCCTCAGTCTCCGGCCTCTGATGGTGAGAGAGGAGCCCCCTGCCTTAGGCCCTCTTTGGGGGGAGATGCTGCTTAGTACGGGATCCTGGTGAGAAGAAGAAAGATAAAAAAGGATGAGATGCACGAGAGAGAAAGAACAGCGTAATCAATAATCCGATACGGAGCGGGTGATTTATTAGGAAGATAAAAAAGAGACACCGGGGCATTCTGGGAAACACTAGAAGGTTGCCTCACGGCCAGCTAGTATAGCAATTCATGTGCTTGTCACTTGGGCTAATTAACTACGACTGCTGTCAGACCTACAGCCCTTTTACTGTAATGTAAATAAGGAGACATGCTGCTACTTTATTGCAGCGGTTCGCTTACATTCCACACGGCGCAATTTCAAGGGAAGCCTAATTAACCAAAGTTATGTGGGATCCGTCATTTCCTTAATTGGTGAGAAACCTGCTGACCTTTCCGTTTCTCGGATAAACAAACGTTAAACATATTAAACGGCTACATTTGTGGAGTGTCATAACCCATTTCCTGAGGTTGTATTCAATCTCAGCTGTATCAAATTCTGTAAATGAGGCCTTTCAGGATTAGTTTAGAGAAACATCTAGGGATCCTCTCAGTAAAGACTCGGTGCGTCAGTTTTGGTCCACAACCAAGGAGCGATTACTACGTTCTCGTATATGTAACTGTTCCAACCTCATGCAAGTATTCAAAGTAAGTGCTACTTGTGAACTGGGAGTGAAAATGCTCCTGAGATGTCTTTGTTTTTGAAATGCTTGTTTAGTTGCTTCAGCATAATTATACAATCCTTCCAAGACAGGTTTACTGAACGAGTGTAGCGGGAGCTTCTGTGGACATTTAGTGGCTTTACATGCACTTAAAGAGATAGTTTGGATCTTTATGAGGTACTTGGTACCCCCATAGTCCATAGTCTGTGGACGGGGGCAGCAGCTAAACTTATTTCAGACACCTAAACAAAAAATCAATATCAGTTTAAGCAGTATACGCTATATTTAGAATATTTCCACAGCTTGACCTTGCTGTCAGACAGCCCTTTCTGAGTAGGAACTGACACTGTTATCTACGCTCCTTTCAATACCACCAGACTCCTTTGACAAAAACAGTCATTTTGATTCGAACAATATGTTAAAAACAGAAACAAGAAAACATTTTTAAGGTTATCCTGGCCATAAACACAAGAGAGAAAACTATTTCAAACAAGATTTGGAAAATGGATCATCAGAATTGTTTTCCTCACTTTGTCTCTGGGCTTCTGTATATACAGCAAGTTATCTAGAAAAGCAGCGTTCTGAATAATTCACTGTCCCCGATTCTGAGAAACTTGCAAGGGAATATTGATGTGAAGATCTTTCCCAGTAACAAACTGTTCCCAGAGTGTACTGTGGTTTCAGCGCACCCTAAAACTAACCTTTTATTTAACAACCTGCTCCAATGAAGAAAGAACAACATAACCCTGTTGGCTGACCTTGGTGAGAAAGAGTTACTGTTGAGCAGATTGGACAGCTGAACCAGCCCTTGCTCCACAGTCTGCCTCCGACTCTCAGGAACATCCAGATCTCGCCTCAGTGGCGAATCCTGGTGGGCGGGGAAGAAAATGCGCTCAGCATATGCCCGGTAGTCCAGGAAGGGAATCCCCGAACCAACCAAATCACTGGACTGTCCATCATCTCCGTCATCAGGTCTGAAGGAGGGGAAAGGGAATGAGGCCTTAGTTTTTTGGGGACAATTATTTTTGAGTTGATTTTTTTTAAGTTAGAAGCTTTGGATCGTACTGTGAACTCCTTCTTACAGCGGTCTCTCACACTCGTCCTTAGGTTCTCCAGCTGGATCTGCACCTTCTTATGTCCTCATAGCTGTTTGCTCTTCCTCCTACAAACAACAATGATGCGGACAACATTTAGGTAAAGAAATAAAGCAGCAGAATGTTAATAGAAGAGTACAGAAGGACTGAGTGGCAAGTGAGGAAAACATATTCTGGTGGTCTTAGTCTGATCTAAATATTTTCTTGTGAAATGAATAAGAAGAAGTGAAAAAAATGTTTTTTGCCAGGAAAGTATTTCTGAATTACTGGCTTTTTTCATTTGTCAAACAGGTGGGGAAAGGTGCCTTTTTTCTTCTTTTTTAAGTTTTGGTAGGCGATTTTGTGTTTGTAATACTAAATTCGACCACAAGAGGCGAAGGTCAGCCTCATGTTAAGCATTCCCTTTTTTCCGTTTTCCCAGGTGAGTGAATTTCTCCATGCACTCTAAAAAACAAGGTACAAACAATGCGTGTTAGCTAGTTATGAAAAAACAGAAAAAATAAAAATAAATATAGCAGTCAATAGCAGGCATTTATATACTACTACGTTGCAGCCTGTTGAGGACTATAAGTCAGTTCAACTGAAATTAAATAATAAAATAATAAAAAAAGAGCAGTCTGTGTTCACCTGTATATGAGAACTAGATGAGCACAATGAGAGCCACGATGGAGGCTCCCACCCCGACTCCCACCTGAGCTTCCGAGGAAACGTAGACTGGGCCTGGCTGTCATACTGCACTCTGCCCAGAGAGAAGTTTAGATTCCCCATTCTCACCTGGATGATGAAAAAAAAATGTAAATCAAAGTCACCCTTTGACTTAAGCAGAGCCCTGCGCTGCAGTATAGTCAGACGGAATGTGAAATATGCGACATGAACTCTCAGAAACATTTACTCACTGTGAACTAGGCAGACTCTCCATGCCGTCTGTTCTGCCAGCTGTGACTGAGGGCTGCTGAGTCGGCGGTTCACAGTATAAGTGGTTGTGGGTCAGGGTCTTCACCGAACACACCCGCCCCAATCCGAGCCTCCACCTCATGCTTGTAGATGGCTAGATCCAGGTTCTCTCCACAGGGGAAAGACACACAATGACGTGACTTTTCTCAGTGTTGATGATTATAACACAGTTACAGCGACTCCTTCAAATTTGCCGTTGCTGCACACCTCGACGGAGATGATGCTGCCGGGTTGTGGTGGTACGGTTTGCTGGGGTCGTTCTGGTTAAGCAGGTAGAGCCGCGGGTTGGGCTCATATCTGAAGGCTTCGTTCCCCACGGCGGCAAAGTCAAATTGGAGGCTGTCCAACAGGAAATGAACTTTGACCCGGGCCCTCCTGGCCTCCGGACCCACCGCTGGAGTCGGGCACAAGATGAGGGAGGAGCCGTTCAGCGTGCAGCCAGACTCGTACTGGAGGGGAGCGCAGGAATTATGTAATTCAGTATATTAGGGACATTAGAGAAATATAGTTTGTAATGGAACATATGATCACCACTCTACCTTCTGAGTATTTATAACAACAGCTTCAAATATTTGTATTAAGCTTTATATATTTTACAGGTTTAACCTCACCATTCAACCCCCTTTTAGAGGGATGGGGCACAGGGGATGGTCAACAGTATAGGCCACATAGAAGTGGTGTACATCATCTGAAAGCTGGGAACCTGAAGTTGTTAATAATTAATTTAAGTAAATTGTGAATGTTTTTCCTGAATTCGAACATCATGATTGAAGAACATTACGTCTATTATGGCTCTATTATGTCTCATATGTTGTTGCAGCAAATTTGGGTTGATACCATTTGTTACACAGATGCCAAATTAAAACCTTTTTGACCACTTTTTGAAAATTGATAAAGAAATTGTCAAAAATCTCTCCAAAATACCACATTAAGACACCGAGACATTGTGGAACACCATAAAATAATTTATGCTGTGATTTGGCATCTAAAACTTTTGACATTTGGAGATTTCTGTATGAATTGCCTTTTTGATTACTGCCTTAGATTGGATGGCGAGCAGTCTGTTCTGGAAACTGCTCAGAAAAACTATGAAATCCAAACATCCTTTTATGTCCTCAGTCGCTAGTTGTAAAGTTTCATGAGGCTGGGGTTATCGAGCTCACAACAGGTCGTTTATACAATCAGGTCAAGTTTCAAAACATGGTCTCACTACAACAAAATGGCTACGTGTGTAATCATTGGTGTAATCAGCTCTCCTGTCATACCAAATCATATTTCTGAATCCCGCATTTACCTGTTTGACATGGCAGAGTGTTCCCTCGGGGCAGTCCGCCTCCGGGACGATCTCCTCCATTCTCTCAGGGCCCCCGGTGATCCGTCCTCTGTTCAGGCCCCTCCTCTCTCTCCCTTGATGCTTATATATATGTATTATAATATATAATCTATATATACATATATATATGTATATATACAATATATATATATATATACATGTATATATACATATACATATATATATATATATATATATATATATATATATATATACACACATATATATATATACAAGGGAATGAAGAGAAATATATAAACAAGTATACATATATATATATATATATGTATATGTATATGTATACTATATAGCATATGTATACTTTTTTATATATTTCTCTTCATTCCCTTGTATGTACATAATAACTAAATCTTTGTTTTCCTGTGTTCAGCTTTTTTGTCCATGTTTTTCTTTTGGCTGTATTTCTATTTCTATTATTTAGGTACCTGGAGAGCAACACAATGTCACATTCCTGTTATATGTACACATACTTATACTTATATGTGTCAATTATAAACCCACGTTATTTGTATTGCTCAAAAGTTACACAAAAATAGTACTCAAAAAAAATCAATAAGAGGAATCAAAACTGCCATGATGGCTACGAAATCAGATTTATTTCGGACGTTTGGGTGTTACAAAATCTGGTTGTCCCAGTCAGCCTTATCCATGTTTCTTTTTTATTCAGAGTGGAAATGGAAGTAAAGCAGGATCAAAACAGCATTGGAGACCTCATTTTATCTCAGAACTGGAGAAGAAAAAGAGGATCCCAAAAAACAATAATGAAAGTGTTTATATGTGGCTGCTTTTGATGATTTTAAAATGCACAGCAAAATGACAGATGTAAGACAACAGAGAAGACATTGCAGAAAAGAAGGGTGGATGCCAGGTGTGCTTTATAAATTCATGAACATCTACATCCGGACCATCTTCTGTACAAATCTAGTAGCTGCTGTTTGCTTTTTGTGTGCAATGAGTTTTGCCTTGTAAGGATACGTTGTCATAACACTACAAGTATCCTCTTGTCTGCATGACAGCGGATCCGGCAACCAAAAGACAGCCAGGCTGACTGATCAAAGGCAGAGAGGACTGACTCACATTTCTGCTGCTCTTTGTTTCTGCTCTAATAACTTCTCTGCCTCGATTTGTATTTTGATGTAATCTCTGACTCTCTGTTGGTATGTTGTGCCAAAGAGAGCTGTACCATTACATGGATCTGTGAGGTGAAACTGGTCAGGCTGCTGTGTCTCCATGGAGAGAGATGATTGAGGTTTATTGAAGCTTTTGTGAGTGAGGTCAGGGAGAGGGGAGGTACAAGATGAGGAGAACAAAATGTGGGAAGAAGAAGAATGGAGAGAAAGACAACTGCTGTTTTTAATAACCACGGCTGGATGAGGTACTACTGCTCACTTTTGAGTAAATCATGCCGCCGCTGCTGCCGCCGCCGCCGCCGCCACCGCCGCCGTAGCTAACTCCGCCGCCACCACCACTGCTGTAGCCGCTGCTGTAGCCAGCACTAATGCTGCCACGGCCGCCACCGCCAAAGCCACCGCCGCCGCCGCCAAAGCCACCGCCGCCGCCGCCGCCGCCAAAGCCACCGCCGCCGCCAAAGCCACCGCCGCCGCCGCCGCCGCCAAAGCTGCCGCCTGTTGATGAAAATAAGACATTTTCTGATGAGATGGCAGGAATAAGAATTTCCATTAAAACTTGTCAACCAAACTGATAGCTTTACTGAAGGTTATCTCATTTTCACTTTTATATTTTCATGAACGGGCTTAGAAATTACTTGTATTGTAAAGACATATGTTGATACATACCGGAGCTTGAGGACTGTATGTGGATGGTTGCATTTCCGCCGCTTTCACCAATTCTGCCGAGAGGAACATAAATGAGCAATCTTAGCTTTGCCCTGCACAATGTCATACACTGCACTCCCTTAGAGTTTCAGGATTTTAAACTATGTGTGAATGCAAAACAACTAAGTTTTTACCTGCTTTCCTCTCCTTCCAAAAGTTTTCTGTAGGTGGCGATCTCAATATCCAGAGCCAGCTTGACGTTCATGAGCTCCTGGTACTCGCGGACCTGGCGGGCCATGTCCTGTTTCGCTCTCTGGAGAGCTTCCTCCAGGTCTTTGATGCGGATCTTGGCATCCTTCACAGCCAACTCACCGCGCTCCTCAGCCTCAGCGATCTGGGCCTCCAGGTTGACACGCTGAGAGGTTGGAAAGTCAGCAGACGCTTCAGAAGTGATTTTTACCATTCAAAATGTTCAGCATCTGCTTTTTAACATACATTTATACAAGTAGCTGTGAGTTTACCTGTCCCTTGACTGACTCAATCTCGTTCTGGAGGCGGCTAATCATGCGGTTGAGCTCAGCGATCTCACTCTTGGTGTTGCGAATGTCTTCTCCGGCTGAGCCTGCACTGCTCTGCATCTCCTGGAACTGAAGGAATAAGATAAAAAAAATATTGTTATTACAGATTCCACATGTCCGCTACACTATTATTTGTCATTGCAGAATATGTGTATGTCATATTGGAGCTGTTGGTTCTCTCTCTCTACCTACCTTCTGCTGATACCATGTTTCAGCTTCTAGCTTGCTCTTGTTGGCGATGTCCTCATACTGTGCCCTGACTTCAGCAACAATGGAGTCCATGTCCAGGTCGCGGCTGTTGTCCATCACCACAATGACTGAAGTGTCCTTGATCTGTCCCTGGAGCTCACGCAGTTCCTGCACAAGAGAGATATGTCTTATTTAAAATGTGTTATTAAAAAGTAAGAGAGTAAAAGCTGTTCTATATCTATTTATTTTCTGTATCTTTACCGTTAATGTTAGGTAAATTAAGAAGTGTTTCCCTAAAATAATTATAGCAAAGAAATAGACATGATAGGAATGAGGTGTGGTTCATTTTTCTTACCGCCTCATAGACAGCTCTGAGGAAGTTAATCTCATCCTGAAGGGCATCAACCTTGGCCTCCAGCTCAACCTTGTTCATGTAGGCGCCATCTACATCCTGTAAGTAGAGAAGAAGGTGGTCTGCATTGATGATGGGTCAGAGAAAAAGCAGCAATTCATTGCAACTAGAGAAGGCCATTCCTGAAGAAATTGTGGTGTGAATGCTGGATGCTGAAAAGCTGACGCTAAACTGCATTGCTGGCTTTAATCTGTATGAAGAAGCAGTTGAAAGACTATGAACCAGTTGGAAAAGTGAGCAATAAAAGTGGTACAAAACTCCTAATGTATGAGAGATGTGGAACATTAGAAGATTTGAATGGAGTGTAGATAAGAGTTGAAATTGCATGAAAAAGCATCTAAAATGCATTCCAATGAGATGTTTGAGCTTTATAGTCGCAGATTAACTCTCACCTTCTTAAGGAGCACAAACTCGTTCTCCACACTGGCACGCTTGTTGATTTCATCTTCATATCTGACACAAACAATGGAAATAATTAGCTGATTGAAAATTACTGTTGGTTTCAACCATTGTAGATCAGCTGTCGCATTCAAGGACGTGTTTGGTTTCCTGTGCTGGTGTTAACTCACTTGTTCTTGAAGTCCTCAACCAGTCCCTGCATGTTCCTCAGCTCTCCCTCCATTTTAACCCTCTCATTGCCGAGCCCGTCCAACTGTCTGCGCAGGTTGGCGATGTAGGCCTCGAACATGGCGTCGATGTTGGAGCGGGAGGTGGTCTGATCCTGCAACAGGCTCCACTTGGTCTCCAGCATTTTGTTCTGCTGCTCCAAGAAGCGGACCTAAAAGGCAAAAATGATTTCATGTTTAGATCCACTCTCACTTTGGAAGAGGTATTACTTGAATAAGACTGCAAAACCAAGTTAATCAGATTATGTAATTAATTAGATAATAGAACTACATAACACACTGTGAATAATCCACATATATAGATGTCTGTGCTTTCAGCAAACTACAAATAAAAAAGGCAAATAAGTAGACTATATTTACTGTTGCTTTTCTTCGTGATTAGGCATGCTCACTCTGAGATAACAAAGATGTTTGTCTTCTTTGTTTTACTTTCCTCAGGTGATCCATCGAGCCACACCTGTGTGTGACTTTCCCACACAAAAAGCTCTTGTGTGCAACAATGCTCGCAGCTTCTTTACTAAAATACCGCCTCGGGGTAGAGATGTCCTAGACATACTCCACTATGCAGTGTCTCTGCGGTGTAGCTGAACTGTACTTGTTGTAATGAGATCATTAATTGAGAACATCTGACATGATCCTGAGAAACAAGTTGTAAAGCCTTTTCCTAGGGAGACAGAAAATGCATGGGAGGCACAGAGTACAGTGCTCTGCCATCCGGTTTTAAAACTGAGAGAAGGTGGAGCTCCATTTTGGGTGTGTATGTGTAAGCTTTTTCTTTTTTCTCATGTCAGGTGAGGTGTACCGAGCCACACCTCAGCCTTGCCCCTCCCTAAACACCCGCTCCCTCGCCTCCAGGATGCATACTTTCACTGAGTGAACTTGCCTTGCACAGTCCTCAGTAATTAATGCTACATGCCTGAAGATATAAAGTGTCAAATTGATTGAGTGCTTTCGAGATATATTATTTGTGTAATAATTCTATTTCATTGAAATATCAAATTATAATGCTCCATCGACACTTGATCCTTACTTTGCTATTATTACTTCTTGGAGTAGATTGAATCTTTAATTGCACCGTATTTCATTTTGAATCATAAAATCGTAAGCCGTGTAAAGACAGATGAGTTGTGGTATGAACTCTAGTATGAAAGCTAACTGAGCATTTTCTCTCATGGGTGTGGTTCACTTGTTTTTTCCTGACTGAGGGAAAATGACTCTCGTCTTTTTTACGAGGTCTTCATTCATACATGACAGTATAGATGGGTGATTAAAAAGTGCCATCCCTCATCGTATGAAGTAAATGACAAAAGTTCATGCAAAGACTTCTGTATAATGCAATGCATTGCAAATAGTTAAGATGGGGTCCACTTTTTTGCAACACCATTCGAAGCATGTGAGTCCTGATAACCTGATCCCTTATTTCCCTCATACTGAGAGCCACCAGTCACTGGATATGATCTCTCTAGTGTTTCCTGCCTCACACTCTAGATAGAGACAGCTGGCAAAGGGACAATTATGCTGAAAGGGAAGTTAAAGGCGCAGTGGTCTACTTTCAGAGTCTGTGCAAATGTTAGCTGATGCACAGCTTTGCTGTTGAGATCAGAGCTGCCTGCACAGCAGTTCTGGACGAGTGAAAAATTGTATTCGTACTAATACCATTGCTCTTGGTAGTATTCGTTTTCAGAGGAGAATCAGCTAGGCCCTTGGTGCGCACAATATTCAGGTTCGTATCAATTGCTGTGTAATATTTAATGAGCCCAGGTGGCCCCTTAGAAAAAGTATGTTGCAGCTACTGACGCTTGCACAAACTGATAGCATGAACTGTATTGTGCAGTGCATCCAACATCTATTCCTATTATGTCATGTTCCCCAGTTCATTCAAATCAACATCTATTATTAAACCAAATTCTAGTATCAAACATATCTGAAACTCTGCATTTAAATATATGACATGTATGTAAAATCAGATGTAAGATTTTTTAACATTCTTTTGATAGAAAAGGGCGTCTCACCTTGTCAATGAAGCTGGCGAAGCGGTTGTTCAGAGTCTTGATCTGCTCTTTCTCATGAGTTCGTACGGTCTGGATGGTGGGGTCGATCTCAAGGTTCAGGGGGGCCAGCAGGCTCTGGTTGCATGTGACTGCTGTGATGGGTGCCATACCACCGCCTCCAAAACCTCCACCACCACCACCACCACCACCGAAATAACTACCATAGGCACTGAAACCCCCGCCACCACCAGAGCTATAACTTCCACCACCAGAGCTATAACCTCCACCACCAGAGCTATAACCTCCACCACCAGAGCCATAACTTCCACCACCAGAGGCATAACCTCCACCACCTCCTAAGCTTGACCTCAGAATTATGCTACTTCTGCTCGCAACTGGGCCTGACGTACTGAGCTGAACAGATCTTGAGGAATATGATCCTTTACTGCGACCACCACCACCACCACTCATGCTGAAACTACTACTGCCTCCAAAGCTGCCGCCGCCGCCGCCGCCGCCGCCTCCTCCGCTACGGCTTTGACTGCTGGTACTATAGGATGTCAATTTTCTCTCCATTGTTTCCTCTGAAAGGGAAGAATTCACAGAGAAAAGGAGGAGCAGATAGAGAGGTTTGGAGTAGTGAAGCGCACTAAGAGGAGAGTCAAGTCCCTCGAAGTATCTTCTCCCTGTCCGTGATGGGTTTTTATCTGCCTTCAACTGTGGAGGAGGTCCCAGTGAGCTCCACCTCCTCTGCACCTCCCCCTCAACCCTTCTCGAATGACCTGGATCCTGGAAGGTGCACTTGCAGGCAGGTAGATCGGCATGGAGCAGCTCAGCCTGTCAGACAGGTAACAGTGTAAAGTGATCGTGGCTCGACACACCCAGTTGCTCGTAGAGGAATGGCATCAGAGCCAGGGGTGACAGGGGAGCAAAAACATGTTGGCAAAGACATTTTTACTTGATTAGCTGTGTGAATGAACTGCGTTGTGAGAGGTATGCACGGTTGGAGAAATCGCAGTATGGGGTTGGGACCTATACTCGCTGATCCAGCATTTTCTGCTTTTCATCATCTTGCAGGATAGATCAAATGTGAATATTTAGAGCATCAACTAAAGTTAAAATTGGCAAAATCTCGCTGGTTTTGCAAAAACATATTCTGACCCTGCATATGTTTGAATGTATGCATTTAAATACATTGTATGTATGCATTTGTGCATGGATTCTTGAAGGCATAAAAGTTTGCACTATGCTGTAATGCTGCAACTGCACAACACTGAAATTCTGGTAATTCACTGCTAGAGGCAGAAATCTGATGAGACTGATACATAAAATCCTGTAAAAATCAAACCAAAACTTTCTGCATGGATAAATACCACTAGGGATGAGACAAAATAACGAATTGACCCTTTAACTATACAGTAACGCAATCAGTGAGAGGATCCAGGCATGTGACCATAGAAGTGGGCAATACCCAAAATGAGTTGCATTATGTCACGCATGCACAAATCAGGTGAGTAATAACGTGATCTAAGGATACATGGGTAAAGAATTACACTAAATGTTGAGTTATTTGTTGATACCACAATCCTGTAATTAATCCGTTCAGGCCTACAGTTTGTAGGTGCTCGAGGCCACTGTACTATCTTCAATGCTCATCCCATGCTATAATCACCAAGGTTCAGTCAGGGTATTTATTGCACTTTTTTTTATACGTTTCAACTTTTAAAAAAAGGTCCTCGAAAAAAAAAACACAAGTTAAAGTAGAAAAGATTTCTCTCTGAGAGAATTGAAGCGGTTGATACCTGTTGAAACCCATTTCGACAACTTTGATATACATGTTGGCTTCCCAGTCTATGCACTGTAGTATCTCAATAAATGAGCTGTAGGGCGTAACTCAGTCACACCCCAAAAGAAAATGTCAGTACTTCACTCTCACTTCCAACATTTTTTTGTCTAATACCTACATACATTATGCAACATACTGTATCTAAATGCAACTTTGCATTAGCTTAACATGTTCTGTGGGAAAATATCAGAAAATATATTCATATCCCCAACTAAAGCACAGTTTTTTGAATGGTTAAGGCTGGTCAAATATATCCTCTAGATCAGGGGTTCCCACACTTATTTGGCTTGTGAGCTACTTTTAAAATGACCAGGTCCAAGTGATCTACCTGTATTCAAAATGCTGCGACAGGTGGTGCTGTCTGAGCTTTGTGCGACGTACGGACGTATGGACGGGGTGCTGGTGCGTAGTTCACTCCTCTCCTTTCCTCCACTCTGACTGTAGGTGTGTGTGTGTGGGAGTGAAACAGAGCGGAGGAGTGAATGTGAACGCGCAAGGCAAGAAAAAGACAAAAACTTGGCGCGGGGTTCCGTTGGGGGAATATATATATTACTATTTTTAGCGGTGTGCGATCTACCTGCATTACACTCGCCCTAGAGTGCTCCCTAGGGCGGATACATTTAGGACATGTTGGGCCTACTTTGGTTGTCCCAACTGTTTTTTTCATGTTTGACACACAGGGGAACATCCTGGAGCAGTGTTTCTCAAACTTTTTCAGACCAAGGACCACTTAACCAATAAAAAAAACACTCACGGACCACCTAACTCTCCAAATATCCAAAAACAATAGGCCTGCTTACCACTCCAACAATATATTACAAATGACAGCCTAATAATGAGCTTCATGTGACCTTCTCTATATCGCTCGCTCACACATTAAATCAACAATACAAATACAAATACGGATTCTACAAGCATTTCGTTCATATGCGATTTAACTCCAGATAAGAAGACCATCTGTCTCTTCTGCAAACCACCATGTTGTGTAAACAAAAGAGGGACTGACCTGAACTACCTCCTGACTTTTGAATTCAGTATAAATACCGCAGCAGAGGATTCACTCCTCTGAGCAGCACACGGCAGTCTTACAAGCTTACGTGTGAGAGTTTGTACATCTTTTTTTATGTATAACTCTGCTCTTTCTTGCAAAAATATTGATTAAAACTCTTATTTTGGTCCTGACTTCGTGGGTTTATTTAAGTATATTTTTTTCCAACAACGGTAAATGCTGATAGATTTTACACATCAAATGAAACGTAGACTACATTTATTACTGAGTTTATTACTGAGTGTCAGAGTGAACTTACCCTCAGCAAGATACACAAAATGCACCACATTTAGTACGACACAAACTTCCGCTGTGGATTTTCAAAAATAAAATACAGTAACACTATGGTTGCAGGTCCAAGTTTAACAGGAATTTAACAATAAACACAAGTTAATTATTAAATGTAGCATAAATGTACCTTACAAAACACAGCAGATTTGCCTCATTCCCGATATCAGTCGACTCATCGTGTGAAAAACTGGCTTTGGCGTAAACATAGCCTCGTTCGCCAACGACTCGTAGCACAAAACACAGTGTGGATTAGGATCCTCTTCATCTCCAGTCCAAATCTTATGTAGTCGCTGTGATATTTTCTTTTCACTTTAGCGCTGGACTTTCCACGTTCAAGCCGAGTTTCACAGCTTTCAGCCGGGTGGTAGGTAGTTGGACGGCGAACCACTCTCCTGGGACTCAGTAACGCACACACAATGACTTGTTGCTGCAGCTGAAGCACTTGAAGCTGCTGAATCACCTGCATCAGGACCAGCACCTTGCCTGCCGTGTCAGATTGTTCATTTAATTTTCTTTTAACTGACCCTGTCTTTAGCCATCGATCCATCTTGTCCGCTCAAATTGACCGCGCAGATCATTTATGACGTAATCACGTAAAACGAACCTACGTAGCTACGCAGCTGCGTAGGTTCGTTTTACGATCGAAGCTCTACACATAGCTGCATAACTAGGCTACATCTATGCTACACTCTATACTAGTCTTTTTTAAACAGTTTGAGAAACACTTTGAACTTATAAGCGTATTTGAGTACCTTTTAAAAGCGCTCTATAAATAAAATTAATTATTATTATTATAAATGAATTTAAAACGTGACATTTTACCAATATACTCGCGGACCACTAGGGGACCACTCTTTGAGAAAGACTGTCCTGGAGGGAAAGATTGCCGCTTTGCATTTATCGAGTCCTGGTTGGCCTCAATGATCAGTGAGACCCATCAGAAGAAAATCCAGTCTCAGGGCACAATTTACTGGCCACTTAGTAGCACAAAGCGTTGACTCAAGGGAAAATTGCATAGTCATCAACATAAAATAGAGGTATGGCAAAACACAGCCAGCAGACATCACTTTCCACTAGCAAGTGAGCAGAACGTGGTATGCTGCATGTGTCGGTTGGTGCTGAGCGCAGTGAGGATGTTTTCAGACTTGGCAGGCCTGGTTTTATTCAGTTAATTGAAGAGGGGAGGTTACCGGGAAAATGTATCCAAACCATGAATTGATTGTGCAACACGGTCATCTACTTTAAGTCTATGAAATGCATTAATTTCTAACTATTGAGCACTTAGCATGCTTTGATCTGAGTACTTTAATACTTTTGGTCCCATTGCCGTACAAAGACAATGAGATCCAGTCATGCTTTCAAATCTAAAGATGAAGGGTAACTAGGCCTAAACTGATACTTGGTAATGACCATGATGGCAATCTAACATTCAACCTATCTTGTTATTCAACTTTAAGTTTGGGGAGTTGTTGGGTAAAACATTTGGTGCAGATTCAAGGGCAAAACATTCTCATTCCAATTTGTCAAATACCGATGGCTTGGTCAGTGGTCCTACGCTTCAAACTGTGACGCTCTAGGTAACCCTCTAGCATCAGTTTTTGGATGTGTCAGAGATGTCGTGATAGTTTTCGCTCATTACATTCAAAGTGTCTTGTCAAAATAAACTTCTGTGTTAACAGGTAACTTACAGTTTCCACCTGTTACAGGCATACAGTGTCTTTTCAAAATAAACATTCAACGTGGCTTTATGTTAGGTTTACGCAACAAAACAACAACAAAAGTTTAGGCAACAAAAGTTTAAAAAAGTGTCAGCAACAGTGTGAGGTGGATTAATTGATCAGAAACAGTGGGGGAAATAACACCCACAGTTTGGTAGACAGTTGAACCTTTTGCTAAAAATTAAAATAACCTCACAGCTACCTCATCTTACACAAAGTTGAAGCCTTGAACAACTGTCATGTTAACACGATGTTATGTAATATGTCTGCACTGTAACACTAAACATGTATGTGTCCACAACTTGAAACATATAGTATTTGTAAAAGTGTAAATAATATGATTAACTGTATAGAAAAGCTATAAAACATTCATGGGTACATTCTCTCTGCATATACAGTATGAACAGATCTCTGCTTCAGAACCAGAAATTAATGTGTCAGATAAGGGCCTCACCCTCTGACATTTTTAACCTTTTCAGAAAAACTCCCAGTCACCACAATAAATAACATTATTTTTCACGCTTCTAACCTTTCCTTAAAGGCAGTGACACTAAAACATCTGGTCCAGGATTGCATTTGATCTCACATGATATGACAGGTGACATTTCAGACTTTCTAGTCAGCGCATGTTGTGGAATGTTCACAAGCTCATTTTCTCTGTGAGAACCAACCCTGAGACGGGAGTTTACTCCACTGAAACTTGGCAAGAGGAATGGCTGAGAAGACAGAGTAATTAAATGAGGATTCTGAGGTGCAATACTTGCTACTTTCATGTGCAAACTAAGCATAATATATATTGTAATATGTAATATTTTCTGATTTGATACTTTATTGTTTCTGGCATCATACTTGACAGCGTCCTCGAGTATCATGCTGTGGTAAAAAATTGTAATTATTTTATTTTGTTGCCAGGACAACGATATCTATTTAGTCATGCACTATGGATCGAGGTATGTCAAACCTGTTGAATACTGGAGAGCACAATGTCATCTCTTGAACACAAGTAATGACCAGATTTTTTTTAGGGTGTTTTAAACAAATACCCTTTTGGAAAAGTTTCCCCTGTATTGATCTATTTGCTTTGTTTCAGATTTACACTTCTCATTGTACAGTTGAACATCTTCAGGCAACTACCTATTGCCAAAACAGAGGCGTGGTAGGTGCACTAATAATGGCCAGCAACAATACAGTTCCACCTGTGTGGAGAAGCATGAATACTCCTCAGGAGACGGGACACATGAATAATCTGTTGCTTATTAGGGGGGCCTGCTGGAGCGACATGAATGTTGCATGGGATCTTGTAGATATTCTGTTGGAAGTTGACCTTTTTTTTATGCCTAAATCACCTGAACTTTAACACATCTTGCAATATAGTATAGTTATTGTAGTTTGTATCTACTGTGCAGTGTGTAAAGGCTTCTTTAAATCTACGTTGATCATGTGGGTGTGACCAGGTTTAACTCACAGCTGACTCTGAATGGCTGATCGAACAGAATATGTATAAGCTTTGTGTGGACTGAAGGATCAGAAACTGAGAAACAATGAAGCTAACTTTTCTGGTCAAATAGCTTTGCCCAAATATATTAACCACATCCAGTACATTGTAAATTAACTACAACAGGCACCACACTCAACACAATTATGCAATAAAACTACTAGAAATAAAATGCTCTGACATTTTGGTGCCAATTGGGGCACTAGAGCCCCTGACACAACAAGCCGATTGTTGAGCGTCGGCCAATGTCGGGCCATTGGTGAGCGTCTGTTGCCCTAGTTTTTGCGGTGTGTGTCACACTGTTGCCACTATTCGGCCCCTCGTCGGTGAGAGATATCACTCTGATTGGCTGTTCAGCTTAAGCAAATCAGTGTATGAGAAGACAAACGGACAGTGAGAAAAACAAGCAAACTTCTAAAGTCAAGAGGACACACACAGATGCTCTTTTCATTTTTCATCTCATCTGATGATTCCAATACATGTATATTTTCGCACAACATGGGCATCTTCAATAAAGTGATGAGCGAGAGTCAGACTTTTTGGCCAAGACGCAGGCGAGGTGAGGGCGAACAGTCAGCCTCCGTCGCTGCTAGTTCTTTGATGTCAGTTTGGAGAGCCTACGAAATGATATTTTATCAGTGTTATTGGGCTTGGTATATGATAGAGGTTGCATTTCTATTGTGAAATGTGCCATATATATATTTTTATCATTGATGTATTCATAATAAATCACGATCATAACAGCATAAAAATGACTTCCGCTAACAACAATCGGTCGCTGCGCCGGGAACATCCACTTCGGCAATGTTCGGGCAATGACGTCACAAGTAGAACACAGCCGCCAGTGTTTGTCTGCGTTGAAGCGTCCAGCAAAGACTAATGTCAATTATTATGATAAAGAATGGACAACAATCGATCGGCAAGAATACTTGGCAAGCGATGTGTTATATGGGCATGTGGGGCCGTCTCCACATCTAGCTTTTAGTGGCTAAAAGATGATAAAATGTCGCGTTTATGGACAAGACCAGTGCGTCGATGAAACTGACGATTTGTGGGCACTTTGAGAGATCGTGTTTCGAACAAACTATGCTTGCAAAGGAAATGAGATTCAAAAAGAATTTAAAACTGAACGCAGATGCTGTTTCTACATAGCTTCTCCGAACTTCTCCCACACCCGCTGCTTTGCCTCTGACACGGCAGAAGCTGCCGCCCTACTAGTCCTTCGATACCCTGCAACTGTTTCCGGAGTCCTCCCGGATAACATAACCCGGAAGGACTCCTTCTTCAGTTGGACGGCTTCCCTGACCATCGGGGTCCACCACGGTGTTCGAGGGTTACCGCCCCTTGAGGCACCTAAGACCTTGAGACCACAGCTCATCACCGCAGCTTCAGCAATAGAGGTTTTGAACATCGCCCACTCATGTTCAATGCCCCCAACCTCCACAGGGATGTCTGAAAAGCTCTGCCGGAGGTGTGAGTTAAAGATCCCCAGGACAGGGGCTTCCTCCAGACGTTCCCAGTTCACCCGCACTACCCGTTTGGGTTTACCAGGTCTGTCCTGAGTCTTCGCCCACCCCTTGATCCAACTCGCCACCAGATGGTGATCAGTCAACAGTTCCACCCCTCTCTTCACCCGAGTGTCCAAAACATGCGGCCTCAGATCAGATGATACGATTACAAAATCGATCATTGACCTTTGGCCTAGGGTGCTCTGGTACCACGTACACTTATGAGCATCCTTATGTTCGAACATGGTGTTTGTTATGGCCATTCCATGACTAGCACAGAAGTCCAACAACAAACAACCGTTCCGGTTTAGATCAGGGAGGCCCTTTCTCATCGTTTCTCACGTGTGCGTTGAAGTCTCCCAGCAAGACTACGGAGTCCCCTATTGGAGCCCCCTGCAGGGCTCCATTCAGGGTCTCCAAGAAGGCCGAATACTGCGAACTGCGGTTTGGGGCATAGGCACAAACAACAGTCAGAGTTTTCCCCCCCATAACCCGAAGGCGTAGGGAGGCGACCCTCTCGTCCACTGGGGTAAACTCCAACGTAGCGGCGCTCAGCCGGGGGCTAGTGAGTATCCCCACCCAGGCCCAACGCCTCACACCTTGGGCAACTTCCGGAGAAGAATAGAGTCCAACCACTATCCAGGAGTACGGTTCCAGAGCCAAGACTGTGCGTGGAGGTAAGCCCCACCAGATCCAACTGGTAGCGATCCACCTCCCGCACTAGTTCCGGCTCCTTCCCCCACAGAGAGGTGACGTTCCATATCCCCAGAGCCAGCCTCTGCTGCCCGGGTCTGGTCCGTCGAGGTCCCTGACCATCACTGCCACCCGTGTGACAGCGCACCCGACCCCAGCGGTTTTTCCCATGAGTGGTGGGCCCACAGGATGGATGGATGGGAGGCACCACGTAGCTTCTTCGGGCTGTGCCCGACCGGGCTACGTGGTAAACCCGGCCACCAGGCGCTCGCTGTCGGGCCCTCCCTCTGGGCCTGGCTCCAGACGGGGGCCCCGGGCTTCCTCTTTCCTCTCTCCTTTCCTTTCACTTTTTTCCATGAAGTCGTTTTTGAACCATCCTTAGTCTGGCCCCTCGCCTGAGCCCAATTTGCCTTAGTAGACCCTACCAGGAGCACTAGGCTCCAGACAACACAGCTTCAGGTTCATAGGGACACACAAACCTCTCCACCAGGGGCCAGGGGCCATATATATATATATATATATATATATATATATATATATATATATGTATTTGATTTGTTTTCTCTGTTCTGTGTTTTAATTGTGTCTATATTATGTTTATTATTGACTGGTCAAAAATCACAAATTGCCCCTTTGGGGACATATATATAAAGTATAGATATTTATATGTATATATATATATATATGTGTGTGTATATATATATATATATATTATATATATATAATATATGTGTATATGATATATATATATATATATTATATATATATATATGTATTTGTTATATGTATGATTTATCTATATGTATTATAATTATATATATATGATAGATATTGATATATTATTATATATATATATCTTATTTTAAATATATCTGTATATATATTATATATTTATGTGTATATATATATATATCTCTATCTATTATGTATTATATATATATATTGTATATGTGTATATATATATCTGTATATGTATGTTATATATTATATATATCTGTATATGTATAATATATATATATTATATGTATATGTATTATATATATATTATCTGTATGTGTATATCTCTCCTAATATCTGTCTATGTTATCTCTATTCTATCTCTATGTATTGTCTATCTCTATCTATATATTTTGTATCTATTCTTCATATTCTCTCTATATCTGTCTCTTATCTTATATTATCTCTATCTTTCTATATGTATATTATATCTATATATTCTATCTCTCTCTCTCTCTCTCTCTCTGTCTCCTTCTCTGTCTCCTTCTCTCTCTGTCTCCTCTCTCTGTCTCCTTCTCTCTCTGTCTCCTCTCTCTCTCTGTCTCTCTCTCTCTCTGTCTCTCTCTCTCTCTCTCTCTCTCTCTGTCTCTCTCTGTCTCTCTCTGTCTCTCTCTCTGTCTCTCTCTGTCTCTCTCTCTCTGTCTCCTCTCTCTCTCCTGTCTCTCTCTGTCCTCTCTCTCTCTCTCTTGTGTCTCTCTCTCTCTCTCTCTCTCTCTCTGTCCTCTGTCGTCTCTCTCTCTCTCTGTCTCTGTCTCTCTCTCTCCTCTCTCTCCTCTCTCTGTCTCTGTCTCTGTCTCTGTCTCTGTCTCTCTTTCTGTCTCTGTCTCTGTCTCTCTCTCTCTGTCTCTGTCTCTGTCTCTGTCTCTCTCTCTCTCTCTCTGTCTCTCTCTGTCTCCTCTGTCCTCTCTCTTCTCTCTCTGTCTCTGTCTCTCTCTCTCTCTCTCTCTCTCTCTCTCTCTCTCTCTCTCTTCTCTCTCTCTCTCTCTCTTCTCTCTCTCTGTCTCTCTCTCTCTCCCTCTCCCTCTCTCTCCCTCCCGCTCCTTCCCGCTCTCCTAGTACCCTTATAAACCAACTAGAGCATTACGCTCCCAGACTGCAGGGTTACTTGTGGTTCCTAGAGTCTCTAAGAGTACAATGGGAGCCAGAGCCTTCAGCTATCAAGCTCCTCTCCAGTGGAACCAGCTTCCAGTTTGTGTTCGGGAGGCAGACACACTCTCCACATTTAAGAGTAAGCTAAAGACTTTCCTTTTTGATAAAGCTTATAGTTAGGGCTTGCTCAGGTTTGCCCTGGATCAGCCCCTAGTTATGCTGCTATAGGCTTAGACTGCCGGGGGACACCTCCCTGCTCTCTTCCTTCTCTCCCTCTCTCTTCTTCTCCCTCTCTATCTGTATGCATTTATGTAAATGTATGTTACTAACTCACCATCCGGGGTATCATCCCCGGAGTGTCTGTCTCTCATGTGGCAGGTTGCCACTGATAAAGTTTACGTCAGGATCATGAATCGTGACAGCGCCTGCTGACCTGGTCCTGCTGGACACCGGGAAGCCTTATTGACATTTTCCTGGATTCATCCAAACTTTCTATTTCTTTTTTTTCCAACACAACATAATTTCTGTCAAATGTTGTATTTGTACTATGTTGTTTATCCTGTACACACGACAGCTATTGCACGTCTGTCCGTCCTGGGAGAGGGATCCCTCCTCAGTTGCTCTCCCTGAGGTTTCTTCCATTTTTTCCCCTTTAATTTTGGGGTTTCTTTTAGGAAGTTTTTCCTTGTGCGATGTGAGGGTCTAAGGACAGAGGATGTCGTAACCTGTACAGTCTGTAAAGCACACTGAGACAAATGTATAATTTGTGATATTGGGCTATACAAATAAATTTGATTTGATTTGATTTGACATATACATATATATATATATATATATATTATATATATATATATATATATATATATATATATATATATATATATATATATATATATATATATATATATACATATATACACATATACATATATATATACACATATACATATATATATATATATATATATTTCTCTTCATTCCCTTGTATGTACATAATAACTAAATCTTTGTTTTCCTGTGTTCAGCTTTTTTGTCCATGTTTTTCTTTTGGCTGTATTTCTATTTCTATTATTTAGGTACCTGGAGAGCAACACAATGTCACATTCCTGGTATATGTACACATACTTATACTTATATGTGTCAATTATAAACCCACGTTATTTGTATTTCTCAAAAGTTACACAAAAAGAGTACTCAAAAAAAATCAATAAGAGGAAACAAAACTGCCATGATGGCTACGAAATCAGATTTATTTCGGACGTTTGGGTGTTACAAAATCTGGTTGTCCCAGTCAGCCTTATCCATGTTTCTTTTTTATTCAGAGTGGAAATGGAAGTAAAGCAGGATCAAAACAGCATTGGAGACCTCATTTTATCTCAGAACTGGAGAAGAAAAAGAGGATCCCAAAAAACAATAATGAAAGTGTTTATATGTGGCTGCTTTTGATGATTTTAAAATGCACAGCAAAATGACAGATGTAAGACAACAGAGAAGACATTGCAGAAAAGAAGGGTGGATGCCAGGTGTGCTTTATAAATTCATGAACATCTACATCCGGACCATCTTCTGTACAAATCTAGTAGCTGCTGTTTGCTTTTTGTGTGCAATGAGTTTTGCCTTGTAAGGATACGTTGTCATAACACTACAAGTATCCTCTTGTCTGCATGACAGCGGATCCAGCAACCAAAAGACAGCCAGGCTGACTGATCAAAGGCAGAGAGGACTGACTCACATTTCTGCTGCTCTTTGTTTCTGCTCTAATAACTTCTCTGCCTCGATTTGTATTTTGATGTAATCTCTGACTCTCTGTTGGTATGTTGTGCCAAAGAGAGCTGTACCATTACATGGATCTGTGAGGTGAAACTGGTCAGGCTGCTGTGTCTCCATGGAGAGAGATGATTGAGGTTTATTGAAGCTTTTGTGAGTGAGGTCAGGGAGAGGGGAGGTACAAGATGAGGAGAACAAAATGTGGGAAGAAGAAGAATGGAGAGAAAGACAACTGCTGTTTTTAATAACCACGGCTGGATGAGGTACTACTGCTCACTTTTGAGTAAATCATGCCGCCGCTGCTGCCGCCGCCGCCGCCACCGCCGCCGTAGCTAACTCCGCCGCCACCACTGCTGTAGCCGCTGCTGTAGCCAGCACTAATGCTGCCACGGCCGCCACCGCCGCCGCCGCCAAAGCCACCGCCGCCGCCGCCAAAGCCACCGCCGCCGCCAAAGCCACCGCCGCCGCCGCCAAAGCCACCGCCGCCGCCGCCGCCAAAGCCGCCGCCTGTTGATGAAAATAAGACATTTTCTGATGAGATGGCAGGAATAAGAATTTCCATTAAAACTTGTCAACCAAACTGATAGCTTTACTGAAGGTTATCTCATTTTCACTTTTATATTTTCATGAACGGGCTTAGAAATTACTTGTATTGTAAAGACATATGTTGATACATACCGGAGCTTGAGGACTGTATGTGGATGGTTGCATTTCCGCCGCTTTCACCAATTCTGCCGAGAGGAACATAAATGAGCAATCTTAGCTTTGCCCTGCACAATGTCATACACTGCACTCCCTTAGAGTTTCAGGATTTTAAACTATGTGTGAATGCAAAACAACTAAGTTTTTACCTGCTTTCCTCTCCTTCCAAAAGTTTTCTGTAGGTGGCGATCTCAATATCCAGAGCCAGCTTGACGTTCATGAGCTCCTGGTACTCGCGGACCTGGCGGGCCATGTCCTGTTTCGCTCTCTGGAGAGCTTCCTCCAGGTCTTTGATGCGGATCTTGGCATCCTTCACAGCCAACTCACCGCGCTCCTCAGCCTCAGCGATCTGGGCCTCCAGGTTGACACGCTGAGAGGTTGGAAAGTCAGCAGACGCTTCAGAAGTGATTTTTACCATTCAAAATGTTCAGCATCTGCTTTTTAACATACATTTATACAAGTAGCTGTGAGTTTACCTGTCCCTTGACTGACTCAATCTCGTTCTGGAGGCGGCTAATCATGCGGTTGAGCTCAGCGATCTCACTCTTGGTGTTGCGAATGTCTTCTCCGGCTGAGCCTGCACTGCTCTGCATCTCCTGGAACTGAAGGAATAAGATAAAAAAAATATTGTTATTACAGATTCCACATGTCCGCTACACTATTATTTGTCATTGCAGAATATGTGTATGTCATATTGGAGCTGTTGGTTCTCTCTCTCTACCTACCTTCTGCTGATACCATGTTTCAGCTTCTAGCTTGCTCTTGTTGGCGATGTCCTCATACTGTGCCCTGACTTCAGCAACAATGGAGTCCATGTCCAGGTCGCGGCTGTTGTCCATCACCACAATGACTGAAGTGTCCTTGATCTGTCCCTGGAGCTCACGCAGTTCCTGCACAAGAGAGATATGTCTTATTTAAAATGTGTTATTAAAAAGTAAGAGAGTAAAAGCTGTTCTATATCTATTTATTTTCTGTATCTTTACCGTTAATGTTAGGTAAATTAAGAAGTGTTTCCCTAAAATAATTATAGCAAAGAAATAGACATGATAGGAATGAGGTGTGGTTCATTTTTCTTACCGCCTCATAGACAGCTCTGAGGAAGTTAATCTCATCCTGAAGGGCATCAACCTTGGCCTCCAGCTCAACCTTGTTCATGTAGGCGCCATCTACATCCTGTAAGTAGAGAAGAAGGTGGTCTGCATTGATGATGGGTCAGAGAAAAAGCAGCAATTCATTGCAACTAGAGAAGGCCATTCCTGAAGAAATTGTGGTGTGAATGCTGGATGCTGAAAAGCTGACGCTAAACTGCATTGCTGGCTTTAATCTGTATGAAGAAGCAGTTGAAAGACTATGAACCAGTTGGAAAAGTGAGCAATAAAAGTGGTACAAAACTCCTAATGTATGAGAGATGTGGAACATTAGAAGATTTGAATGGAGTGTAGATAAGAGTTGAAATTGCATGAAAAAGCATCTAAAATGCATTCCAATGAGATGTTTGAGCTTTATAGTCGCAGATTAACTCTCACCTTCTTAAGGAGCACAAACTCGTTCTCCACACTGGCACGCTTGTTGATTTCATCTTCATATCTGACACAAACAATGGAAATAATTAGCTGATTGAAAATTACTGTTGGTTTCAACCATTGTAGATCAGCTGTCGCATTCAAGGACGTGTTTGGTTTCCTGTGCTGGTGTTAACTCACTTGTTCTTGAAGTCCTCAACCAGTCCCTGCATGTTCCTCAGCTCTCCCTCCATTTTAACCCTCTCATTGCCGAGCCCGTCCAACTGTCTGCGCAGGTTGGCGATGTAGGCCTCGAACATGGCGTCGATGTTGGAGCGGGAGGTGGTCTGATCCTGCAACAGGCTCCACTTGGTCTCCAGCATTTTGTTCTGCTGCTCCAAGAAGCGGACCTAAAAGGCAAAAATGATTTCATGTTTAGATCCACTCTCACTTTGGAAGAGGTATTACTTGAATAAGACTGCAAAACCAAGTTAATCAGATTATGTAATTAATTAGATAATAGAACTACATAACACACTGTGAATAATCCACATATATAGATGTCTGTGCTTTCAGCAAACTACAAATAAAAAAGGCAAATAAGTAGACTATATTTACTGTTGCTTTTCTTCGTGATTAGGCATGCTCACTCTGCGATAACAAAGATGTTTGTCTTCTTTGTTTTACTTTCCTCAGGTGATCCATCGAGCCACACCTGTGTGTGACTTTCCCACACAAAAAGCTCTTGTGTGCAACAATGCTCGCAGCTTCTTTACTAAAATACCGCCTCGGGGTAGAGATGTCCTAGACATACTCCACTATGCAGTGTCTCTGCGGTGTAGCTGAACTGTACTTGTTGTAATGAGATCATTAATTGAGAACATCTGACATGATCCTGAGAAACAAGTTGTAAAGCCTTTTCCTAGGGAGACAGAAAATGCATGGGAGGCACAGAGTACAGTGCTCTGCCATCCGGTTTTAAAACTGAGAGAAGGTGGAGCTCCATTTTGGGTGTGTATGTGTAAGCTTTTTCTTTTTTCTCATGTCAGGTGAGGTGTACCGAGCCACACCTCAGCCTTGCCCCTCCCTAAACACCCGCTCCCTCGCCTCCAGGATGCATACTTTCACTGAGTGAACTTGCCTTGCACAGTCCTCAGTAATTAATGCTACATGCCTGAAGATATAAAGTGTCAAATTGATTGAGTGCTTTCGAGATATATTATTTGTGTAATAATTCTATTTCATTGAAATATCAAATTATAATGCTCCATCGACACTTGATCCTTACTTTGCTATTATTACTTCTTGGAGTAGATTGAATCTTTAATTGCACCGTATTTCATTTTGAATCATAAAATCGTAAGCCGTGTAAAGACAGATGAGTTGTGGTATGAACTCTAGTATGAAAGCTAACTGAGCATTTTCTCTCATGGGTGTGGTTCACTTGTTTTTTCCTGACTGAGGGAAAATGACTCTCGTCTTTTTTACGAGGTCTTCATTCATACATGACAGTATAGATGGGTGATTAAAAAGTGCCATCCCTCATCGTATGAAGTAAATGACAAAAGTTCATGCAAAGACTTCTGTATAATGCAATGCATTGCAAATAGTTAAGATGGGGTCCACTTTTTTGCAACACCATTCGAAGCATGTGAGTCCTGATAACCTGATCCCTTATTTCCCTCATACTGAGAGCCACCAGTCACTGGATATGATCTCTCTAGTGTTTCCTGCCTCACACTCTAGATAGAGACAGCTGGCAAAGGGACAATTATGCTGAAAGGGAAGTTAAAGGCGCAGTGGTCTACTTTCAGAGTCTGTGCAAATGTTAGCTGATGCACAGCTTTGCTGTTGAGATCAGAGCTGCCTGCACAGCAGTTCTGGACGAGTGAAAAATTGTATTCGTACTAATACCATTGCTCTTGGTAGTATTCGTTTTCAGAGGAGAATCAGCTAGGCCCTTGGTGCGCACAATATTCAGGTTCGTATCAATTGCTGTGTAATATTTAATGAGCCCAGGTGGCCCCTTAGAAAAAGTATGTTGCAGCTACTGACGCTTGCACAAACTGATAGCATGAACTGTATTGTGCAGTGCATCCAACATCTATTCCTATTATGTCATGTTCCCCAGTTCATTCAAATCAACATCTATTATTAAACCAAATTCTAGTATCAAACATATCTGAAACTCTGCATTTAAATATATGACATGTATGTAAAATCAGATGTAAGATTTTTTAACATTCTTTTGATAGAAAAGGGCGTCTCACCTTGTCAATGAAGCTGGCGAAGCGGTTGTTCAGAGTCTTGATCTGCTCTTTCTCATGAGTTTTTACGGTCTGGATGGTGGGGTCGATCTCAAGGTTCAGGGGGGCCAGCAGGCTCTGGTTGGATGTGACTGCTGTGATGGGTGCCATACCACCGCCTCCAAAACCTCCACCACCACCACCACCACAATAACTACCATAGGCACTGAAACCCCCGCCACCACCAGAGCTATAACCTCCACCACCAGAGCCATAACTTCCACCACCAGAGCTATAACCTCCACCACCAGAGCCATAACCTCCACCACCAGAGCCATAACCTCCACCACCTCCAAAGCTTGACCTCAGAATTGTGCTACTTTTGCTCGCAACTGGGACTGACGTATTGAGCTGAACAGATCTTGAGGAATAAAATCCTCTACTGCGACCACCACCACCACCACCACCACCACCACCACCACCACTCATGCTGAAACTACTACTGCCTCCAAAGCTGCCGCCGCCGCCGCCGCCGCCGCCGCTACGGCTTTGACTGCTGGTACTATAGGATGTCAATTTTCTCTCCATTGTTTCCTCTGAAAGGGAAGAATTCACAGAGAAAAGGAGGAGCAGATAGAGAGGTTTGGAGTAGTGAAGCGCACTAAGAGGAGAGTCAAGTCCCTCGAAGTATCTTCTCCCTGTCCGTGATGGGTTTTTATCTGCCTTCAACTGTGGAGGAGGTCCCAGTGAGCTCCACCTCCTCTGCACCTCCCCCTCAACCCTTCTCGAATGACCTGGATCCTGGAAGGTGCACTTGCAGGCAGGTAGATCGGCATGGAGCAGCTCAGCCTGTCAGACAGGTAACAGTGTAAAGTGATCGTGGCTCGACACACCCAGTTGCTCGTAGAGGAATGGCATCAGAGCCAGGGGTGACAGGGGAGCAAAAACATGTTGGCAAAGACATTTTTACTTGATTAGCTGTGTGAATGAACTGCGTTGTGAGAGGTATGCACGGTTGGAGAAATCGCAGTATGGGGTTGGGACCTATACTCGCTGATCCAGCATTTTCTGCTTTTCATCATCTTGCAGGATAGATCAAATGTGAATATTTAGAGCATCAACTAAAGTTAAAATTGGCAAAATCTCGCTGGTTTTGCAAAAACATATTCTGACCCTGCATATGTTTGAATGTATGCATTTAAATACATTGTATGTATGCATTTGTGCATGGATTCTTGAAGGCATAAAAGTTTGCACTATGCTGTAATGCTGCAACTGCACAACACTGAAATTCTGGTAATTCACTGCTAGAGGCAGAAATCTGATGAGACTGATACATAAAATCCTGTAAAAATCAAACCAAAACTTTCTGCATGGATAAATACCACTAGGGATGAGACAAAATAACGAATTGACCCTTTAACTATACAGTAACGCAATCAGTGAGAGGATCCAGGCATGTGACCATAGAAGTGGGCAATACCCAAAATGAGTTGCATTATGTCACGCATGCACAAATCAGGTGAGTAATAACGTGATCTAAGGATACATGGGTAAAGAATTACACTAAATGTTGAGTTATTTGTTGATACCACAATCCTGTAATTAATCCGTTCAGGCCTACAGTTTGTAGGTGCTCGAGGCCACTGTACTATCTTCAATGCTCATCCCATGCTATAATCACCAAGGTTCAGTCAGGGTATTTATTGCACTTTTTTTTATACGTTTCAACTTTTAAAAAAAGGTCCTCGAAAAAAAAAACACAAGTTAAAGTAGAAAAGATTTCTCTCTGAGAGAATTGAAGCGGTTGATACCTGTTGAAACCCATTTCGACAACTTTGATATACATGTTGGCTTCCCAGTCTATGCACTGTAGTATCTCAATAAATGAGCTGTAGGGCGTAACTCAGTCACACCCCAAAAGAAAATGTCAGTACTTCACTCTCACTTCCAACATTTTTTTGTCTAATACCTACATACATTATGCAACATACTGTATCTAAATGCAACTTTGCATTAGCTTAACATGTTCTGTGGGAAAATATCAGAAAATATATTCATATCCCCAACTAAAGCACAGTTTTTTGAATGGTTAAGGCTGGTCAAATATATCCTCTAGATCAGGGGTTCCCACACTTATTTGGCTTGTGAGCTACTTTTAAAATGACCAGGTCCAAGTGATCTACCTGTATTCAAAATGCTGCGACAGGTGGTGCTGTCTGAGCTTTGTGCGACGTACGGACGTACGGACGGGGTGCTGGTGCGTAGTTCACTCCTCTCCTTTCCTCCACTCTGACTGTAGGTGTGTGTGTGTGGGAGTGAAACAGAGCGGAGGAGTGAATGTGAACGCGCAAGGCAAGAAAAAGACAAAAACTTGGCGCGGGGTTCCGTTGGGGGAATATATATATATTACTATTTTTAGCGGTGTGCGATCTACCTGCATTACACTCGCCCTAGAGTGCTCCCTAGGGCGGATACATTTAGGACATGTTGGGCCTACTTTGGTTGTCCCAATGTTTTTTTCATGTTTGACACACAGGGGAACATCCTGGAGCAGTGTTTTGTCAGGTAAATTAATCCTGATCTTCATTAATCCACACTGGAAAGACTATCACATGTATTTGTCCTACCTCAATCAATATGTATTCCGGACTGCTGACGGAGGAGCGTGTAGGCGCCAAACTGGGACCAATGAGGAGAAGGTCAACGCCTACTCCATGTATTAGATGCGAATTTTCAAATGTTTGGGCACACCTGGAGCGGGGCCGTGAGACCGTAACGATGGGGCTTTTTGAGCCATGCGGTCTATGGAAACGGCGACGCGAAATGTGTCCTCAGCTGAGAATATTTTCTTTGTTTGACTTATTGCGTTAAATAAATATATAGATTACATCAGGAGATTGCTGTTTTGATTCGACCTTTAAGCTCCGAGTTCTTCAGCTTTTTCCTACCCTTTAATTGGCGTCCCTAGGGTGGGCATCCCGAAAGGAGAAGTGAAGAACGATCGCCGAGTATCGTTGACTGGTATTCATTGCACGTGCAAAAGATCAGGTGAGGGTGAACACCGGTTAAAAACAAATATTCACTGCAGGTAGACTAGGAAAACTTATTAATGAATGCCAGCAACAATGTTCGACGGTCATAGCTAATACAACTGCTGTTAAACGATAAAAAGCAATCCTGAATGTTGAAATACAAGCGATAAGAGCAAGCATCGAAGATATTAATGATGTTAACGATATGTATGAAAAGCTTTTGGAGAGCTCCAGCATAGTCTGGTTAGAGTTCTAGGAGAACTTATATTTAATCAACCAAATCCCTGGGGGTGTCCGGGCTGGTACCGGATAAAGCTTATGGTAAGCTTGCATTGAATGTAGTTTAATACGAAAACACCTTTGGAAGGTAGCTAAGAAAGCTTAGTTAGTTTAATGTTAAAAAAGTCCTTTGGAAGGCAGATAGGTATAGTTTAATTGAAAGACTTCTGGGAAGCCTAGCATTAGAGGCTAGTGTTGTTCACCAAAGAAGGATAGTGATTATAATCCTGAATTACGTGAGAACCGATGACGATCGCCTCATAGTCTCAGATGTTGTATATCATCTTCTTTGCGGCAAGCATAGTGTAAAACATGTAAAGATTTGTGTATTGTTGTATTGTTGTGAGTAAAGTGTGACTAAAGCAGGCCTAAGGCGAGGCTAAGCTAGCGTTGATATTTAGCTAATGCATTGGAGTTTGTAGAACGGGTGAAAACTGTTCTAACTGACTGGGGGACGGTTGTGAAATCAAAGAGAACCGTGGAGTGTATGTGAAGTAGTTTTAAGTTGGAAAAACGTGAAAGAAGGAGACGTTTTTGTGAAAGGCCTCAGAGATTAGGACCAGCTTACTGTGGCCACGTGATGCTGGGTCGCTAATTCCGTTTACGTGATGTTACGAGGCATGTGAGAGTAAATTGTGATAAACTAAACCTTGAGTCTTATGCTGAAGCAGTGTTGGTGGAAATAAAATGCATAAGTGATGTAGTGACCGAGTGATTAAAACCAAAAATGCGAGTTTTCTCCAAACTGGAAGGAGAGAAAATTTAGAACAAAGAAACCTCCATTTTCTATCCTTCTTCATCCGGGGGGAATTTAAAAAACCCACATCCGGTTGATAGCTAAATGCCTCTGGTGGACAAAATTGAGACTACAACTAAAAGTTTATAGAAACTTTACAAAATTTAAACACCTCCACCTCCTGTAGGACGGCAATTAAAGCGCACCTAAATTTAAAACCATGCACCAGCAGACAAATTGGTAAATTACAATTAAAATCCAATTGAATTGAGGAAAGCTAAAGAGAAGAAAAAGGTGAAACCAGAACCCCAGACTGTAGACCGGACGTGAGAAAAAGGACTGACGTGAGAAAAAGGACTGACGTGAGAAAAAGGACTGACGTGAGAAAAAGGACTGACAAGAGAACATGACTCCCCAGCAACGGGGATCCACACTTCCGGAACCAGGTCGTATATCTGCATTCACACACACTATCATAGTCAATTAATGGAGGCTGAATTGTAAAGTGTAGAAAACTGTCTCTTATATGTTTTTGAGAAAACATGTTTAATAAGTGTGTGGATGACAGATATGTAGACTTTTTGTGTAATTCTGGAGCAGACAGAAATGATTAGAACAGAACAGAGCCGCAAAATACCAGCTAATGATAGATTACGTTCAGAATAATAAATAATAATAAAAGACTTTAGTCAAGAAGTGTCAGCATAACTCATTTAACACACACGGTCACGGCTTCTTTGTATCCCTCTGTAAAAGGCCGGCGTGATTCCCTCTTGGATGGCTGTCCGTTCCCACCTCTCCCAAAAATATTCAAACCTCATGACATTTTGTGAAAGACTATAATCGTCGACAGACGAATAGTAGGGAGATAGAATCTTCTGAGAGTTTAGTCTAAACAGTGTAGGGAGCTAGAAGCTCCTGAGGGTCCGATCGTAAATGTCATGAGGAAGAAATATGGTGAAGAGAGTTTGTAAGATAATAGGGAATGAAACAGCTGACAAATTATTTAAGAAAATAAAGTTTTGGTAAACTCATCTGTTTTAGAAATACCAGACTATAAGAAGCCTTTTATTTAAACAGCAGACTTCATGACATTAGTATTAACACAGAACCATGGAGATAAGAGTAGACCAGTGGTTCACTACTCTTCACAACTAGACCCAGTAGATAAGGCGATGCCTGACCGCACATGAGCAGTAACTGCAGCTTCAATGGCAGGTCAGGCCTCTGCATCAAGTGTTATTCAGGCCATTGACTTTAACAGTGACACATGCAGTGTCAGTTTCGTTTTCACAACCGCATCTGACTATAGAATAATGTACAACTTTGATCCATCTACATTATTTCCAACAGCTGAAGACGGAGAATCACATGACTAAACGACAGAGACGGACAAGGAACTTCACCAAGACCAGACTTGACTGACGTTCCCTAAGAGGAACCAGAGATAGAAATGTTTGATAACGAATCATGTAAAGTAACCTAGAGGATCCGAATGTGACAAGATCTCTGTAGTGACACAGACCGACGTATTAAAAGCAGAAGCTCTACCCAATCATCTGTCAGCAGAGCAGCAGAACTGATAGCATTGACAGAGACATGCAGATAAAAGAAAGACAAAGTTGTAAATATCTACACAGACAGTAACTATGCATGTTCAACATGTGTTTGCTCAACAAGTACAGCATAAAGGTATGGTAACATTGACTAACAAACATATTACTCACTCTAATAGAAGACTTATTGAAGGCAGTACAGCTACCAAAGTATATTGCTTTATATAAAGGCACAACACGTATGATAAGAACTGATCCAGTTTCAGTAGACAACAATATGTAAAAGAGAAGACAAACACACCAGAACACAAGACAGAGATATTGAAAGAGATGCAGAATGCAGCTATAAAGTAAGAACAAGCCGTTTGGACTAAGAATAATTACATACAAGACAGAGACGACTGACGAAAGAACACTTGACCAGAGAAGAACTCAGTACTACCAAGAAGATTATATAAATGTGTGTATTGAGACACGGTATTTGACCATGTCTCAAAAGGGGGAGTATTATATTGAAGTATTATATTGAGTATTATATTAATAGAGTATATTCATAGCATTTGATTCAAAGGCCGAATGCCGAGAAACGGATATTCTGAACTAAATAAATATGAAGGTGTAGCTAAAGTGTTTACAGCTAAATGAACTGTAAAATAAGGTAATGTGGGTAAAGGATAATAATAATAATAATAATAATGATGATAATAATAAGCTTTATGTAAGAATTGCAGGTCAAAGTACTTGCACTGCAAAAACATAAAACATTTAGACAGAATAAGAACATTTAGGGTACAATAATCAGTGTTGATGTAAATAAGTGTGAAAGACTAATGGTATAAAAGAACACTGGAAATCATGCCAAGTTTCTGTATCTGTATCTGTGCCGGGAAAACTATCAGCCATATTTAGAAATATACCACCATTTGGAAAGGAAGAAGAGGGAGAGAAAAATATATCCTGGTGACACCTGACACATAAATATATCACCACTTCTGTGAGAGACACTGACTCCATGAAGCAGAAACTGGACCTCTTCGTGGTGAAGTCTGACTACACAGGGAGGTGGTACCCATAGGGGCGCTTGTCTCACCATCAGTGAAGATTCAACAACCCGAAGTTTTAGAAGGGGACTGTGACATGGGGGTCAGAGTCATCACAGGAGGGTGAGTATAGCCCTGTACACCTGAGACTGCACAACCACATCAAATTTGATTTCTGTGACGTAATAACCTGTCCCTCTCCCCTAACAATATGCAGAACAGGTCAGGTGGGCAGAGGAACACAGCTGCCACGGAGAGGAGTGACATGTAAGAAAATAAATGATTGTGATCCATTATTCCTCACCATCGTTTCATCGCATCCCAGAGATTAGAGACTGTTTGTTTTAGGCAGCAGAGGTTTTAGGAGCAGGTCCACAAGGACACTTTAGGATAAAGGTAGAAAACAAGAAGACTGCAATCTCCAAGCAGTCAGTAGGAAAGGATATAAAGATACTACAGTAAGAAATAGAATAGCAGGGAGACAGGATATGTGGAGAAGAATATGTGGCTTGACTGTAAACTGTATACCACTAGCTCAGTAAATATATAGTGTGTGTGTGTGTGTGTGTGTGTGTGTGTGTGTGTGTGTGTGTGTGTGTGTGTGTGTGTGTACCAGTCAGGCCCCTCCTTGCTTTAAGCCCAGTCCCAGTAATACTCGGACCAATAACAGAGTAAACCTGTCTGTTAACAATGATGCACAGTGTAACACAACCACTCAGCCCAATTTGCAAAAATCTCATTAAGAGATTTCCAACTCACAGAACCAATAGCACAAGACTGAAATATGTGCATTGATGACACTGGTCGAGTGTTTCTATGTTTGGCCCACAACAGGTCAAACTCTTGTGAGCTTGAACTCGGCTGAAGAGAAACACAGCACCTGGGGAGAGCTTCAGCTCCACAGCATACAAGAGATGCAGTAGGAGTCCCCCGGGGAGTGCCAGAGATCAAATTGGAGCAGGTTTTGACTCATTGTTTTTATGATGGGCAACTACTAATAAGAATGTGGATTAATTACATTCATTGCATCTAACAGAGGTTTATTAATTATTACAAGGGATGCCGTTAAGGGACAAGCTGAACAACAAGCAGCTTCCAGCTTATTGACATGATAGAATGTCTTTAGACATGCTCCGAGCAGAGAAAGGAGGTGTGTGTGTGTGCCATGTTGGATCATCCTGTTGCACAATTATATCAAATAATACTGTTTCAGAGAGATCAGTTACTAGAGCCTTACAAAGATTGACAACATTATATAAAGAATTAGCAGAGAATTCAGGAGTAGAGAATTAGTCTGGTGATGCTATGGAAAGACGGTCCGGGAGATGGAGAGTTCTCATGTCACTGGTATCTTCAGCATTAATAGCTATATCAATATTAATTTGTACATTATCTCCACCGATTTATATTTTGTAAATATTTATGCATTTTTTATATTCATGTACCAGCTAACCCAGAGCAAATTCTTTGTAGGTGAAAACCTACATGACAAGAAAGATTATTCTGATTCTAAATACTTACTGTATGTGGATGTTGTTATATACCATAAATTAGAAGCCGCATGACGAGATTGATTGATTCCACAATCACAAAACAAATGTACACGAGTATCAGCCCCTCTCCATAGATTTATGCAATTTGATAGAACTAGCCTGATTACAGAACGGAATTGCATTAGACATGGTGCTAGCTGAAAAAGGGGGTGTCTGCAAATTGTTTGGCTCTGTGTTGTACTTTCATCCCAAATAACACAGCCCCTGATGGATCCTTTACCAGAGCTTTGAAAGGACTTGACAGACTCAGCAAAGAGCTAGCATCAAACAGTGGGTACTCATAGACTATGATATAGAGCAGGAACACGACAGCCAGGAGGAAGATGATTTCGTGTGAATAACTCTACAAAGTGTTCTTTGCTGCCATACCGAAGCCACTGACTTTATTGTAGTTACAGTCTCTCAGTCGTATACAGATATTACAATCTTATACAGACATTAAAAGTTTACTAATATTTACTGTCTTTTACTGGAAGTGTTTTTTATTATACTGAAGCTAATTGTCTTTATGCTGGAATAACAAATGAAGTTCTTTGGTTTTATACAGAAGGTATTTTTATGACTGGAATAAAAACAAGTGCACTATGAATGTATTCTTGTATACCATATGATGAATTTGTACACCACTCGGTGCCTTATATTTACTGGAGATTATACACACCATAAATGGTGTGTAAAGGGGGAATTGTCAGGTAAATTAATCCTGATCTTCATTAATCCACACTGGAAAGACTATCACATGTATTTGTCCTACCTCAATCAATATGTATTACGACACTACGAAGATGTTTCTGCACTATTATGTATTTTCTGCACAACTATGTATTACAAACATAATAGGGGCACTTCCCCTTTAAGAGTAACAGGTCAACAAACCATCACTTCCGGACTGCTGACGGAGGAGCGTGTAGGCGCCAAACTGGGACCAATGAGGAGAAGGTCAACGCCTACTCCATGTATTAGATGCGAATTTTCAAATGTTTGGGCACACCTGGAGCGGAGCCGTGAGACCGTAACGATGGGGCTTTTTGAGCCATGCGGTCTATGGAAACGGCGACGCGAAATGTGTCCTCAGCTGAGAATATTTTCTTTGTTTGACTTATTGCGTTAAATAAATATATAGATTACATCAGGAGATTGCTGTTTTGATTCGACCTTTAAGCTCCGAGTTCTTCAGCTTTTTCCTACCCTTTAGTTTCTCAAACTTTTTCAGACCAAGGACCACTTAACCAATAAAAAAACACTCACGGACCACCTAACTCTCCAAATATCCAAAAACAATAGGCCTGCTTACCACTCCAACAATATATTACAAATGACAGCCTAATAATGAGCTTCATGTGACCTTCTCTATATCGCTCGCTCACACATTAAATCAACAATACAAATACAAATACGGATTCTACAAGCATTTCGTTCATATGCGATTTAACTCCAGATAAGAAGACCATCTGTCTCTTCTGCAAACCACCATGTTGTGTAAACAAAAGAGGGACTGACCTGAACTACCTCCTGACTTTGGATTCAGTATAAATACCGCAGCAGAGGATTCACTCCTCTGAGCAGCACACGGCAGTCTTACAAGCTTACGTGTGAGAGTTTGTACATCTTTTTTTATGTATAACTCTGCTCTTTCTTGCAAAAATATTGATTAAAACTCTTATTTTGATCCTGACTTTGTGGGTTTATTTAAGTATATTTTTTTCCCAACAACGGTAAATGCTGATAGATTTTACACATCAAATGAAACGTAGATTACATTTATTACTGAGTTTATTACTGAGTGTCAGAGTGAACTTACCCTCAGCAAGATACACAAAATGCACCACATTTAGTACGACACAAACTTCCGCTGTGGATTTTCAAAAATAAAATACAGTAACACTATGGTTGCAGGTCCAAGTTTAACAGGAATTTAACAATAAACACAAGTTAATTATTAAATGTAGCATAAATGTACCTTACAAAACACAGCAGATTTGCCTCATTCCCGATATCAGTCGACTCATCGTGTGAAAAACTGGCTTTGGCGTAAACATAGCCTCGTTCGCCAACGACTCGTAGCACAAAACACAGTGTGGATTAGGATCCTCTTCATCTCCAGTCCAAATCTTATGTAGTCGCTGTGATATTTTCTTTTCACTTTAGCGCTGGACTTTCCACGTTCAAGCCGAGTTTCACAGCTTTCAGCCGGGTGGTAGGTAGTTGGACGGCGAACCACTCTCCTGGGACTCAGTAACGCACACACAATGACTTGTTGCTGCAGCTGAAGCACTTGAAGCTGCTGAATCACCTGCATCAGGACCAGCACCTTGCCTGCCGTGTCAGATTGTTCATTTAATTTTCTTTTAACTGACCCTGTCTTTAGCCATCGATCCATCTTGTCCGCTCAAATTGACCGCGCAGATCATTTATGACGTAATCACGTAAAACGAACCTACGTAGCTACGCAGCTGCGTAGGTTCGTTTTACGATCTAAGCTCTACACATAGCTGCATAACTAGGCTACATCTATGCTACACTCTATACTAGTCTTTTTTAAACAGTTTGAGAAACACTTTGAACTTATAAGCGTATTTGAGTACCTTTTAAAAGCGCTCTATAAATAAAATTAATTATTATTATTATAAATGAATTTAAAACGTGACATTTTACCAATATACTCGCGGACCACTAGGGGACCACTCTTTGAGAAAGACTGTCCTGGAGGGAAAGATTGCCGCTTTGCATTTATCGAGTCCTGGTTGGCCTCAATGATCAGTGAGACCCATCAGAAGAAAATCCAGTCTCAGGGCACAATTTACTGGCCACTTAGTAGCACAAAGCGTTGACTCAAGGGAAAATTGCATAGTCATCAACATAAAATAGAGGCATGGCAAAACACAGCCAGCAGACATCACTTTCCACTAGCAAGTGAGCAGAACGTGGTATGCTGCATGTGTCGGTTGGTGCTGAGCGCAGTGAGGATGTTTTCAGACTTGGCAGGCCTGGTTTTATTCAGTTAATTGAGAGGGGAGGTTACCGGGAAAATGTATCCAAACCATGAATTGATTGTGCAACACGGTCATCTACTTTACGTCTATGAAATGCATTAATTTCTAACTATTGAGCACTTAGCATGCTTTGATCTGAGTACTTTAATACTTTTGGTCCCATTGCCGTACAAAGACAATGAGATCCAGTCATGCTTTCAAATCTAAAGATGAAGGGTAACTAGGCCTAAACTGATACTTGGTAATGACCATGATGGTAATTGTCAGGTAAATTAATCCATATTGGAAAGACTATCGTATGTATTTGTTTACCTCAATCAATATATATATATCTACACTACGAATATGTTTCTCTGCAATTATGTATTTTCTGCACTGAGTGTATTACAAACATAATAGGGGCACTTCCCCTTTAAGAAAACGGGTCAACAAACCATTACTTCCTGACTGCTGACGGAGGATCGTGTTGGCGCCAAACTGGGACCAATGAGGAGAAGGTCAACGCCTACTCCTTGTATTAGATGCGATGATTTCAAATGTTTCGGGACACACCTGGAGCGGAGCCGTGAGACCGCAACGAGGGGGCTTTTTGGAGCCATGCGGTCTATGGAAACGGCGACGCGAAATGTGTCCTCAGCTGAGAATATTTTCTATGTTTGACTTATTGCGTTAAATAAATATATAGATTACACTAGAGGATTGCTGTTTTGATTCGACATTTAAGCTCCGAGTTCTTCAGCTTTTTCCCAACCCTTTATAATCTAACATTCAACCTATCTTGTTATTCAACTTTAAGTTTGGGGAGTTGTTGGGTAAAACATTTGGTGCAGATTCAAGGGCAAAACATTCTCATTCCAATTTGTCAAATACCGATGGCTTGGTCAGTGGTCCTACGCTTCAAACTGTGACGCTCTAGGTAACCCTCTAGCATCAGTTTTTGGATGTGTCAGAGATGTCTTGATAGTTTTCGCTCATTACATTCAAAGTGTCTTGTCAAAATAAACTTCTGTGTTAACAGGTAACTTACAGTTTCCACCTGTTACAGGCATACAGTGTCTTTTCAAAATAAACATTCAACGTGGCTTTATGTTAGGTTTACGCAACAAAACAACAACAAAAGTTTAGGCAACAAAAGTTTTAAAAAGTGTCAGCAACAGTGTGAGGTGGATTAATTGATCAGAAACAGTGGGGGAAATAACACCCACAGTTTGGTAGACAGTTGAACCTTTTGCTAAAAATTAAAATAACCTCACAGCTACCTCATCTTACACAAAGTTGAAGCCTTGAACAACTGTCATGTTAACACGATGTTATGTAATATGTCTGCACTGTAACACTAAACATGTATGTGTCCACAACTTGAAACATATAGTATTTGTAAAAGTGTAAATAATATGATTAACTGTATAGAAAAGCTATAAAACATTCATGGGTACATTCTCTCTGCATATACAGTATGAACAGATCTCTGCTTCAGAACCAGAAATTAATGCGTCAGATAAGGGCCTCACCCTCTGACATTTTTAACCTTTTCAGAAAAACTCCCAGCCACCACAATAAATAACATTATTTTTCACGCTTCTAACCTTTCCTTAAAGGCAGTGACACTAAAACATCTGGTCCAGGATTGCATTTGATCTCACATGATATGACAGGTGACATTTCAGACTTTCTAGTCAGCGCATGTTGTGGAATGTTCACAAGCTCATTTTCTCTGTGAGAACCAACCCTGAGACGGGAGTTTACTCCACTGAAACTTGGCAAGAGGAACGGCTGAGAAGACAGAGTAATTAAATGAGGATTCTGAGGTGCAATACTTGCTATTTTCATGTGCAAAGTAAGCATAATATATATTGTAATATGTAATATTTTCTGATTTGATACTTTATTGTTTCTGGCATCATACTTGACAGTAAAACTGAACACAGATGCTGTTTCTACAATACTGCCAAGACCCCAGCCAGCACAAGCCATTACGCCGATTCAAACAAGTCCGCCGCCGGTCATCCACCAAAGAGACGACGAAATGCATTTGCCAAGAGGGAGAGAGCGAAGGTAAGCCATGCTACTTGTTTTTAATTAATTTATTGTTACAAGCATAAAGCCATAATCGGTCTTGGCCTACTGTATGTAACGAGTTTACCCCAGGCCCTTGCTGATATCCGTGTTATATTGTTTGTGTTATTAATAACTTTAGCTAATTACACTTAATTAGCTTAATTAAGTATAGATTCAATGTTTATAACAGGCTTCCCCATTTTATTCTGAAGTTTGAGTAAAAGCATGAGTATTTAACCTTTTAACGATCACCCTATTATTACAGAGGTATTGAAACATTGGTGAATGAAGCCACTGACAGAACTGAGGATACCTGTACGATCAGCGACCATCTATTGGACTTCCACACTGGGGAGGAAGCTAGTGTACAACAGTAAGTATACGGACTGTACGTCATCTGTACATTACAGTTGTAGTACCAGTAGACCTGCACATGACGTGTTAAAAATACAATCACCACATGCATATACATAATTCATATATTTGTATAATTCTATACCAATCATATTTTATTATGAATTAGATATTTTCTTTACGTAGACATGTATAAACATGCAATACAATTTCAAGCTGGTTTGAAAGATTTATTAGTAAAGTTGTGTTTTGTACATTTCAGACATGTCAGAATGAAATTGCTGTGCGGACGGATCCCCCTCCACGGACACACCACAAGTCTATGCAGGCGCGACCACATGTTTATAATTTCGTAGGCCCTTTAAAGAATTAGGTTCACTGATAGCACATGAGAAAATAAACAAGGTTCACATGACTTACAAGAAGCTTGTTTATTGAATCTTGTTAGGCAATCTTCTGCCTCAGAGATCGGCTACTTAGGGGTAACACAATCAGCCTGATACCTTGTAAGTGTAAACTGAGCCTAATGGATTTGTGTGCTTTCCAAATGTTTAGTGAACACAAAAAAGAGCTGATTACAAGTCAAGACTAAAATTTGCACTCGATTTACTTTGATCAATTGTCTCAGCATGAGGAACTACAGCAACGATAAGTGTTTTGAGTTGTCTTGTTGCATTAAATTGGTTTCATGTGAGTTCAGATGACATCTGCTCAAATAAACCAATCAAAACACTCAAAATTATTCAAAAGGTATTTATATAATACCATTGTCGTTTGGTTGTTCTTGACATTTTGGAGATTAGGGGTTAGCTTCTAAAGGTCAGATTACTTATCTGTATGTCTCCTCCAGGCAATGCACTAAAGGTTAAATCACTAAACATGGTTTACAATAGCTGCTAAAGAGTACAACATGTTGCATGCTGCAACATGGAACATGCAACATGCAAATTTCTAAGGTAAATCAGCTTAAATTCTCTGTCTCTGTATTTGTCTGATTATTATCTATTTAATTTTGATAGATCATTGAGAGCAAGCTCTCATTTACAATGATGTTGAGAATATAAAGCATGAGGTCCAGTCCAATAATAAGGTGATATAAGGTGGCCAGAGAGGACCACCCAACCGTGTTGTAGAGGGTATAATGGTGAGTACCATAAGTATCACCGGTGATAAATCTGAGGGCGGGGGGGTATACAGAATCTAAGGGTTTAGAAACTGATAAAAAAAAACTCTCTTTCTGCAAATCATAGGGAAGCTGGTCCTGTTCCTGTACCAGAAGCCAATTTTCTTCCGTAGTTTAATAACCATGTTATTGTTATTACAGTTGACAGACCCGATGGCTGTTGTAAGTATTAAATATGTGATCTAAACACAGAGTACACAATTGCACAAGTTGTTGCCCTTTATTTAAAGACTCCTAAGTCAAAGTTCAGGTTAGTACCCTGGTTCTTCAATCATCTCATCATGCATGGATCATTCTTACCTCGTATTTAAATTGCTCATATCCCTCATGTTTTCATGTAATATTTTGCGATTGATCCAATGTCGGTCATGTTTTATATCTGACCAATCAGTCTTCATCCTGATCTCGCTACAGTTTCACTGTGTTTTTTCCTGTTTACTCTCCTAAAATCTACCTCATTCCTCTCTATAATCAGTATTTTATCATTGATCCTTCTTTACTTGTAGTGATATTGTGTTTTCATGTTATTTCACCGCATGTATAACTGTGTATGTGAGAAAACGTCCTAATCTAACACATATACATGAAGTCCAAAGTCAGAAGAGTTTAATCCAAAAATGTGTTAAATTCAAAGAAATTCTCCACTAAAGAAATCTAAGTTTTTATTGTGGCTTACTAGTCTTATTGTGGAACTAAATTCTTCTGAATATGGCCGTACGTATCTTAGCCATCGATCCTAAAGTAAAACCATTTGTCTGTCAGTCGTCAGTGGCGGCGGTGGAACCGTTTCTGCCGCAGAAAGAGTCAAGCAGCCGTGAAATCTGTGACGTTTTATTTGCTGGTCATCATCTTGGTGTTCCTCAACACTCTCACCATCGCCTCTAAGCACTACAACCAGCCAGACTGGCTGACGGAAGTACAGGGTACCTTTTTCTTTGCTATATTCTGATTTCATAAACATGTATTCAGGTCAGTTTTCTTGATTTTGTTCAACTATGACATGTTTACATTTCTTCCTCTCCTTTCTAGATGGAGCCAACAAAGTTCTCCTGGCGATATTCACTTTGGAGATGCTGGTGAAGATGTACAGTTTGGGGCTGCAGGCGTATTTTGTGTCCCTGTTTAACCGCTTTGACTGTATTAGGAACCAGTGCAACTTGAATGCATTGAAGGACAGTTGCAAATTCTCAATGTTGCACATTCCACAGCAATGATAGAACAGGTGTCATCTGCATATAGATGTATTTGACAGTCCCTTAAAGATGGGACAATACTATTAATATTAATTGGTGTATAAGACAGGGCCCAGGATTGATCCCTGCGGATTTCTTTTTGCTATGGGCAAGAACTGGCTGACTGACTGGGCTTTCCGTGTTTTCACACACTGAAGTCTCCCAGACAAGTAACTCTGGAACCAATTGCAGACATGTCTATCAAAGCCAATGTCTTTGTAAAAGAAGAGAATGGTCAAATGTATCAAATGCTTTTGACAGATCTACAAATAGGGTGGCGGATATTATATTATTTACAACTAATGTAGAGCCTGAGATTGAGTTCAGTTTTGCTCTAAAACCAGATTGTTGGGGGCTTAAAACAGAGTGTTCTCAGAGAAATACTTTGAGTTCTTTACCAATGATTCCAGGATTCTTGCTAGGCAGGATAGCTTGCAGATTCAGGTCACTTCTGTGTCCACCTTTATGTAACGGTAATAAATCAAAGGTTTCTTAACAAATTCTTTTACCATAATTATATACCTTTGGTCTTCAAAATGTCATTCTTTTCATCGCTGTATTTCAAATAGACAAAGCTAAGTTCCTCCACCTTTTTGAAGCTGAGCTCTTGATAGTCCGTGTTAAAGTACATTTATATGATTAGGTGCGGTGCTGACTACATCTGCAGACATTTCTACTACTCCCTATTCACATACACACATGATAAATAACCTTGTTCGACAAAAGCCACTACAAGGGAGTGTTAGTTGACTGAGTCCATCAAGCCAGAGGGGAATTCTGTTGACTGTATAAAGGGAGGATTATGATGGTTGCCACACCTTCAGATTCAGTGCGAGGTTCACTACCGTGAGTGCAATGTTCCCTCTGTGTAGCCCTTTTTATTCAATTTTACGACACTGCAGCAGGTAGTGACCAATGACCTATTAATACAGTCCGAACAACTGGGTTTTTAGACAGACATTGGCCATGTTTGTCCACTTATCTCAACCCAACTGAACTAACATTTCACTCGCTCAAGACCCGGACTGAAGGCACATATCCCAGAAACAAGCAAAAGGTGAACATTCTGGCAGAGAGCATCACCAGGGAAGATGGTAGATCTGAGGAGGATGTAAACATTCTCAGATTAAAGCTGAAAGTGAACACTTTCCCTTCATTGTCATTGTTTTATTTCAAAACCAATATACAGAATGCAGAGCTGCAGATCACCAATGGCGTTAGTGCTTCGTCCTGGGAGAGGGATCCCTCCTCAGTTGCTCTCCCTGAGGTTTCTTCCATTTTTCCCCCTTTAATTATGGGGTTTCTTTTAGGAAGTTTTTCCTTGTGCGATGCGAGGGTCTAAGGACAGAGGGTGTCGTAACCTGTACAGTCTGTAAAGAGACAAATGTATAATTTGTGATATTGGGCTATACAAATACATTTGATTTGATTTGATTTGATTCTGCAGACCATGAATGTGGTACAAGAAGCATCTGTCAGTATTCTGACAAGGTGCCATTCATTGGGATAAACCTTTCTACAGCTCTAAATCTACCACACCCAGTAATACAATAGCTAGAGGGCAAACCGGCCCAGTGGAGGCAAAGCTGAACTTGAAGATGGCAGTGCAGAACAGAGCCTCGCATATTTCTCTGCTGCCTTGACGAGCAAAAGTGTGTGTGTGTGTGTGTGTGTGTGTGTGTGTGTGTGTGTGTGTGTGTGTGTGTGTGGGTGTGTGTGTGTGTGTGTGTGTGTGTGTGTGTGTGTCTTCCTGTTTATTTGTTTGCACTCAAACATACATTTTCAGTGTGGGTTATATTATTTGGAGTTATATCCACTTGTGTTCTGCCCTGTCACAGTGTGTGTGTGTGTGTGTGTGTGTGTGTGTGTGTGTGTGTGTGTGTGTGTGTGTGTGTGTGTGTGTGTGCGTGTGCGTGTGTGTGCGCCTGTGCATGTGTGAATGACTAATACTAGCATCAAAGCAGTGACTAAGAGCTGGGAAATAAGTGTGTTTAATTAAAAAAATGCTTCAACAAACTACACCTCCCATGAGGCTTTGCCATTGTGCCAATGGCTAAGATGTCTGGTATTTACTTGTTGGGAGTCAGTGGTCACCAACCAACATTAGGATACATAGTCTTGGGCCTAAAGGTCGAGACTTGCTCAAAACAAACTACTTAGTACAATGTGTCCTCAATGTATCAGAGTGTGTGTAGCTGTTCTGAACAGCCATGAGGGTGAGAAGACGTCTCTGTAACCATGATCACTTCAAGCGGTTTCCACTGCATAACTTAAACCACCTTAAGCCTTCTCATAAGTATGTTCCACATCATAAATCCTACTGCATATTTCCTGACACTGGATCAAATTTCAAATGAACGCACATACTACACATGGAGATTATTTATTATTGAACAATTCATGTTCATGTACGCCAGAGATGAGTTGCATGACTCTGTGTGCCTGCTCGCTCTCAGAGCATGAGGCGACTTGCAACATTTAGCTGTTATGTCATACCTTCTCTCATCATTTGAATCTGCACAATTAAACTGCTCCAGCAGCCTGGCCTGGGGCCGTGCCTCACCAATGAGAGTGGATCTAGGTTTATTGTGATGGTCCATTCACTGGGATACCTGGAACAGATCATTTTAGTAATGTTTCAGTATTAGTAACTAGCAATTTCAGCGACCTCTGTAACGATTGGGTTAGTTTTATCAGTGCAAGGCTGTCACTGTGTCACTCCCTGAAATAGCTGAAGGTAATTTATGTGACACACTCAAATGGAATAGATCATAATGGCTTTACTGCCATACTTAAGTGAAGGTGACCGATGATGCACCCAGGGGCATCCCTGCAGAGTTAACTAACATTATGTAAAAGCCTTCAAGACCAATTGTGGAACTTGAACAGCAAAATACAAATGATTGTTTTATTTGTTTTCCCTGTTAATATCTTAGGACCACAACTATTTTGTAGTTCAATTTACACAAAACAACAATAAAAAAAAAGATATCATAAATTGTTGCTGTATTAGGGTTTTTAATTACAAAGCCAGGGGTGGGGTACTATTTTGAGAAAAATAATTGAAAATCATTTGTTGATCATTCAAAAGATACGCAACCCTTTCTCCTACAAAATTAAGTTTACGACACGAACAGCGGTCCTCCTGGGTAACAATCCCGTGTTTTGGTTAACAACCCATTGAGCCTTATCTCCTCCATGACTGATTGGATACATCTGCAAACGTAATGCAAGAGAAAATAGGTTTAATTTCAAATACTTGATGATAAATATCCAACAATGCTTTATGATAGGTCAAAACATAATTTAACATCTATACTTTGCTTCTTGATAACTCACATTGTAACTAGTATTATTAATAATATAACCTTTTTTTTAAACATGTCTTATTTGACAAGCTTTTTCTGGTTGTTCCACAGCACAGTATTTAAAAGCCATTTTCCCTATCTCAGTATTAATATGATGATTTTCGAAGAGATTTTGGGACCTAGTGCAGTGTGAATTTGTTGTATAGTTTAAAATACATGTAAAAAGAACTGTGAATAAAAGTAGTCCCAATGTCCAATGACTCCACAAACGGCATATATGACCTTTGTGGAGTACCAGCAGGCGCATGTTTTGACATGATCACAGTTTTAATCATGTGGTTAACATTGTGAATTGAAACCAAACTATTTGGCAAGGTTCAGGCAATAAAACTACTTGCATAGGTTTAGGAAATGATCATGGTTTGGTTTAAATTAAGTATGTTTGTTACATAACTTAAGTATGTAAGTATGAGTATGTTGCATAGCCTACGGGACATAAGTTAAGAACGTTATGTAAGTTAAAATAGTTCAACATTGCCTAGTGGTTTCACATGGGACATGAACAATGGTCTGTTTTTTGGGGGGAGGACGGTAGGCCTATAGCAAAATTGGATATCATGACTGAAAGACTGAACTGTGCATTTGCATGATTGCATCAAAGAAAGGATAAAAGTGTTTGTGCAGAGATTGTGATAAGCAATGCAACTTGACAAACATAAACCAACTCCAATAATCCAACATACACACTTTATATCATTCTTTTTTATGAGCTGTCATCCCAGTCCATTATCTTTCACTTTGGCATTTACTCTATCGTACGCCTGGGGCAACTTCAGCGCCAGCTCTGTCAGTACAGGATGCCAAACACCTCAAGGTCAAACCACACCTCTACATGTATCTGAATTTTTCACTCCCTCCCTTTCTCATCCAATCACAACTTGTTTCACTCATTACGCCTCTGACACATTCAAAAAGGTCAGAAAGAGTTAACAGCTAGAAAGCACAAAGTACAGCTGGAAAAGCGTAAAAGATTCTGCAGGCTTTGTTATGACGTGTATCTAAAAGATACCACCATGAAACTTCCCCAGTTGCTAACTTACATTAAGACAACTATTTTTTGGAATACAAATGTTCTGAAATTCTATGTTTAAATATGCAAAAAAGGAACTATTTTATATGTGCTAATTTGCAGACATTTCCGGAACAGAAATCTGAGCATTGGATAAAGCCAGGTTCAACATTCTTGTGATTTCTTTTCATATTCATATTCCAGTCAAAAGTTTTTACAGAGGAACTTTCAGATATCTCTTTGTATCACTTCCATGAAAAAATACATTTTCGCCATGTTTTTATGACTAAAATGTTATATAAATCTCTGAATGATATATGAACACAGCCCTCTGTAACAAAGCCTTCAGAATATAGAGAGGAATGAAACTAGAACATTTGGTTAATGTAAGTGCTACTGAAGTGGAGATTTCTGGCTCAAAGTATGAGAAAAAAAAACTCATTTCGTGAGAAACCAAAAGTCAACATCGATTTATTTTGATTCACCTACGTAAATTAAATAATGTAACAAACATACTATTTTAATCCAAACAATTACGTTTTACTAAACTTAACCAAGTAGTTTTGTTGCATTTTTGTTTAGTTTTATTACAATTAACAACTTTAACCATGTGTTTAAAACTGCGACAGTAATCCAGCAGAGAATCTGTTTTCCTAATTGAGAACGCAGTTTAGTGGAATGGGAACGTCATTTCGCAGAAGACAAGGTTGAGTCAACAATATTGCATGCTGTGTATCGCTTAGAGTTTTATGATGTCACTGCCGTCTCGTCATCGTCTCGTCTTCGTAATGGAAAAAAAAGACCATTGTCAAACATATTTAGTTATAATTTTCCTTAAGAAAAGTAACACTACATTACACCCAAACTCTGTAATTGGCAGATTATAATGCTGTGCTGTGTTTTTTTCCGGCCGTGATAATGATTCAACCTGTGTAAGGTAGGGCACTTATTACTGGTAGTTGATTTTATAAAGGGTGCAGACAAGGTCTCCTCCTTTTTGTTCTTCCAATCCCTCTCTTGGGAACTAAACACCACTAATGCCTTAAAGCACATCAGCTTTTGGCAGCTGATAAAGTTTGCAGTTAGTCATGAGTTCTTTATTTTCTTGTACAGAGCAGTGATTTAAAGTAGTGTCACAGACAATGCCTGAGCAAATAAAATATGGCGCGCACACACAGCAGCAAAGATGATCATCTTCTTGTTACGTGTGTGTTTGTAGAGGCCTTAAACACAGAGCAGAGCTGCAGCTGACTCTGGCGCACACACAGGGAGAGTTAGAGAGGCACTGCATAAGAGGTAGAGAGCAGCGCAGACGATGTTTCAGCGGCAGATGTGACAGTTATTTTGTTTTATGACACCAGACAAACAAGGATCCAGTGTTTTCTGTATGCAGTCAACTCCCATCAAACAGGAGGCATCAGTGGATGGAATGCAGAGTTAATCACTTCAGAGACTGCACCTTTCCTGCAGCTGCCAGGACTACACTTTCTCTTCATCTTTCTTTTTTGTTTAAAAATCTTTTTTTCATTCTTATGTGCATTTGAATTATACACAGCTGCTTTGTCGGACATTTTTTCACAGTTTGGTAACAAACATAAACAATTATAAGTCATGGCATGATGTGTATCCACCATAAAGAGGAATCTCCCAAAAAAGAATAAATAAATAAAATAAATACAAATACCTTAAAACAAACACGTTTTGGCCAAATTCACAATGAAATTAGTACAGCACCTTATCACTTTGGCAATCTATAATAAGTAAATATGAGATCGGTTTGAAAATGTGTTTGTCTTTGCTTGGGGTTTTGATGTTTTTTTTCTCCATTTTGTGCTCTTTCATTAATTAACAACATTCTTCCCAGGGTGGCTGTGGTTTGAGCCAAGATAAAGTTATCCTTTTTTTTGCAACCAATAAAAAATCATGCAGCAAGTAGGCCTTCCTCTCAGCTCCATCAGGGATTGCTCCTGTAATATAAAACAATGGGTTTAGTAGTAAATGAATGTTCAAAATGGTAAGCATTTCTATAAACTGAGAATGAGGTTCACTTCATGTTTTACTGATGATGAAATTATGGATTTGTGTGTTTCTCTACTATTCACTGCTATGAACTTATCAGATTTTGACAGATTCTTTTTTTTTTAATAAGGATTAGTCTTTGATCATCTTTGTTTTTTTGTACCACTCCTTACACCACCAAGAGCCTCTGCATGAAGACATGCTCTGACTAGAATTAAATCTACCAGTAATCCATTTCATAGCTACTTTCCTTTTTTCTCATTGGGAGTCAAATATGACTGGTTTGATACTTGGCACATTGTGCTGATGCCTTGCCTGAACCTGCTTTCTGCTGGCAGTGGTAACAACAAGCCTTGCCTAAAGGCACCAATGAAAAAAGAGCACAAGCTAATAACTGTGTTGGGTGTGTCACTCTTTAAAATGACAATGAAATGACTGACATGGTTACTGCCCTCTGTTCCCACTTGCCCATTGATTCTTTTAAAGCTTCTCACTGGCAATCTTTTATCCTTTTTTAAAACCTTTTTTTTTAGACTCTTAGTGAGTGGGAGTGTGTTCATTATTGCAGTTTTTTTTAACTTGTTATAGAACATCTGAGTGCTTCTTCCACCACTGTTTCTATAGGCCAAACCAAAAGAATGAGGTGCAGGAAATACCAGACATTGAGTGAAAGTTATAGAGTTGTTGCTCTGTTGTTCTTGGACGAGTCACCTGATGTAGAAAATAACATCTGTCATCGACTGTCATCGACTGTCATCGCAGTATGTGAAGGGAATGATACAACCTGCTTTTCTCCCCTATTTGCTTTTCACACACACTCGAGCATTACCTTGTAGCGTCTTGGCTGCTACCCCAGATTCAGTCAATATGCAGCACTGTTAAAGTGTGTGAGAAATACTTTAAATTAGTGGAGACAGAGAAGTCTTGATACAACACACAAGTCAAGCGTGAAAGGTAATAAAGAACATCAGAGGTTGTAAATCTTACATGCATCTTTTTTTAGGGTGGATACTATGAAGCCTACACCCTTATGTATTAAAACTTGGCACCCTTCAGGCCTTAACTCTACTAGTATGCAATATCTCAACTTGATAACCGTAGCTGTGAACTGCTGTAGTAGAGTAGATATAAAAAGTATAGGATGATGACCTAAAGATGTACCAATCCAATAATAGATCTTATTGTTGCAAATAATGCAAGTGGTTTCCTGTTAATGTGCCCCCATATTAAACAATAAATAAAGAGTAGGTTACAAACATGTTGTAGATCTGCTTGTAATAAACGATGGGACTTGTTTGGTTTAAAGATTTAAGGAAGTGAAGTTTGCAGAGGATGTAACTCAGTGCACGCTCAAATAACCTGTGCAAAGTTACATAACCATCATGTATCCATCAGCCCCTTATTGGCCGCAACGCAGGTCCTCTCCTCCCACTTGGGCGAAGACCGGATGTGATTGGAGTGTACATGTGATTATGTGTTCTGTATCCAATGTATTGGAATTAGGATTACCTTTGGCTCGTTAATTGTTGAGAAGCTGTTTCAGCGTTTTCTGTTAGGCACGTTAGGGTGCCCCGGCGCTGTTTTATGTGTTATTTTGTTAACAAGTTTTTATCCCGAGTTTGGTTTAGAATTGTTTTGGTTGGGGTTTTGTTAGTTGGGCTTTAACGCCTCGTTGCTCTCATGTGAAGAGTCCTCCTTTTATTCCATTTGTTTCTTTAAACGCAATTGAAATTGTCAATCGCCCATATTATATTAATAAATATCTTTATTTACCATTAACATCTGGTTTTATGTTACTCCCTTTTCCCTTCCCGAGCCGAGGCTCTTCAATGGTCCAGGATGATGCAGTCCAACACAAGCCACAAAACTCAAGGTTCACAATCACAGTTTTTGAGGGTTTTTGGCTGGGAGGATCTTTTAACACCCACGCTTTCAACAATCATCGAAGAACCCTTTTGGATGAAAAGGGTCCTTAATATAACCTGTAGTCTTTCAAAGAACCTTTGAAGAACTCTTTCTTCAAAAATGGTTCTTCAGAAGCAAATGGTTCTGGGTAGAACCTCTTTCTTCAGGGAGAACCCTTTTGGAACCCTTATTTCTAAGAGTGCAGTAGCACATACACTGACAGCTATTCCCTGCAAAATGGCGCAGTTCAAAATTTCAAAACGATTTTTTGGGTTTTAGGAAACTGTCTTGAAACAGCAGTGAGTAGTAGTAATACAGTATAGAACTATATGCATTATGTAACAGCAACAATTCACCATAATATGAAGGGACTGCTAGTACAAGATGAAAAAGGGTAGTGGGTGCTGGAGGGGCTAACAGCACACTACTTCCTCATTTTGGAAAGAGTAAAATGGATGCCAGCTCAGGTTGCTACTTGCTGAAATGCTCCACCCTCCTGGCTATTCTTCATTAAAGGGCAATATCATTTTTGTTGCCATATTCTGCAATTAAATGTGTAAACTATAGGACTCTTTTTCATCTGTACACTGTGAATAAGGACTAACTTTCTGCAAAGCTGCAGAGGACACTGAGAGACCGCTCATTTACCTGTGTTGTGAGCCAGTATGCCAAGTAAGCAAACACACAGAGGCATTACATTATGCTGTAAAAAATGAACTGTAATTATATTACAGGTCATTTAGTAGACACTCTTATCCAGAGTGACTTACAGTGAACTAACTACAGGGACAGTCTCCCTGGAGCAACTCAGGGTTAAGTACCTTGCTCATGGGTACAAGGTGGCAGGTGGCAGCCTGGTATTGAACTCACAACCTTCTGGTTTGGAAGGCATACCACTAGTCTCCCGTCATCTAGTCATGCATGGAGTCTGATAGCGACTAACATTAAAGAGATTTCAAACCATGTTTGTTGATGCCAATTAATCAGTTTTTCCTTTGCTCTATGTCTCTGATTCCAACATAGTTATATTAAATGTTGTAAAGGCATCTACTGTTCAATTCCCACTTTCTTTGCTGCGTGCAAAATATATGTCACATATTTTACAATACATTTACAAATAAATCTTGTTTTTTTTCTAACAATGTTCAAACTATTATTATTATAATTATATTCTATTATGATATATTTTACTATTTTGGAGTAACAGCTACACTTTTGTTACGCTTGTCCTGATGAGCACACCAGACATACAGACACGGGGTAACATACTCTAGAGGTGAAATGATGCCACCTGGTGGAGAAGAGGGGACTATTTTATGTTCTCCATGCACGCTTGCCTGTGTCTGATTACACTCTTTATTCCAGTGGTTCTCAACCTTTTTTGGGCCAGCTCCCCCCTATCCATTATCCAGGTCCCTTACCGCCCTCCCCCCCATAAAATAAAATGTAGGCTAATTGTCTATCCTGAATTTTAATGTTGATTATTATTCTGTTTGTATTATTATGATTATTATTTATTATTTATTGTACATATTGATTATATTAATTTTGTATTTAAATTCTTATATTATTTTTCTTATCATTAGATTGCTATATCATGTTATTATAAAAACAAAAATTCTCTTTACATAATAACATTTCTAAATAATAATACATATTATATTATTAAAATATTTTTGTTGTTGTTGTTGTTTTTACCTTCAATTGCCCTAATACACCATGTACCCAGGGAGCAAACAAATACATTTTATTCAGGAGTGTTAAATAAATGCGACGGTAAGAAGTTTGAGATTCAAACTTTAATCGGTGTCATAGACTGCAGCCAATCAGGGTCAGACATTCAAACTGTAACTGGTGTTAAACACAGCAGCCGATAAGAAATGCGAAACAATTTGCACTCTTAAGTGATCCAACAATAAACGAGCAGCCAACAAAGGAGCAAGTCTGAGGCGCTTTTTTTCAAGCAGCACTTTATCGCTCAGCAAAATAAAAATAAAAGTCTAAAAACAACACAAAGTTGCCTGAACACTGGTCAGAATCAATTCAGAATTTGGTTTATTGCCAAGTAAATTTACACATGCAAGGAATTTGCCTTGTCTTTTTTTTAAATCTCAGATTTAACAACATAGCAGAGTAGAGCATGTACTGTGTATTTCTGATTTACTGAATATTAACCCTCGAAATATAGATGGTGTAGACTAAACAAGAAGGTTTTTAGTTAATAGATAAAGAAAGAAGATATAAATGATGGGGTCTTGTGGTGGCTTAGTGCCTTGTATTGTCACCTCTTCCAGTTTTACTGCAGTTATCCAAGTCATTAAGTAATCTTGTGTCATGTGGCCCAGTGATTTCAATAGGGCTCCATTGTGATGTAAAGGCTAAAATACAGCGGGACTGGTCTCAGCAGAACAGAGAACTTGAATTATGTGAAGTGAGAAAACAGCATGTCTGCAGATATCTATGCCAAGCCAGACGTCACGCGGTCAATGCAGATCCATCCAGAACAAGAGGATCCCCATCCAGACGGTACAAAACACCTCTTCACTTTGTTTTCTGTGTTGGGATTTGATTTTAATGTGGCATGAAGAAATCTTGTTACAATGAAAATGAATTAATCCAGTTATTATAAGATCTAAATATTTGCCTTTTATCATATATTTTTATTTAATTATAACACCGTAATTGCATACATAAAACAGAAATACAAATATTGTACATATTATAGTACATATTACATATACATATTGTAGTTTCACTTTATTGCTATTCGTCGTCCCGGCTGTGTGAGAAAGATCCATGTTTATAGTTTTAGCTCCAGAACATAATATTATGTGTTTTTATACATATATTTGCTTTAGCAGCAGAACTCAGAAATTCATAATTGAAACAATTCTGAATAAAAACTGATTGTCACAACAAAATAAACATAAATAAAATATGAAATATGGGAACATAAAATAAAAAAAACTAATTGAGAATTAAAGACAACAATGAATTAGATGCTACTTTGCCCAACGTGGTGACACTTTGGGATACTACAGTATGTGGTGCACTGTGTGGCACACTCTGTTACTTTGAGGTATTTTTTTGTAAATGTTTTGTATATTTCATTATAATTATGAAATGCATCGTTTGGTAGAGGATTGTCTTCACTAGCTTTTAGTGGGAACCTCCATTTGTTATTGATATCCAACATAATATATGAATTAATAGTAATACAACATTTACAACTGCAACATTAATGGATTACTACAATAATTCCTTTATTAGTGATTTATTTATAATTGACAAGCTTTTTCTGATGGCTTATTAGAAAGTGAAAAACTCAAGACCCTTTATTAATACTTACTAAAAAGAGAGAGAGAGAGAGAGAGAGAGAGAGAGAGAGAGAGAGAGAGAGAGAGAGAGAGAGAGAGAGAGAGAGAGAGAGAGAGAGAGAGAGAGAGAGAGAGAGACATGAGCATTTATAAGATATTAAATTATTCCTATAAACCATTCATTAGGGTGACTTATCATAATTCCAATTCCTGTGGACTGAAATGACTGAACTGATGACTGCAGATAATGATGAACTTTATTGAACAGTGCAAAGGATCAGAAGTAAACAGTAAAAGTGCAAACTGGTCGTCTTTTTTTAGGGAGCATGGCTGGAAAAGTAAGGCACTGAAGTCTCAGGTGGAGCATCTCTGCATTCTTCAGACCTCCATTATTCTGCTTGGTGAGAAACTACTGGTGGAACTGAGATAGGGAGGGTCGGAGTTGGTGGTGAAGGTGCAGGATGGGGAGGAGGAAGAAGCATCTCTGGTACACAGCCCGTGTAGAAGGAAAGTGTCCTGACGGCCCTTGATCATCTTCTGGTAGATCTTGAAGTCTGTGAAGTCTAACAGGGTCTGGAGAAGAAGTAAACCGAACATAAACAGAAATGCAGCTTTAAACTATCTGCCCAGGCAGCTATAAATGTGTTTGTATGTTAACTGAAAGATCATAGTGTGTGTGTGTGTGTGTATCTCCGATCCTCGCTGAGGTCTCCACATGGCAATAGGACAGAAGCTGGCCGTGCAAATTGCCGGGAGAGGCTGTAGGTGGAGGTCTTGTCTCAGCTGTCTGCCAGAACCCGCAGGTGGAGGTGGTGGTTGCAGGTTGTTGACAGAGGCTGTAGGTGGAGGTTTTGTCTCAGCTGTCTGCTAGAACCTGCAGGTGGAGGTGGTGGTTGCAGGTTGAGGACAGAGGCTGTAGGTGGAGGTTTTGTCTCAGCTGTCTGCCTTAATCGGCAGGTGGGGATTATGTGGGTGGATGTTTTGCCGCAGCTGTCTACAAGAAACTGCAGGTGGAGGCACTGCCTGCAGGTTGCTGACATAGGCTGTAGGTGGAGGTTTGGCTGAAGCTGTTTGCAGGAATCTGCAGGTGGAGGCTATGCCTGCAGGTTGCTGACAGGCGGAGTTGGCTCTCCGGAAACATCCAGGTAATAAAGCGGAGGATGGACAGCAACCCCGTAGGAAACGTCCACCAGCACCAGTCCGTCTTCATCCACTGATTGTGTGGACGTGGGACGGGCCAGTCTCTCCCACAGCTTCTGCTTGATACGACGACCCAGATGTAAACTGTACGGATGCAGACGACCACTCTTGAACCTGTGAAGAGTGGAAGACACAGAAATTAAATCAGAACGATGAATGAAACATTTTGCGATAGATTTCTCAGTGATCGGAAAATGTGTTAATTATCTGATTGATTGTTGACACAACATACCTCAGCATGTGATCCACAGCTTCATGGTAGAGGTGCTGGTACTCCTCCACTGAGCGGTTCTGTATCTTTAGAGGTCCGTCAAGGTGCAGTGCAGCAGTGGGGGTCTGGGGGCTGGGGGCCACAGTGGTCCGCTTCCTCTTCTGGGGAAGGTCTGCAGAAGCAGGAGAGCACTGCCGCTTTTGCTTTAAAACTGGCACCTGGAGAAGATCAGCAACACATGAGAGGATGTCAGGCTCCAGTAAACCTCTTACTAAACAACATACTTTTAACAATTTGAAAGAACAAAGATGAGAATCAAATGTCTCACCTGGTTGTCTCTGCAGCAGGGACACTGTCTGCAGGCTGCAGGTCTCCTTGCGCCCTCTGCCTGGCGTGCAGAGACTCTCCTTCCTGTCTGCTTGTGTTGCAGGTGGATGGGCACATCACACTGCAACAACACACACATGTTAGAATGAGGCTTCACAAGTACAATTCAACGTTTTCAAAGCAGACATTTTGTCTTCGCCCTCATGTCAGTAATAACTTAGTGATGCATATGATGTAGCCCATATGATATATATAATGTCACATATCTACTGGGAATCACTGTATGTACTAGGCCCAAGTAGTTTAGTGCCGTAGACCTATTTTAATTAGCTTCATTAAAATACGCAATATCAATGTATTCCAGCTGGGAGATCAGTGATATACATTATTTTATTATATGTATAAAGGGAGTATTATTAAAACATAATTGTACGTTGTTTTTAATGAATAGTTTGACGATTCAACGGTAAATAAAAAAGCAGACTTTCAAAGTGATCAAATCTCAAATTTTCCATGATGGAAGTTTGTTGCTTCGCTTTCGTCTCTGTGAGTCTTTACTTCTTGTCCGGATGTAAAAAGTCCTCAGTAAAAGCAATAATTTGGAAGAAATTTATGAAACAATGATCGTACATAAATGATGCACCTGGAGAAAACCATAGCAATCATGGAATCCTCCACATCCATTTTGTACACATGTGTTCTTACAGTCACATCTCACCTCTGTGATCTGAAGGTTATACAATCCAGTGTGGTGAGGTTCATGGCATGGCTGGGGGTTGTAAATAGTGGTTTTTTGTAAGTTTCTTAAGACTAGTTGAGTACAAATACATGGGAAGAGGTAGCTCTAAAAATTGGGACTCCATCTCTCTCCAGGCAGGAAGGTTGTCGTTTGCAAAATAAAACATAGTAGTCCTTAACTGAGTTGCCCAGTAATACCAGAGAGGATTAGGACACGCAAGGCCCCCTCTATCACAGGGCATATACAGGAGGGCTAAGCGCAAGCGGGCTCGTTTGTTGTTCCACAAAAAACTTAAAAATAATTTCCTTAACTTTGAAAATAAGTTTGGAGGTGGCAGGGGGATGTTTTGGAATAGATACAGCAACTTGGGGAGTATGTTCATTTTTAATATATTAATTCTCCCAATTAAGGAGATGGACATCGGCTTCCATCTATCAATTGTGCTGGTAATTGACTCCATAATAGGATCGTAATTAGAATTCACCACATCTGTTATATTGGGCACTATTTTGCATTAATTTAATTCATTAATTATAATAATTAATTTTGCATCAATTAATTTTGTAACCGGAAAATTCACCAGATTTTCCTATCACTTCTAATAATACTGGAATTGATCTCTCTTGGCTATGTAGAATGTTCAGTACCCTCCTGACATTATGAAACCCTTGGCGCCCCTTAATAAACCCATTCTGATCTTCCTTAATTATCCCTGGGAGCAGGCCTTCCAACCTTTTTGCAAGGATTTCACATAACACCTTTACATCCGAGTTGAGAAGGCTTATTGGTCTTAGGTTTTCACATCTATTGCAGGGTTTCCCTGGTTTTGGTAACAATGTAATCAAGGCTTCTCTCAGTGATGGCGGAAGGATTTTATTTTTAAAAGATTCTAATAACATATTTAAGAGGGGCGTTTGTACTTTATATTTAAACCTTTTGTAGATATCTATAGGTAGACCATCTGGCCCTGCAGCCTTCCCAGATTTCATGTTATCAATTGCATCAGAGATCTCTTGTAATGATAATTCAGCTTCCAGACTAGGTCTGAGTTCTGTTGGTATACTAGGTATATTGAGAGTGTCTAAGAAGTTATTTTGACTTGTCAAATCTGTATTTATGTCAGAGTCGTATAAATTTTCATAGAAATTTTTAAAAGCCTCATTTATTTCTATAGGATCGACTATATCATCTCCCTTATTATTCTGTATTAACATAATGGATCTTTCAGTTTGTAATTGTTTAATGCGCCACGCTAATATCTTTCCAGGCTTCTCTCCTTGGTCATAAAATGTTTGTTTGAGTCTTAGTAGACTTGCCACTGCTTTAGAAGCTGATAGTTCATTATACTGTGACCTCAGTACTAGCAGTTCTTGTTGTACTTTGGGGCAGGGTTTCTGAAAGGCCTAGCTCTCCAGGGTTTTTATTTTCGATTCCAACATTGTCATTTTCTGACAAGCTTTTTTGGATTTGGAGCTTGTGTAGTTAATAATTTGGCCTCTAATAAATGCTTTAAAAGCTTCCCATCTTATAGATGCTGATGTTTCCGATGTATTTGTCTCAAAATATAAATCAATTTGTTTGCCAAGATACATGACAAAATCTGAGTCTTGCAACCATTTTTGTTGGAATCGCCATTTAAGAGAATCTCTCATCAGCCTTAAGTCGACATAAAGCAGTGAGTTTGGTGCATGGTCCGAAATAAGGATTCCATCATAAGTGCCGTCTTTAATTTTAGAAGCCAAATTTGCTGATATCAAAAAGTAATCAATACGGGAATAAGATTGGTAAGAAGCAGAATAGCAAGAATACTCTATAGCATCAGGCTTTAATTCTCTCCAGATGTCCTTCAAATTTAAATCTTTCATAATATTAAGTAATACTTCCCTGCTTTTGGTGTGCAATTTATCTATGCCTCCTGACCAATCCTTTGTTGGATCCAATACACAATTAAAATCCCCTGCTATGATGTAATTACCAGTAAATGTTGCTGGATACACACATCCCGTCCACCTACTCCTAATTCTAATATCATCCTTTGGCAGTAAATGTGTCTCTTGCAAAAAAACTATTTTAGATTGCAGACTTTTAACTCTATTCATAACCTGTTTGATTTTTTAAAGTTTTTGCAGGCCTCTGCAATTCCAGGAAGTAAATTTAACCTCCACACCCTGCGACATGATCTTTGACACAGATTAGGTTACCCACATGTACATAAAAATAAAAATACATTTAAAAAACATTAAGAAACATAACACGGATGTTCCAAACCACATCCAACCCTGTGAACCTTTAACCCCTTCCCCGAATTCCTCCACCCTAATGGGCAGCCCCCCCCCCCTCATGTTGATACTTCCTCTTATAGCTGACAGTCACTGTACTCATACAGCACGTGCTTCAGCTCGACTATACTTCTATTCCTAACCTTTGTTTTACATTACTAACCACCATGTAATCATAAGAAGTCCCACCAAAAGTAGTTCCACCATACTTAACTAATGGGCAGTGATCTCAGGAGGATCCAACATTACTATGCAGTAACATTCCAGATTATAAAAGTGCCAAAATAAAATAAATATGCGTTCATTCTTCAATTTCTAAACTGAAGGCTCCACATACCCTTGTCATAAAACGGCACTTACCCGCCTTGTTAAACAACCATTGCAGGGCTTAACACAAATGTAGCTGAATAGCTAGTTATCAGAGACAAATTTAACTTAAATCACCAATCCCCCTAAGAGATGGCCTCAGTAGTACTTATTAACTCAACCTCATTTAAAGCTATTGCTTTCAAGCTTGTAACTTAAATACGCCATGCAACATTGGTGAGATACTGAGAAGTATGGTGTAAACATAAAAAATAAAATAAAAACAACCCAGAAATAAGTGCTAGGTCAGGGCTAACGTAATTAGCGTCCCATGTGTGGTATCAGATCCCAATGTTATATAAACACTCGTGACCACCAGAACATATAAACAGAACATATGGTCAGTGTCAGTCATTCAGTTCAAGTAGTTCAATATGTCCAGACATATCCAAGATGCCCGACCACAAATACTTAAAGAAAATAAGTCCTGATACCTGCACATAGTTAGCCCATATTAGCCCTTTAGCCGGTCGCAGCCACAGGTTACGTTATTCAGCCTGTCCCTCCTCTCTTGCAATCCGCTCGATGAAGTTCTCCACAGCAGACGGGTTCTCAAAAGTGTGCGACTTGTCCTTGTAGGTCACCAGAAGCCTAGCCGGCAATAGCATGCCATACCGAATCCCCAGGTTCCGTAGTTTCTGACGGACATTATCGAACATCTTCTGCCGCTTGTGCACTCCTGCAGCCAAGTCTGGATAAAATCTCACCTGCTGGTCTTTAAATAGGACCTGTTTTTTTGCCCTGGCTGCCTTCGTTACAACCATCCTGTCCCTGTAGTTTAGGAATTTCATGATCAAAGTTCTTGGTGGGGCATTTGCATCCCTCCTCTGGCCGATTCTGTGAGCTCTCTCCAGTATAAACTTTGAATTTAGCGGTGCCAAATCTAACACGTCTGGGATCCATTTTTCAAGGAAAGCACAAGCATCCCCTCTTTCAGCATCTTCTGGCAAGTTCACCACTCTCAAATTAGATAACCTGGATCTTGCCTCCAAGTCTTCAACTTTATCCTCTAGCTTCGTGTTATTAGTGTCAGGTAAATTAATCCATATTGGAAAGACTATCGTATGTATTTGTTTACCTCAATCAATATATATATATATATATATATATATATATATATATATATATATATATATATATATATATATATCTACACTACGAATATGTTTCTCTGTTATGTATTTTCTGCACTGAGAGTATTACAAACATAATAGGGACACTTCCCCTTTAAGAGAACAGGTCAACAAACCATTACTTCCTGACTGCTGACGGAGGAGCGTGTAGGCGCCAAACTGGGACCAATGAGGAGAAGGTCAACGCCTACTCCTTCTAGGTAGCCGCATGTTTTACGACTCTCGGGACACACCTGGAGCGGAGCCGTGAGACCGCAACGATGGGGCTTTTTGAGCCATGCGGTCTATGGAAACGGCGACGCGAAATGTGTCCTCAGCTGAGAATATTTTCTTTGTTTGACTTATTGCGTTAAATAAATATATAGATTACATCAGGAGATTGCTGTTTTGATTCGACATTCAAGCTCCGAGTTCTTCAGCTTTTTCCTACCCTTTATTAGCTTCAAGCGTGTTCACTTTAGCTTGCAGGGAGCTCACGTCGTCCTCGGTAGATGAGATTCTTACTTCAGCCTCTGCAATTCGTTCTGAGCATTCCCGTATCTCCTTTCTAATCCCCTCTATTGCTGTTAGAATGCCATCAAGTCTTGTGGAAAAGTCCGACTTTAGAGAGCCTATGGCAATCAGGATTTACTCCGAGCCTGCTTCCCACCGCCCGGCCTTGCCCGTCTCAACAGAGGTCATGGCGGCACAATGCTAGCGCTAGCATAACTTTCTTTAGCTTCCACGTGTAGCTTGGATGCTCCGAAGTTTTTTAGCTTAGACTGGAGTAGTTTTGGTCGTCCTTTAGCTGATTTCCCTGCTGCAGCCGGCATTTAACCGTCTTTTAACCGTCTTTTAATCGTCTTTTCCGAATAGAAACGATGGGTTGACATAAAACGTGGGTAAAATTAGGATTTAAGACAGAAATTGGCGGAGCACTGATAGTTGCGTCTTCCTAGCGAGCCGCCATAACCGGAAGTCACAGACTGCACTTTTAACAAAATAATATTTTATTTAAGGTCAAAATGTAGTTTTCAATTTAAATATTGGATTGCTTTCTTAGTCAGATCACATTTTCAATACAATTGTGGTCTTACCTTTACTTGTAAATGAAGTCCATGCGCCTATCCTTCAGAACAAAAATCTCCATCACTTTTTTGTAAAGGTCCTCCTTATCTTCTTTTAGTTTTAAAAGTCTCTCCGTCTCAATGGAGATTATTGCCAGGGATGAAAGTCATCCTTGATCTGTCATATTCCAACTGTATGTTTTGAGTCTTTTCAATGCCAAGAATGACCTTTCCACGGACACTGTTGTAGTTGGAACAGTGAGCACCAGTTGGAGTAACTTTGTCGCCTCAGAATCAGTCTACATCAGGTCCTTCTGGGCCAAAAAGCTGAGAAGCTGTCCAGGAGATTTACATTCATTCCTCAGCGTTTGTGAGCTATACAATCCGATGAGATCAGCCTTCAGTCTAACAAAGTCAAAGAACCTAGCATATTTTGACAGGCTCTGCAGTTTGGTGTCATCAAAATGTTGTGACATTTCATTTAATGTAGTACAATCGACCAAACTTCATGTCTTAGACTTCATGTCTCATCCCTGTCCCTAAAAAGAAACACCCTAGGGAACCAGATGACTTCCGGCTGGTTGCACTGACATCACACATGATGAAGACCATGGAGCGGCTGTTGCTCCATCACCTCAGACCCCAGGTCCGCCATGTACAAGATCCTCTGCAGTTCGCATACCAGGCGAAGGTGGGCGTGGATGACCATCCTCTATCTGTTACACAGGGCTTACTCTCATCTGGACAAGGGGAGTGGCGCGGTGAGAATTATGTTTTTTGATTTCTCCAGCGCCTTTAACACCATCCAGCCACTACTCCTGAGAGATAAGTTAACAGAGATGAGGGTGGACTCACATCTAGTGAGATGGATCACGGACTACCTCACAGAGAGACCACAGTACGTCAGGCTGAAAGGCTGCACGTCCGACACTGTGGTCAGCAGCACTGGAGCGCCACAGGGGACCGTACTCTCCCCTGTCTTGTTCACCATCTACACCTCTGACTTCCAGCACAACTCTGAGCTCTGCCACATGCAGAAATACTCAGGTGACACTGTGATCGTCGGCTGTGTCAGGAATGGACAAGAGGGGGAGTACAGGAGCCTGGTGGAGGACTTTGTGAGGTGGTCCAAGTTGAACCATCTGCAGCTGAACACCTCCAAGACCAAGGAGATGGTGGTGGATTTCTGAAGGATCAGGCCACACCTGCAACATGTGTCCATCGAGGGGGTCGAGGTGGGTAATTGTTGTATGTCATGTTTTAAGCTGGATGCCTGAATGTCCCTCGGGATAAATAAAGTATCTATCTATCTATCTATCTATCTATCTATCTATCTATCTATCTATCTATCTATCTATCTATCTATCTATCTATCTATCTATCTATCTATCCATCCATCAATCCATCCATCCATCCATCCATCCATCCATCCATCCATCCATCCATCCATCCATCCATCCATCCATCCATCCATCCATCCATCCATCCATCCATCCATCCATCCATCCATCCATCCATCCATCCATCCATCCATCCATCCATCCATCCATCCATCCATCCATCCATCCATCCATCCATCCATCCAACCAACCAACCAACCAACCAACCAACCAACCAAGGAAAGGAAAGCTAGCTCACCGAAATGATCAAACCTAGCTTTCATTTGAACACTGACATTGTCCAGAATGTTATAAAACATCCGTCTCCTCTTATCTTTGACCGACTGTTTTCTTCCACTATCTGTCAGACCAAGAGCGCCGCATTTCTGCTCAAATCGCTCATAGAAACGGTCAAACTCCTGTTTTATGTGTTCAACAACTCCAATTGTGTCGCGGATTCGCGCACAACAATATCCAATGTCCAATACTTTGTTTTGCAGCACGCTAAAAAGTGAATCGGTTTCATTGAAAATGCCCTCAAATGCCATAATTAATTGTTTTGACAGCCACCGATCATATCCAGCGGCCATCATTAGCGCGTCATTATCCCAACTGTCATGATACGGAATACCAGATCAGATTGATACATGCTTATTGTCTGCAACAGCCTAGAATTTGAGCTCCATCGTGTGGCCGCTGCTCTTGGTAAACGTCGCTTCACAACATCATCCAGTAAGTGGGTGCGCTTTACGGACCTACTAAACAATGTTCCTTAGACCTCAACTGTTTTAAAGAAAGTTCTACACTCAGGGATGCATTTTGCTGAATGCAACAGTACGAGGTTCAATGTGTGTGCGTAACAGTGGGTAAACATGGCCTCAGGCACCTTTTGTTTAATTTTGGCCTGCACATCACAGAAGCTCCGTCATAAGTCTGAGCTACCAGCTTTTCAACACAGTTGTATTTCTCCAACACTCCCCTGACATACTCAGCTATAGCAGGGGCTCGTCACTCACATCATCAAATCCTAAAAACTCCTCCTTCACTTCACAGTCCACTTCACTTTTAGTCACATAGCGCAAAAGACAGAGATCTGGGCTTTGTTTGTAACATCCGTTGTCTCGTCTACTTCTACAGCAACAAATGGGGCTGCATTAATCTTTTAATATAATTTATAATCACATCACCGACTGCTTCAATTAAATCGTTCTGTATTCTGTTTGACAAGCCAGAAAACACAGTGGATGTCTCCAAATGTCTAGCTAACCTTTCATCTTTCTCAGGAAAAGCATGTAATAGCTCTATATAGTTTCCACGATTATAAGAGCTTGTACTCTCATCGTTACCACGAAATGCCAGCTCCTGTTTGGCTAGGAAGCAGGTTGCATTAATGAGGTCTTTTAAAATCTCTCGGTTTTCCTTAACCTTAGCATTGTAGATGCTAATATTTAGTCTCCGCTGTTCGTTCAAAGCCAAATCTATCCTTGAGGTTCCAAAAGTTTTTAAAGCAACCTGGCTTTGAATGTGAGTAGTTGATCTTTCATGTCTGCAGAGGCTTCTTGGTAAAATTTTCAAGTCACAAAATTCCGTATTAGTCCAGACATTGTCGCACAGGTTGAGAACAAAAGGCAGGGAAAGCAGTAAAGGCGGTTTTCCATCGGACAGCCACACAGCCAGTCATTTCGGGTGTACCACTCCATTTGAAAAGAGCGAGTCATCTTCTGTCCCGAAGTTTGAAGAAAATCTATTAGCTACGGCGTTGGTCTTCCATTATTTATGACCTACTGTTTTGATAGAAAGTCCAGTTTTGAGAATTGTTTATTCACATTGATAGGACAAAGTCAATAGGAGAGCCACTTTTACCGCAAAGTATGAAAAGCTACATCCAGTCATAAAAACCATGTCTGCTTATTAATTTGTCATCCCACCCAAAACATACAATATGCAATGCAGCCAACCAATGCATTCAATAAAAACAGGATTAGCTTAATACTGGGATGATGTTGTCAAACTCTGCAAACAATATTTCTGCTGAAGCCAAAAAGAAGTCTTTCACAATTTTTGAGTCTGAGAAGGGTTTTTTTGCCCGATCCATGCCAAAATCCATGCGATCTCAAAAGATACCTCAGTTAATCGTTCAGCTGTATTAGTTGTCGTATGTATGAGTCTTTGTCTTCCAGAAACAGAAGAAGAAAGCTGCTCTATTATTTATTTTTTTACTAATTTCTCTTCCAGGTGCGTAAATTTCGTTGAATTTTGGATGCGTTGTTTGGAAATGCCGCTCCAAATGACTTCGTTTGAAACCAGAGCGGGTTTATTTGCACATTAAGCACAAAGGTTTCGACTCGTGGAAAATAAAAATTCCTGTCCACTTTTCTTGAAATTTCATTTGCTCGTCTTGTATGGTTCTACCTTTCTTTTTTTAACGGGAGCAGCTGTTGTCTGTCCACAAACCACATCTCCAGCATCTTCCTCTCGATTTGCGGTGGTTTGTGTGCAACTTTTTTTAAAATAAGAAATCGATCCATTTTACGTCTGTAGAAACACACGCGAACTAGCATGTAATGGTGAAACGAGTCGACCGGAGCTAAGCTAACACAACGTATGAAGTGCCAGGTTGGTGGTAGTATCCTCCAATTTAAATGTTCCAATTTAGCGATATACATAATTTTTGCAAATATATGGACGAGACTATCTCTGAACGAGTAAGGTTTGTTCAAGAGAAGAAGTTATGCTTCAGCTGTTTAAAATCTGGTCATCGCTCGAAGGAAACATCAACAGAAAGATGTGTGAAACATGTGATAATCCATGATAATCGCACCAGAGAAGAAAGAATGCCAATAAAATATGATGGTGCAAGAGAAAGGAAAATGAAACCGCCACAAAATAGAGCAGCAAGCACAACACGTGAGGCGAATATCCAATAGAATCATTCAAAATGTTAAGGACACTCATACATCCACAATCATTCCAGTGTGGGTGTCAGCCACAAGTGAGCCACATCGTGAAATACTTGTGTATGCACTCCTCGACACACAGAGTGACACAACCTTCATCCTTGAAGAAACAGCAAAGGCTCTCCATATAAAAAACGAAGCAGTGCAGCTGAAGCTTTCCACAATGGCTTCAAAAACACAGTTGTGTCATTTAGGAAGCTAACTGGTCTCCAAGTGAGAGGATTCTACTCGGACAGGATAATACCTCTGCCAGTAACCTACTCAAGAGAATTCATCCCTGCAAATAGAGACCATATTCCCACACCAGAGACTGCGAAGGCATGGACCCATCTTGAACACATCGCAGATGAGATCGCTCTTCAGCAAAGCTGTGATGTTGGCCTGCTAATTGGCTACAACTGTCCTCAAGCCCTCATCCCAAGAGAAGTAGTGCCTGGTGAAGAAAACCAGCCCTTTACACAGAGAACGGACTTGGGCTGGAGTGTTGTCGGCTTTGGCAATCCATGTCTTGATGTCAAAGATATGGTTGGAGTAAGTAACCAGGTAATTGTGAAGCAAGTAATGCCAAGTATCCAGTCTTCTTCAAACCTCACAAGCGAAGTGCACTATGTCTGTAAAACACAGATTGAAGAAGTCTCACCTGCATCAAGGTGCTGGAATCTGACTTTGTCGAAAGGGCTTCTGAAGAGAACCCTACAGATCACGCCTCCAGAGGTCTCACAGCACAGCAAGTTGTAACCTCAAATTGTTTCACAGGCCCAGACCTTCTTTGACAGAAAGAGCTACCAGGTGGAGAAGTCAAGGTGGGAGAGATCATGAGTAGTGAACCAGAGTTTAAGAAGGCCCATGTTTATGACACCAAGGCAAAGGAAGTTAGGTCTCTGTTAAATCGCTTTCACAAGTTCTCAGATTGGTCAAGAGTGGTAAAAGCTATTGCCAGACTCAAGCGCCTTGCAAAGGAAATCCAAGGTCTCAAGCCAAGGTCCTGTGAAGCCACCAGCTTAGAGGAGAGGAGAGAAGCGGAGCTGACCATAATCAAGATGGTTCAGGAAGCAACATTCTCTCAAGAGATAAAATGCCTCCAGCATCATAAGGAAATGAAAAGCAAATACAAGGCTAACAAGTTGTACAAGTTGAGTCCATTTCAGGATGACCAAGGTAGCCTCATGCTGCTATACATTCACTTGTGAAGCATCCAGTAGTTCTCCCAAAGGACAGTCACCTGTCAACACTACTCGTTAAGCACTATCATGAGAGAGTGCACCATCAAGGAAGGGGAATGACCATGAATGAGCTCCGATCCAATGGCATATGGATCCTAGGATGCAGCAAGGCAGTGTCATCTCATATTTACAGGTGCACCAAGTGCAGGAAGTTTAGGAGAGGCACTGAACAAGAAAGGATATCAGACCTTCCTGAAGAGTGAACAGAAGCAACCTCTGCATTCACTTACTGCGGCATGGACTGTTTGGAAGTGTACCCAGGAGAGGATGGAAGAGTACGAAGGCTCAAGTTGCTTATCAACGACTCTACCCTCGATGAAAAGGGAAGGCGCATCTCTAAACCTGTCTACCTCGAAAGGCCTATCCACAAGACCGTTTTGCTGTTGGAAGCAGACTAAACCTCTCACTCACCCTTTGCACTTCATAGGCTTATAGTTTAATACAAATTTACATTTCATGTCATATACAGAACATTTGGGTTTCTAAAATATTTTATGGAAATCATAAGTGATTTGGTGGGAGTGTAACTGTCTTCACGTTTTCCCTGTTTATGTAGTTGTACTGCACTTTAATTGTGGTTCCTACCTTTAAGGTACAAGTTCATAGAGGCGGAGCTAATCTGCGGTGTTTGTGTAACACGTCTTATTTAATTGATGCACTTAGTGATCGCGGCTCCAGACCGATGCAAGACAGCGTGAGCTTGCGATCTCTTCGAGTATAAAGCTCAATAAATGTAGTTTAAGACATCAGCCCCTCTAAATGACAAGCAGCCTACGAGGTATGTTGGTATAATGTTTGGGCAACTGCGTTGGAGTTGAATGTTATGTGTGTATATGAATGCTACATGCCACGTGCTACATGATTGTATGTGTTAGCTTGTGCTATGTGCTAAGTGTTAGATGTGTGCCGTTTATGTGATTTAGCGGCATTGATATATTGTTCACTTCGATGTTTTCTGTTTTTTAACCCCAGTTCTCACGGGTTGGATAGGATGTTAATGGATGAGAATAAACCCCGTATTTTAAAAGATGACCTCGGCCTCGTGTTCATTACTGGAGGGAGCTACACTATATTTGCATCTTTTATCAATTATTATTACATATTATTTGTATTATTTTTAGGCTAATAGAGCAGACACTTTCAGTGTTTTAATGGGTTATATGTAATAGCCCTGCTTGCTTTTAGGGTTTTTATGAAATATCTGTCTGTATTGACTCCATAATCATATATATCACCCCTTTATTTAGCCCACTTCCATGCGAGCCACCAATTAAAGCTTGGCGAGCCGCAGGAGGCTCGCGAGCCGCACAATGAATAACACTGAACTAGACTATGCAAAGCCAGGACGCATTATAAAAGTGTCTGTAAACATTACATTTGCGACATACAGAGAGATAGCAACAGACACGCGCCAAATGCATGCACTCAACGAGGGATTAGCGAGGGATTGCGCAATCCGAGGGGAGGCTCAGCTCGTCGCTGCCTCAGCTCACATCTCTCCTGTATCTGAACAGAAAATACGTAGATTCAGCTCTGCCTCCCCTGACCGCACATCCCTGATACAATCAGCCTGAGATCAACTCCATATCTAAATATGAATTTCCAGATCTGACTGCAGCCTCAGTCAGAGCTGTATTAGAACACTGGACATTTATTACTCCAGTGTTCAGTTTGGTTGCTCAGATGTTACTCACAGTATTTACAGCAGAGACATATTGTGCGCATAGAGGCGCATCTTATTCATCATTATCCACATACTTATTTATATAGCCTATCTATATATAAATAAAACTAATGAAAGCATTAGTGGTACAGACCTGTTGTTGTCATTACACAGAAGGCCGATTATTCCACACAGACAATATTAGAGTTTCGTGAAACATATATTTAACTATATTTAGGCTATCATCTACCACTGTCTGCATATTTGGGTTGTTATTAAGATTTTTTAAGATCGCAAAAAAAGAAGCAACATCTGCAAGTTCATATCACAGCCTGAGTAAAGGAACAACACGTGAAAGTTGTAAAAAGCTGGACAGCCCGCCCGCGGGCCCACCCATATAATGTAAATGTAAACACATAAGGGACGGGTATATACATTCAGGAAATACATGTTTATCTAAAGTATGTATTACTTGTACAGACATGTTTATACAATTTATGTATTTTATTTATTAGTTATTATCATCAATTTATTTGATGATGGATGAGTTGTGTATCTTTTGTTTTCCCCCGACGAGGACTTCCTTGCGATGGCAGAGTCGGGAAACATGTCTGCTACACTGCGACTGAAATCATTGCAGAAGCTGAAGGCTACATTATTTTTAACGCAAAGCATCGACATCTGTCCCTCAGCTTTGGTCACTTGGTTTGCCTCTGACACAGTTCTTGTCACACATGAGGTCATTGACAGTGAATGTGTTTGTGCCTCTTGGCGTGCTTGTGCTTGTGTTTGTGCTTGGACGATTCTTAATGCTGGCGAACAACGACGTGTGCAAAGCTAACATCTGAATGGCAAACTTCACAAAAAGCATGAGGTTTTTTTTGAAAGGTTAAAAATACGGGATAATTACGGGAAAATATTTAAACGGGAGGAAAACGGGATAGAAGGAAAAATACGGGATAATTCCGGGAAAAACGGGAGGGTTGACAGGTATGGTACAGTCCACCATGCTGGATGTGGTACCCATGCCATACATCGTTAGAAAGCTTTGAATCTCGTCTATTTAGATTTTGAGATCACACTCACAACAGCAGGTACAATCAGCTCCTCAAACTAGCAAGCAAACTCAAAATCATAATTTTGAGCCAACTCACCTATGAAGCCTCATCATAATCCTGTAATCAAAAATAATCCCAAAATAACACTCCTGTGTCATTGCCAAAGGTCCAATACATCGATTCCAGTAAAAAATATATTGATTGTCAACATTGTCATGTTGATAAATGCCCATGAACAGCTGTTGCAATCTTTGAAATCAGCTGATCGATGTGTGTGATTGTTTTGTTTTTTACTCTGTAAAAATGTAATTTCTAGTGCATGCAGTGCTGATACCATGATTCCAAAATGGAGACCAGATTCTAAGCGTTCGATTGACACCTCATTTGAGCCAATCGGAGCTTCCATGCCTGATCTACAGCCTTCAATAGCTAATGAGTGTCAACTTGATAAGGAAGTGCCAACCCTTCTTCTTTTGTTTACCGAGCCAATAGCAACCGAGTCTCCCGATGACTAGCGTATATTCAGACCACTATTACTCAGTGCCAGAAGCACTTGGAAGAATTTTGTTTGCAAGAACATTAAGAGAGTTATCTTTTGAATGAGACCAAATGGTATGCATATGGTGCAAATAGTTGAAGAGCAGCTTTTAATTTACTTTGGGTAATTCCCCCACACTGTAAGAGGTTAAAATCTTCTTCTTCTCTTATAAGGGAAAATATGAAGCCGGTTCATAGCAGAGCCTGTTAGCAATGTACCAATGAAATTTGTATCAGCGGTAAATGACTACATAACACTTTTTCTCTGGGTCCCTCAACAGGTTAATGTGACCATGACTGCATGTGCTTTACACAGATCTTATGGAAAAGATAAAACATGTATCTCCTAGAGCAGGGGTCTTCAACGTTTTTCAGACCAAGGACCCCCAAACTGATGGAGAGATGGAGCAGGGACCCCCTACTATATATATATATATTGTATAAAATTGTTTTATATTAAACTGGGCCTAGTGCCATGTATAAACATGGCTACCCTGTTATTGTACATTCAATACTAAGCTATTCAATTCATACACACGTTCATATATTAATGTTTTTATTTTAAACATGAACAAGGTACAGGGTGGCTGTGCCACTGCCATTTTGTAACATACATCTTGTATCCAACACTGAACTATTAAAATAATTCACAGACTTTTTTTTTAAACATACATGTAGAAGGTACAGTGAATCCTCAATCCATCTGTGGATGGCACACATCACACATTAGTGAGATGTGTGACCCTGATCCATTTATCCGTTCGCTACAATATGTTGGATTCATGTTAATGTGTATTTAAAGACATTTAAATTTGTGTAAAAACAATTGGTTGGAAAAACAAATGATGAAAAAATGTCTGATCAACCAAATTTTTGTCGCGGACCCCCTGTTGAAAACCTTTGGCATAGCCTATAAAACAGGGGTGGGGAACCTCTTTCCTATCAAGGGTCATTTACATTTTTACAAAATCCTTCGAGGGCCATACTAATTATTGAACTAATAACCTCTGCTAAAACATTTATGATACAGCCCATTCATTTCACCTTTCTTTATTGCTGTGTAAAAAAAGCAACTTTTTCATCCATGTATCTTTCTGTTTTATCTTTCCATGTTTTTATGTTACGCTCTGGAGAGAGCTGCTTGTTGGGCATCCAAACTCAGCCGAAGAGCGTTAACTTTACAAACAAACGCCTTTTTCATCACCGTAAGCGGTTACTGTTGCATCCTTTTACTGGCCTTTTACTTCCACAAAGAAATAATCGTTCGTCCATTTGTCCTGGAAAGTGAGCCATGCTGCATTCGGTGATGTCAATGACAGTCTGGTTTAATATTGAAGTTTTTTGACAAGACGTGACCACGTGATGACACGTTCTGCTCGTGTTGTGTTCAATGACCCTGACCGTGGCCAGGAAAAACAGTCAGTCCCCATTTTATTTTATTGCTGACTAGATTTGGATTTATTTTTTTGGAGTTGAATTTTTTGCGTGTGTTTATGAATTACCTCGAGGGCCAGATCAAATGGTCCGGAGGTTCCCCACCCCTGCTATAAAACAAATGCCCCCACCACAGCCAACCACCATAGGGTGGTTGGCTATAGCACAATCATCTATCAGTTGGAGGTTGGTAGAGCTATAACACATTTTAGGTAGCAATAGCCTACCCTCATTAAATCAGACATGTTAGCAATTTTATCATTCCAAGCTGTCAACATTTAAAGCTGTCTGGCTTTCAGTCATGTTCCACCCGAATCCATATATAATTACATCAGGTCCCTTCAGTTGACCAAAACATTCAAAGACAGTTAAAACATCACCAGAGTTCATTCTGAATTTTCTCATACAAATCCAGATCCCAGGGTGTCTGGGTCAAATACATTAAAAAAAGACTAGCATAGGCTATAGCCTAGAAATGATCCAGAACATTATTGTTTTAACAAGAGCCGAATTATCTGCAGAGGTCTCCTCCTCTCCAAAACAAACGGACCCCATGAGTAAAACCGGTAAAACACACAAAAAAAGCTGTTTTACTTAAGAAATTAGTGTTTCTCCTATGCAGTTTGGCGTAGGCTACATAGGATGTAGGGGCTATGAGCTGTCAGCTAACGTTTCCTCAGCTTGTTTATTTGATAAGTTAAGACACAGATATATAGGAGTTTTTTTTTTTAACCAAGAGCCGTATTATCTGCAAAGGTCTCCTCCTCTCCAAAACAAACGGACCCCGTGAGCAAAACCGGTAAAACACAAAGAAAGCTGTTTTACTTAAGAAATTAGTGTTTCTCCTCTGCAGTTTGCCATGCATAGGATGGAGGGACTATGAGCTGTCAGCTAACGTTTACTCAGCTTCTATCTTTGATAAGTTAGGACCTAGATGTTCAGGAGGTTTTTACCGGGAGCCGTATTATCTGCAGAGGTCTCCTCTCTAAAACAAACGAACCGGTGAGTAATAACCGCTAAAAACACTAAATAAAGCTGTTTAAGTTAAGAAATCAATGCTTCTCCTATGTAGTTTGGCGAAGGCTACATAGGATGGAGGGCTATGAGCTATCAGATAATCTGTAGAGGTCTCATCCTCTCCAAAACAAACGAACCGTTGAGTAAGAACTGGTAAAAACACTAAATAAAGCAGTTTCAGTTTAAAAATCAACGTTTCTCCTATGCCGTTTGGCGTATCCTACATAGCCTATGATTGAGGGGCTGTTAGCTATCAGTTTACGTTTCCTCAGTTTGTTTCTCTGATAATTTGCAAAGTTGAAATCGCTGAAAATGTATAAATAAAGTCAAACTACTATTCATTTTGGAAATCTACACTATAGGGCTTAGTTTTTAATATAATTTAACATAGCATGTCTACAGCTGCCTCCGTAAAAGTTAAATATGTGGAAAAAACAAGGATGCTGCCATTTTACAATTAATTTCGAAAAACTCACCTGCTTCTACTTCGCAAAATTCCAAATGTCTATATTATAGAAGAATTAAGAGACTGCTGACTTGTTGACCTGCAGAGGTCAACAAGGCAGCAGTTTCTTAGGTAGCTGTTAACTAGCTAATGAGGTCAATGACCTGTCAATAAAACATCAAAAGTAACACCCAGGGTATAAAGCAGGTCCCATATTAGGACTTGTTTCTCTCCATGATGAAACACACTTTGAACCCTTTGAAGAAATAAAAACACGTATTTAGCACATTTTATTCTCTTTGTGGAAGTTGTCGTAGTTGTGTTTAAAAAGTTTTGAATTATCGCAACCTGGCCAGTCAATGCTATTTATTTAAATTAATTTGACCATCATCTCAAAAGAAGAAAATTTGACACATTAATCCTGAAATATAACTTTTTGATTTTAGTGTTCGTTTCATGTATATTTTCAAACATATAAATCAAGATTGTATAAATGTAATTCATCATCCTCTTTGTGACTGTCCCAGATTACAGTTTTCTAAAGTAGAATTACTCGTCAGATTTATTTGAATTTGGAGTTAAATTATTACTACTGAGTCATCATTATCAATAATGAAAACAAACACATAATTTCCATTTAGTGAACACATTTTTATTTGGTTTGGTAGCAAAATCAGCACCTCAGGACAATAGTATAATGTGGGCAGCCTCCTAAGGGGTCGAACAGTTTCAGTTACGGGAGACGCACAGGGAAGACATGCACTACCTACTGCAGCAGGCGATTTTAAGACATTAGTTGACCACCAATGCTGAAGCACTGTTTCAGTCCATTCACATTCCTTTGACAACACCACTGTCTACGCAACACAGTTTTGAAGGAAACAGCCCTTCATGTATGGAATAGCTGTGGCATAGATTTCAAGGGAGTGTTATAGTAGATATGGTTATTTCTTCATAGTTGCAATTTGCCCATTTCAAAACTACGTTTTTTAGTACAGACAGTCAGACATCAGACATACGAAATAAATTCTTTGGTCCCTTTCAGATCTTTGGTAGTGTTAGGATCATTTATTGCTTCATGAAAAACATGTTTAGGCTCTTGGAGAATGGCTGGCAAGCATTTTACTTCATAGTTGGGGGAGGGGGGTGGGTGGGAGGTGGGGTGAACTATAAGTATAAAACTACCAGAGAGGCAGAGGAGATCATAGCAGACGGGTAACTACACCTCTAGACTAGACAGCTCAATCCTCAATGACCTCAGAGGACTCAGACACCACTCTGCCGTCTTTGGTCTCGATCATCTTGATAACAACATTCTTCTTGCTCTGGGTGGTAGTGTAGCCGCCACCGCCGCCTCCGCCACCTCCGCTGCCGCTGCTGAAGCCGCTCATGCTACTGCCGCCGCCCATGCTACTGCCGCCATATCCGCCTCCATATCCGCTTCCGTATCCACTTCCATATCCGCCGCTAAAAGCGCTGGAGTAGCCACTTGAGTAGTTGCTCTTCACGCTGTCCTTGGGAAAAGCACTGTAGCTTGCTGTTGAAGAAAGAGAGGTGAGGAGAAAACAGTTAGTAATGTACATTAAACACCTCTTGTTGGCCATCTCACTGCTGCACGCTACTTTTGAGCAAGACTTCTGCGGTTGAGCCAGCAAACTTCCGGTTTAGCTCAATGCTAATCTGTAAAAACATTTATAAACAACCGTGTGGACTCAAAAGAACATGCATTGGTGGAAATACAATCTGGGAAACCATTGGCTAACATCTGACATTTTATTACCTACAATTTTGTTTGCAAACTGGCTACTTGTGGACAGAGTATGGCTACTGTGGACCCTATGATATACCCTATGGTATAGGCTGTTCATCTAGTGTTTTTGTAGGTAGAGAAAAATGGATAAAAAAATAACTCAATCTCATAAATCTATCATGGTTTTCGTGAAAGATTTACTCACACAACAAATTTCGAGACCATTTTATCGCACAACTCTACTTCAGACAATACAAAGAAAATGAAGGCAAGGTCAATGAAGATGATTTACTGCTCTGTTGGGAAATGTTGATGGACTTGATGCCATTCACCAGCCTGTCCTCCTCTCCCTCCAGCAGTTTTCTGTAGGTGGCGATCTCAATGTCCAGAGCCAGCTTGACATTCATCAGGTCCTGGTATTCTCTGATCTGGCGGGCCATGTCCTGTTTGGCTCTCTGCAGGGCATCTTCCAGATCCCTGATGCGGGACTTGGCATCCTTCACTGCCATCTCACCGCGCTCCTCAGCCTCAGCGATCTGGGCCTCCAGGTTGGCACGCTGATTTTCATTAAAAATAAGGCTTTGATCACTCTTCTGATTGTTAAAGGACAATAACAAACTATACATGATGGCGCAGAATGGTGTACCATGGTGCCAAAACACTTTTTTCCATACCTGTCCCTTGACGGAATCAATCTCTGATGTCAGTCTCTGGATCATGCGGTTAAGGTCTGCGATGTCTGTCTTGGTACTTCTCAGGTCATCTCCATATCTGCTGGCGGAAGTCTGCATCTCCTCATACTAGATAAACATCAATAATACAGCACATTACAAACTGGAAACCATATTGATCAAAACATTGCATGAGCTGGTAAATATTTTTGCTGAGGTGAAAAATAATTTCATCTTTCTTTCAATATAATTTTAACCTATACTTATGGCAAGTATGGTTTGCAAAACACACACAATATTTACTTTTCTAAATAAAGAAATGATGGAAACATGAACATAAGAAAAATTCAAAAAGCATTCTCAGTCACCTTGGTCTTGTACCATGTCTCTGCTTCAGCGCGGCTGCGGTTGGCAATGTCTTCATACTGTGCCTTGACTTCAGCCACAATGGAGTCCATGTCCAAGTTGCGGCTGTTGTCCATCTCCACAATGACTGAAGTGTCCTTGATCTGGCTCTGAAGCTCATGAAGTTCCTGAATAAGTACAAGAAGATATATTATTAAAGCTCTTCCTTATTAAGGAAACCCATCCAGCTAATGTACTTGCAGACATGGCACAAGAGACGAGTCAAGTTGCCAAACAGATGCTGAGAAAAAGTAGTAAAATAAACAACAGCGTTGAGCTGATTTTGTGCCGTACCTCCTCATAGATCGACCGGAGGAAATTGATCTCATCTGTCAGACTCTCCAGCTTGGCCTCCAGCTCAACCTTATTCATGTAGGCCTCATCGACATCCTGTAACCAATACAAATGCTTGTTACGATGAGACATCCAAAATAACTTACATTGTCTTACATTGGAGATAAGCGCTAACAACAAATTGCAGACAGGGTTAGATGATGATACTGACCTTCTTGATGAGGACAAAGTCATTCTCACACTCTGTGCGCCTGTTGATCTCATCTTCATACCTGAGATTAAACAAAATACAGGTTATGAATACATTTTATGCTCCTGTTTTAGTTTTGAGAGTTTATACACCAACGTAACACTAGGAGGCGCAAATAGTCCATCCCTGACTCTTGAACTCCTTTGGGACATTTGCCTCAGACAGAGTTGGATAAGCATGAGAGGTGTTACTGATATTTCTCCAGCGGGGCTCCTCTGAACTCAGCTGATATGCTTCATTTGTATGTGGACAACTCACAAATATGTGTGGCAATATTGTACCTGTTTGTGTTAGAGACCTGTGCATCAGCGTGTCCACATTAGTGCTTTTGTCCACTTGTATAAAGCTATAGACAGTCAACTTTACTACATGACTTGTACCTCCAGTCATATGTAATGCAATGGGTGTACAGAACATGCCTTCTCAGTGCTGTAATTCCTTAGAGTTTGTATGACACAATACTATGGACAGATGTAGGGAGTAGTCCTCAAAAACATTAACCCAGTGTGCTGCAAGGCTAGTCTGGAAGCACAAATTGGACTTGAACTGCATTTTGAAAATCTGAAAAAGATAAATCCTAAATAAACCTTATACCTCTTTATAGGGGCAGAACAGGCCTGACACTGCATAGAGCAGCTAATTCACTCACTTGTTCTTGAAGTCCTCCACCAGGCCCTGCATGTTGTGCAGGTCGGCCTCCAGCTTCATCTTGTCGTTGCCCAGACTGTCAAACTGTCTGCGCAGGTTGCCGATGTAGGCCTCGAACATGGCATCGATGTTGGAACGGGTGGTGGTCTGTCCCTGCAGCAGGCCCCACTTGGTCTCCAGCATTTTGTTCTGCTGCTCCAGGAAGCGGACCTGATGTGTGGAGAAAGATACAGAAAGAGGGGGGAAATTATTAGTATGGTTAATAGTAAGAAACCAATCAAAAAAGCCTTTACAGAGAATCAGCGACTTACATGCTTGTTTATTGTAACAAATATGTGAAGACAGATGCCTAATCATCAGTTATGAATGATTATGAAAGTATGATGTAACTGCACTCCCCTCTGCATTAACAAAACAACATGGGTCCTAACATCCTCATACTCAATTATCAGGATCAACCTCCCATGCCTTCTATTCACCGTCCACAGTCTTTGTTGCTCTTATCTAACTTTGGAGCTTTGTAAGCTGCTGTTGGCTTTGTTTACAGACTTTTCCAAAGGAAGGCCTGACGTACGTGCATCCTGACAGGAGGTGGAGGGGAGGGAGATCACGACAAGGTTGGAAAAAGCCAGCGATGGAGGACTACAGCGAGTTAACCCTTCTCCAGTATGTCTTCCTGTTTTTGTATAGCGAGGTTTGCTGGTCAAAGAACACCAATAGAGAGAAAGAAGGGGGTGTAAAGTGAAGTTGCATCTGCAGGCAGATGCAGGAAGGTAAATATTTAACTGTGTCATAGATGTGATGAGGGGAGAGCAGAGAGTAGGAAGTAGAAAAGATGTGGAGGGGGAAAGTGAGAGAGATGTTTTAGCTAAAGAGAGACGTGAAGGTGGATGATGAAAAGGTGGCTAGTTTGCATATTTGTGAACTGCAAAAGCAAGGTAGCCAATGCACATATGTGACTCAATGGACCTTGCTCTGGTACGTTGCACTCTACAGGTGGGATCTAACCAAGAATGTCTGCATTTGTACTGCAGTAAATACAGATAATAAAGTGCCTTCAAATGGAGGGCCACCACAAGATAACAAGATAATAAGATGATAGGATCGAAGTTTATCTGCTTTGTGTTGAAGCATTCAACATGCTCTTTATCTTCATTTAATCATTGCTCCGGTTGGAGAGTTGATATGTAACCAGTCAGCTGGCGTTGACCAGAACATGAAACCAACTGGCCTTTTAAAATATTAATCCACTGCTGAGGCCTCAGAGGACAGATATACTCCTGAGTATTTCACGCTGGACTTAAATGCTGATTTGAATGAAAAAAGGTTAACACACTCACGATGGACACTCCTTTTAAAACGTGTCACCATGAAAAAAGGTTTTGTCATTGAAATAACAATGGCACTCAGTACTGACTGTGTGTATGTGTGTGCGTGTGTTTGTGTTTGGGAGGGGTGGGGGCCACCAGGGCAGCAGAAAGAGCCACACCCCAGTTAAGGGAGGGACCATTCCCTAGGTTACTCTATCACAAGCCCTGAGCTCTGCCCTGACACACCCAGCTTTTTTTTTTTCTCTCTCTCTCTCTCTCTCTCTCTCTCTCTCTCTTTTTCTATTTGTCTTTCTCAATCTATCCTTCTGCAAGTCTGTTTTTCATCACTATAAAAGGGCAGCCCGGGCCAAAAAGATAGTCAGCCTAACCCTATCTTTGAGCTACAGCACATTTGTTTTCTGCCTCGACTGTGTTTGTGGGAGGTGACGAGAGCAGAGAGTGCTTTCTACACGCAGCAAAAGTGAACAAATCAACATTACAGCAAATGTGACAAACATATGGAGCTCTATGTCAAATATTGCACAACAATGTGTACTGTAAAGAAAAAAAATTGCTTTTTGACTACACTGTGTGACTGAGCTTTCCACCCACCCAAAGCAGTTTATGTCTGCATGAAGAGAAGAAAAAGACAAAGAACAGTGCCTGAATATCCTCATTTTTTGACACACACATTTATCAGCTCTTACCTTGTCAATGAAGGAAGCAAAGCGGTTGTTGAGGGTCTTGATCTGCTCCTTCTCCTCGGTGCGGACAGCCTGGATTGTGGGGTCAATCGCAAGGTTCAGGGGGGCCAGCAGGCTCCTGTTCACAGTCACGGCGGTGATTGTGGCCTGACCACCACCCATTCCACCACCGAAGCCCAGACCACCACCCATTCCACCACCCATGCCTCCACCCATGCCCATGCCTCCACCTCCACCCATGCTTGAGTTCAGGCCATAGGCAGAGGAGCTGGTGATGCCTCCTAAGCCCCTGTTGCCTCCTCCATAGGAACTCTTGACACTGTAGCTGCTGCGGCTGTTGACACCGCCTTGTCCACCGTAGGACCTGCTGCTGAAGTTCCTTGGGACATTAGAACTTCTCACAGTGGAAGTGCTGGTCCTATAACTCGTCATTCTGAAATCTGGAGGTTTTCTTTCTTTTGGATGAAATAAGTCTGGGAAGGTCAGACCGAATGGCTCGGTTGGCGAGGCAGGCAGGCAGGCAGAGGGGAAAGACCAGAGTGGATAGAAAAGAGAAGAAGCTACTGAGTAGTTTTAAAGCCTGTGGCTGTGGGAGGGGACTGTGCTGAGCTGCCATTGGCTGCAGGTCTGGGTGAGAGAGGAAGGCAGGGCTGTAACATTACACTTCTATGACACATTGTCCAGTCACTCAAAACCATTACCTGGCCTCTCTGCAGGCTTCTCAGTGTTGTTAGAGAAAACCTTGTCTTTTGAGAGGATTGTCCAGTGGTTATATTTCTTCGCTTTGATCTCCTCTGTGTGTGTGTCTCTTCGGTAAAACTACTCAAACACACCACAGCTGATTCAACAGGTCTGGGTGAATAAAAACAAAATATGATCATCTTTATCCAGCAGTAGCTATGTAACAGAAAAGTTCAGTTTGTGTGTGTGTGTGTGTGTGTGGGGTTGGTGGTCGATAAGGTTAGAATAGTTCTTATAAACAAGGCTGGTTTAAATTTGTAAATTAAGGTGTGTTTATAATTCAGTGGTAAGGAGTGTGTGTGTGTGTGTGTGTGTGTGTGTGTGTGTGTGTGTGTGTGTGTGTGTGTGTGTGTGTGTGTGTGTGTGTGTGTGTGTGTGTGTGTGTACGTGTGTATAAGAAGGGTGTTGATTATTTTTTGGAATAAACAAGTACATTTGCCAACACTTTACATCCATTCTGCAATCATTTTCTTTCCCTTCACCCTTCTTTCTATTAGATTGACAAAACGTCACTAGATCCATGTAATTATTCAAAATAATAATTTCTCATTATATATTTCTATTTACAACACAACCTGTTTCCATTACAGCTTACACATTTTACATCACCCCTGTCTGCCACTGTAATATATTCTAATTTTTTTATTTCTTAGAATTTACTTCGATGTTAAATATGTGACTTTTTATACATATTTGCATTGTTGGAACTAAGAATATCATTGCACTGGCATCCCTTAGTTCTTTTATTTACTGAAATACAAAGGAAGTCACTACTTAGCACATAACAACAATTTGTAGAATCAGAATCGTTTTTTATTGCCAAGTAAGTTTTCACCTACAAGGAATTTGCTGTTTGCTAATCGTCAAATATATATATTTTTTACATTATATACAAAATATAGACAGAAGGGACAAAATATAGACTGTAGACCAGGGGTAGCCAACGCGGGCACTTAGTCGCCCGCAGAGACGACGTGAGTCGCCCGCAGAGACGACGTGAGTCGCCCGCAGAGCATGTTCTAAAAATAGCACTAGTCACCATGGTGCTCCGTCTAAAATTTGTATTTAATTGTTTTGCTGTTTTTTTAAATCAATAACACTTGAATTATTCTTTAAAATGACAATATTGAATATAGAATTTAAAAAACAAAAATGTTTTATGAATATATGAACTCTGACCCTGTAAACTAAATCTCCATTTCCCTTTTCGCTGAGACAAGCTAGCGGGAGCAGCTACGATGGGGCGCTAGGTGCGTTTTTTACACTAAACATGGCAGAAAAGCGAAAGAAAACTAACTATTTTCACAATGATTGGGAGGAAGAATTATTTTTGTACAACAGTGAAAGAAAAGTGTGTATGTCATTTGCGGGGTGACGGCAAAGCGGCACATTGTGGAGAGACACTTCGGTACGTGTCACAAAAGCTACCAAGCTAACTAACTAACTAACTAACTAACTAACTAACTAACTAACTAACTAACTAACTAACTAACTAACTAACTAACTCCCCACCTGCAGCACTGCGGGCAGAACAAGCCGAGAGTTAAAGGGAGCTTTGGGCAGCAGCAGTCTGTTTTCACGAGGCCGGTGAACAAGTCACAGAAAGCAACGGAAGCTTCATTTAGAGCTGCACATTTTTAAATAAAGTACAAGAAAGCCTTTTCGGACGGAGAGGTCTTGAAAGGAGCAATGATGTTATTGAAAACACTGTTCAAAGACGAGAAGAAAGGTTCCGATGTCATCTCCTCTCTCCGATGTTACAAAGATAGCGTTTGTACAAACAGGATATGATTTGAAGATGTGACAGTTAATGATTTCCTTAATGTTTTAAAGAAGGGATACTTTGTACTAAAATATAACTGGTGTGATTTTGAACAAAATGCTACAAATGTTCTCATTCATACAAAACTGTTAATAAAGATATTTACAAAAATATCAGAGATGTGATAACTCTGACTTTCAAATGTTGAAATAGATTGAGAACATAAATAAATAATGTTGCATGTTAAAATATATCAGACAGTCTCTTCAAATATATGAATATTTATTAGGATTATTATTATTAATGATAATATTATCATTAAAGGTGAACCGTGCAACTATGTTATTCAGTTTGTATCAAACAAGTAGCCCTTCGTATTATTCAGTACCCTTTAAGTAGCTCTCGGTTTCAAAAAGGTTGGTGACCCCTACTGTAGACAATGTGCAATATACAATATAAGCATTACGTTAATGTAATGTGTAGAGGGGGGAGGGAGAGACAGTGTCAGTGGGGGTCTCTGGCCTTGTTGATGAGGCCGACTGCAGAGGAGAAGAAGCTGTTCTTATGTCGTGAGGTTTTCCTCACTGTCAAACTATTGCTTCCAACCAAAGCATTTAATTAACCATAAATAATGCATGGGAAAGCAGCTGGATGTCATACACCATATAGAACCCTGTGGGACAACATGTTCTCACTCCAAACTCCTAACATACAAAGGCTTGGTCAGGAGCCCTTAACGCACTAGGAACCCCTTTAGTGTAACCTTTCAACGTGCAGGGACCGGGGTAGTTCAATAGACTTCAACACGCGGTTAACGTCACGCTACTACTTGGTTAGGTTTAAGCAACAAAACTACTTGGTTATGTAAAGAGAAATATCATAGTTTGGGTTAAAATAAGTATGTTTGTTACGTAACTTACGTGACATAAGTTAAGTACGTTACGTAACTTAAAATAAGTCATCTGGTTTCACTCGAGACATGAACGGTGGTCTCCTGGTTTTGTTTGACCAATCTATCCATCCCGACCTTTTCCCTACATGGAATAATCACTTTTTAATAGTCACTTGACTTCTTCCTTTAGTTCTGTCATTATTATAAAGGAACTAGAAGGCAGCCTTGCACGTCCAAAACCGACACTATGGCGTATGGGGACGTCATAGTTTGATGCGGAAGGCCACTGACCAAGCTGCCGTATTAAACGAGTTAGGAATCAGAACGCATTGGCTGAGAAGCACTTGGGAAACAGTCAACATGCGTGTATAAATCAATGTCCAAGCATCTTTAAAACAGGAGTATAACTGTTACCACAGCGATATGTTACAATAAAACATTTTAGAGAAGGGTTAGCAGTTTTGGATGCTTTAGGGATCACATTTCCTTGGCTGCTGCGGGCAACCTGAATGTGACACCTTGTCTTGTTTTGAACATAACACATACCACATCTACTGTTTTGTATGCTTGTATCTGCAAACCAGGGGAACAGCACTAACCAGCTGGCTTTCATTAATTTCTAACAAAAGGGTACGTTAGGTTAACGCCATTGAGCCTGAGGCTTTAAAAATGTTAATATACAACTATTTGCTCATGTGTATGTCCGTCTGCATGACATGCAGCTCCGATAACAAGATTTTTGATGCATTCTTAGTCTCTATAAAAACGACTGTCCATAATTCATAACTGTTCCCCAGAGAACTGCTCACTGTGCAAACATTGGTAAAGATTTTTTCACTGATATCAGAGCCACTATTGCTCCCGTCATTCCCGGCTGCACTGGAATTGAAACATGTTTCCCACCATGCATGGTGAAACTACAGCGGCATACATGGCAGCTCAACCTTCAACTGTCCTTCCAGCAATGCCAGCACTACATTCCTCTCCTCCCCCATTCATTTCCTCCCCCAGTCCCTCACCACGATGAGTCACAAGTCTTGGTATTACCAATCCAACCCCCCTCCACCATATCCTCTCTTCTCCATCTTCTCTGACCTTCTTCCTTTTCCCACTAGTGGCTCTTGACCTCATGATTAACATGGAAACGCACCAAAATAAAATAGACTCCCATCCTCTTTCAGCCAAAATGGATGCCAGCCCATGAGCAAGGCATTCACAACTGCAGTTCACAGTGTTATAAAGTTCAGAGGGACTGGCTCAAACTAAAAAAAGAACATGTGGCAATATTGATATGATGTTGTAAATCTGAGTTTGAGCTTTCACCACATAGGAATCATTTAGCGAGTGACAAAAATAAACAGCGCTAAAGGGCAATTCCCGCTTTGCTTTGGAAAATTCACATGACTGCAGTGAAATCATGGTGATCATATATTATCAGCAGGTTTTGAATCATGTGGGATGTTACTACAAAACAAGAACAGATCACTCTCAGAGCGCTTGGAAGTAGTAATTGAATTTCAGTAATTCCAACATGAATTATGAACTAAGCTTTGTTTGGTCGTGTGACTCTCATTACTTGTTTACAGTCATTTAGCTTGGCCGATCTAATACAATTCAGATGACCATTTATGCTGTGAACCACTTTTTATCTGGGCCCACATTTATCAAACTGTTAAAAAGTAAAAAATGAGGACATAAGTGAAAAATAGAAGTACAAATATTTCACACACACACCTTTTTCAACCATTTGAAAGGACATTACTTTTCCCCCCCCCATTTATAAGTGGTGCAAACAACACAAATAAAGCTCAATATTGATATTGTGGTACTAAAGTTCGCTTATTGAATGTTGTCTGGAATGCACCTCGTCTACCAGCAGCAAGACAGTTACTCCAGTTTGGTGTTCTTTTTGTTTCTAGTTTCCTATTATTATTTAATCCCTATTTATTTATTTATGTATTATAATTATATAGCATTGTCATTGATTTCACCTGCTATTTGCTTCTGTTGATATTAAGGATTCACATAAATGCTTTTTCATTTTAATGATAACATTCATCACTTGAGTAAAATGTAAGGATTTCTTTAAGATTTTTTTCACAGAATATGGCCGATGTTGGGTAAATTCTTGTCTCTGATTGGCTCTTCCTGCTCAAGAAAAACATGTGATCACTTGAGAGCTCTTACACCTTGTTGTAAGTAGGGGTAAAGCAATGTGTCTTGCTCTTCTTTTAAAGCATTATTAAGTGCTATTCCTAGAAGTTTGATAAATACGGACCCTGATTTCAACACAGTTAAGTCAAGAAACCATCACATGACTATGAAACATGAAATCAGTTTTCAATCACAATCAATCATCAAATGTTATTTGTCCTATTGACATTTGTGTGGTCTTCCTGTGTGCCTTGTGAGATAAATGTAGATGTGCCATGTCAGTATCAGCAGGGTTAAAAGGTGTTTGAGATCAACCCAGCTGTCACTCAATACTACACAATCAATCATTACAACAAACACACAACTGCCCTTTTTAAAGCGTCTGGAAGCCTGTTTTACCAGTGTAACCTGAAGCTGAATGAATATTTGGAAACCCGACTAACACTATATTTAACTATATGCAAAACAACAACATTTCTGTGTTTGTGATAAGGTAAACTAAGTCTCATTTTGAGTTTCAGCTATTTACTCTGCAAAGGGTGGTATCAGAGTACGCCTGCAATTCATTCCATTCACCTAAATCAATAGTAATGAGGCTTTAATCAGGACCAGCCACATACTCCAAGTGATTGTCACCTTATTCTGTCTTTACATCATCAAGCCTGCGGTTAATATCTGCTGGTAAATCAGGCTGCTGATATTTATTGTTTGACTGAGCTGAGACTTGAACAGTGGTTGTGCTGTAACACTCTATACACATCTCAGAGGACCTTTCTGTTCAGTTTTGCACCAAGCTGTCTGTCACAAAAGCATGTTGGAGTGTGTCACAGCTACTGTGTGTGGGCAGGCACTGATGGTGTGTGTTGATGCGTGTAACTCTCTCTCCCCCCCTGTGCTTCACTCGACCATAAAAGACACACAGAGCAGAGGAACGTTTGTCGTGTTAGTCGCCGTTCAAGATGTGTCAAAATCGTAGCAGATTGCGACCCTTCACTTAAATGTGTCATTGTCATGAGACAAGCATGACTCAAGCATCAGAGATCAGATTAGATGTTTTTTAAACTGGGTGGTTTCATTACACTATGTCTTTAGTTCAACAATAACTTCAAGCTGTCCAGCAGCACTTCCTGGCAGGATACGGTACAAACACCCTGAATAACCCTTTTTGTTTTAAGACCCCATTGTGTTGCAGTTGAGAGTTCTATACCCCATTAGGCAGTGAAAGACGACCCTCCCTCTCAGATTTTACTTTACTTCCCTCTGGAACAGCAGGTTCTGTGGGATATTCTGGATAAACATTAGATTAGAAGGTAGCCTCTAGTATTTTGGCATGAGGCTGGTGAACAGGGACGTACAAAGAAATTTGAGGGGCTGTTGCTCTAGCCTGAAGAATTTCAGTTTAAGTGCTTTTTTTGTATTTGTCTGTCCTTGATGTAATATTTTTCGAGCCAGCCTACAGTGTGCAGACCTATTTTATACAGTCTACGGTGCAGAACCAGACGCCCAAGCCACATGGGCAGGAATAAACCCAAAACGTCCACAAGTCATCTCACTACCAAAGTTGTCCCTATAAAAGAGGACAGTGTTTTCATTTAAACAGTGCTTAAATATTTAATATTGGTGTAGCCTACATATTTCATGCTAATGTTTGGTAGTTTCCAAATGGTTTAATCTGATACATTGAATTCTTCAATAAACAACATATACTTTTAAGTGGAACATTTAATATGTCATCTTAAAAATATGTCTGCAACCAACCGATCTATCCTTTTCAAAATCTCTTTAATTTTACCACAGAAATAAGCAAACCTGGCTGACCTTGATGATCTGACATCAGGCTAACTCCTCTTGATGTACCATTGGCTTTACGTTAGCTAGCTAGTTGGCTAGCATTATGCTAACATTAGCTATCTTACGATGTGAAAATGTTATGTGTCCGTGAAGATTTTAACACCAATGAAATGTTAGCTTTGCATAGACGTAGGTGTCCACATTTGGTTTTCTTCTCAACGTAGACGAGCCATCACATAGCATAGCCTATATAAGTAGAGTATAACAGGAAAGGGGAAAGTTAACCGAGGATCTGCCGGTTACCAAGATTGCTCAACTGTTATTGGAGCACACAGTAAAAAAGTGGCAGGACTTAGGAAGGGTCAATATCTTGAGGTGGGTAGGTCTGTACAAGGTTTAAGATTAGCAAGAGTAGGACCCACACATAAAGACTTAGACCTTCCCATATGACCTTTAATTCACAGGGCATCTGTGCGAAAACGTTGCTAGAAGTTTCCAGTTGATGTGGATGTTCCTGAGTGCAGAGAAAACAATGCAAACGTCTCCTGGAAAATAATGTAAATAATTAAAATGTGGATAGTGGATGACAGCCTGTCTTGATGTGGGTTCCAGTTGGGAACTGCAGCATTTTGGATGTCCTTAGCGTACAAAGGGTTTGGAGACCCTGAAATTAAACTCTCCCATTAGAAATAAGTCATACAGTTTTCAGTATGTGAAATAACTTTCATGAAAAATGTGAGAAAGCAGTTTCCTTCACAGTAATGTAATGGCAACAAACATAACATGTAGGCTATGCAATCACTATGTTCGTCATCTAGTAGGTAGTCACAGCCAGTGTGAGATGTAAATGTCAACCTGCTACTGACATCCCTTTCTAATAAACACAGAGTTAATGTGGTGCAATACATTATAAAACGTTGATGATGGTAATTATTCATTCAGATTTGTGACTCAATGTTGTACAGTATGTCTCAGGAAGAGGTTAAGCACAAATATTCCAGTCATTCCAGATCAGACAAAAAACGCAACTGCAAAGCACACTGCAATTAGTATTGTGATAATGTAGAGCGAGGACAATATAATAAGCTGATGAAAATAACCAACATTTGAAAATAAAGAGTAAATAAATAAATGTACCATCAATTACATTGAAATGTTTTTAAAATATTCAAATACTATTGTGATGATCCCTGCCTGTACTGAAAAGCTGTTAGAAGTTAAGTGATATACTGTAGAGAAAGTTTTGTTTCTTATGCATACTACATTTAGATTTAGATATCATATCATACATTTAGATTTAGATATCATATCTTCTCTATGGTAGAATGAAGAACAATCAATGTGTAAGAAGAGGGTGAGCAACTTTGCTGCATTGATATGTAGACTGGGTTTTGCTTATGTATCTATATGTTTGGTGATGATAACATGGTGGAAAACCTGTTTGACAAAAGGAATAAAAGATTTGAAGATAACAGGCAGGAGAGACTTGTAGAAACATCAGCAGCAAGTTGGTTGTGTCGAAGTACTAGTGTGACCTACATCTGTTGTAGCAAGTCAACATTTCAGCTTTAACCTTAATATACTCACCCTGTTCACCCCAGCAGTAACTCCATCCACAAGCCCACAATCATCCTCCGCACCAGGCTTTGACCTGTAATTTTGTGCATGCCAATCATTCCTGCCAGAGCACTAGATTGTATACGGAGTTCTGCTTTCAGAATAGATCCCACGTGACAGCTATGTGGTTACAAAACGTTTAGGTAATAACTAGCACCTCTGCAAAGGTGATGTGCGTAGGGCTGTAGTAAGAGTGATATTAAGAGTTTGAAGGGTGGCACTTTTCAAACAAAGTCTTTCTGAAACCAAAAACACAAGAGCAAGAAAGGAATGGATATTGGTTTGTTTTTCTGCTTAAGCAGAAACTGTAGCTCACAGTAGTAAGCTAGCGTGACTTCCAAGGCCAGGGAGCACAACTACATGTACCGTAGTTTGTGGGATTACAGTTTACGTAAAAAAAAGAAAGCTAGATGATGATAGCATCAAATTAAGGACCTGTTGTTTCAAAAATGACTTTTGCAAAAGCAAACTTTTGAAATGTTGCAAAAAAAAAATGCAAATTAGGCCTAAAAACTAGGCTACGCAAAGCGAAATTTCATCAGAAGTTGGTGGTGTAGGCTACACTTTACAGATGGCTGTAATCTGCCAGTAAACAGAGTAGAAGAAGTAGAGAATGGAGCAAAATGATTGATAACCCAAACAGTCCCATTCTACTACTGCTATCTAGCTAAGATTTTTGGAAGACAATTTTGCACATCAATATCTTCAAAAGTAAGCTAAAAACATATCTCTTTACTTTAGCCTTTTAATGGTGATATTTTATATATTTTTTATCTTAGCCACTTTAAACTAATTTAAATGATTTCATACATTTTTAAGCTTGGTTTTCCTGAAGGAGGATCATTTAGTGTTGAGGAAGTAAGAAAGTTAAAAGTAAGGTTGAGAGAGCAAGAGGAAAAAGTAATGTCAAAGAGAAAGATTCAATCTGAAGCGTTGAAAACAATGGAAGAACATAAAAGACAGTTTATGTTATGGGAGAAGGAAGCAGAGAACAGGGATAGGAAGAAAGTATGTGGATTATTTGCAAAGACAAATATAGATGAAAGTACAGACAAAGGGATTATGAAAATGTCAAAGAATGTGTAAAGGCTGCTATTTGATCTGCTATTTTAATTCAGCTATTTTTATACAATTTTAATTCTGCTATATTATATTATTTTAATTCTGCAATTTTATCTGCTATTTTATCTGCCATTTTATACTATTTTAATTTGGCTATTTCTATAATGGTACTTCAGACTCATTTACATCAACACTGTGATTATTGTACTGTAAATGCTCTTATTCTGTCCTTGTACTAATTGTTATGTTTTTGCTGTGAAGCACTTTGGGCTGAAATTCTTGTATGAAAGGTGCTATACAAATAAAGCTTATTATTATTATTATTATTATTATTATTATTATTATTATTATTATTATTATTATTATTATTATTATTATTATTATTATTATTATTATTATTATTATCAATGCTACAGAATGATTAATCAACCTTGATGTTCCCTTTTCTACAACACTATCAACTCCTGCCTGATGTTTTTTTCTCTTTTACAGCGGTTTGTACAAATAAAATAAAGCATGGTTAGAAAAACATGCAGTGAAAGAGGAGGCGGAGAGAAAAATCTACATGTTCCATGGAAAAACCTGGTTCCACTCAGCTCAGTGGCCCTGCGCCCAGTTTACCAGTGCCCACAGAAAGTTGGGTTCCTTATTTGATTTTCTGTCTCCTGCTCTTTCCTTCCTCTCTTTTTGAACAGCAGCATTTCCTGATTTATAAAACAAAGACTTTATGTTTAGCGTGTTTATATTGGAAACCATTTCCTCTTATTTAGATTAATCACATATGCATTTTATCTGTCTTCTCTGTTTCTATCAAAAAACACACATACACACACACACACACCACATGTTCCTCTTATGTTTCTCTGTGCCTGTCCTTGTATGATCCCTAACAGTTTGTCCTCCGCCCACCGCCCATGTCCCTACCCCTTCGACACACCCACAGTCGCTATGGCAACGGGGTTTACCACAGAGCAATGATGACTTTGCCAGATGTATATGGAAATAGTTTGTGTGTAGTTGCCATGCATACGGAGATACATGGAACCATACAATGTGCAGTTCTGCACTGTATGGCGAGTAGTTACGTGTGGAAACACTGCAGCGTGAGTGTGTCACGGGAAATTTGAAGTCGCCTTCATTCCTGGCATGAGACTGGACAGGGAGACTCATTCACATAGTCCTCATTTAAAAACAGATTCATGTTAACGGGCTGAGGCTCATGCTCTAAGCCTGAATGTTCCCTTGACACCTTTTTTTTTTTTTTTGAGTGAAATGACTAATAACCCAAACAATCCCTCCAGGTTGTAGGACAATGCAGGGACAAATAAACGTTGGTAGAGTGTTGAAACGGAAAAAGGAAGTCTATGAATTTGTGTGCTTTTTGTGCCAATTTAGAGTCTGCCTTTAAGTGCAGTGCAGAACATTGTGTGTGTGTCGAATCTGTTTCCAATCACAATGCTGCTTACAATAGTCTCCCTTGTTTTAGCTTGTGTGGGGTTTCAATTGCTTGAAAGTAATAAATACATTTGTAGGTCAAACATGAAGATTTTCATTGATGATGTGTCGTTTGTACCACGTCAGACAATAGTGAAAAGCCATTCTGTAGCGTCCCTCAGGCTTGAATCTTTCAACAAGACAGAATGCCATTGTGTGTTTTCTGCTCCCCTGGTGGTAGCTGTCTGGGAAGGAGGTTTGTCTGTATGATGGTTTCTTTTTCAAATTTAAGTGAAAAAAGAAATGCTTAAAATATCCAAAGGAAAGGATAGTTGAGTGTTATGCAACTCAGCAAAAAGGCTGACTAACCCTTTTTTCAGAATGAACTCATTCTTCACAAGGACTTATTGTGGAGGCAGTTGTTTTACTTCAAATATTATAATGCATCATCTGTATAACAAAGTAAGGTCTTCAGTGATCAATTTTAACATTCATGAGATACATTCTTTACATTGTGATCACTTAACAATATAACGTTCTCAACCCGAATAAGTTGATCTTTTTATTTGCATCACATTTTAACATTAATTTTCTTTTACCAATATGTCCAGAAGCTCCGGTAGAACCTTCTACATGTTCCAATATAGTCATCAAAATGCCTTTGAACAACATTTATATGTCATCTAGAGATCTAAAAAGCTTTACATTTTCAATAAAAGTTGAGTTTTATGGTGTTATCAGCTTTTCCAAAAATTAAACTTCAACCATGAAAAAAACATGAAAGGAAATGCCACAAGCTTCTGCTCCATAAAGTCATTTTCATTTTAATTTGGCCCCACAAACTCGTTCTATCTATAACTCTGCATACATATTTCCCAGCCACAAAGAAGAGAATTCCACTTTCCACAATTTCATGTTTCAGATTTGTATTAAAGATTTGCATGCCAAGTTAAGTAGAACATATAAACTCATTACATTACTTTATGGGGTCACAGGTTAAGAGCCCTAATGTGTTCAATGTTTAAAGTAACGTTAGCAACTTTAATCTGTAGAATTAATGTAAAGTTTAACATAAAGTAAAAGTCAAATATATTGTTTGAAAATACTTGCAATAAAACACTAGTCAAACATTTGTGTTGCTTGTTTAAATAACAGATCATGTTTTTCTGTGGGAAAAATAGAAAGATACATAGATTTACACAATAATTAAATTCTATAAACAGATATCTGCATATGAATCCAGAATATGTAGGCAGCGGGACAGGATTTTGGTTTCAGAAGCATTCTGCTTTCCGTTTGTAGTTCGAGTACTGCTGACCACTGAAGTTTGAGTGGGCTTTGGTTGTAACCAGCAGGTAAACAGTCAGTGTGGAGTGCAAAAGAGGCAGAATTCATTGACTGAAATGCAATTTCAGAACCCATCTGCTATCGTCTGATGAGATTTTATAAGTTTAAAATTACGTTGTAAACTGGTTACTCCATTTGCATCTCAAGTTGCTGACCGTAACTGTTAACAATGACCAGCGCATGGAAGAGGAAGTCTTTGCCTAAATTTCCGCTGGCTTCACCAAAACCCCCTAAAATATTGGCCGATGCCCTCAGAGCGTACATCGTCATCAAACCACTACCCGATGGGTTCCAAGATTGCACAATAATAAACAATACATGGAGTGAAACAAGTCTTGAAACAAGAAATCCTTCTCTCACTTGCTCTCTACTTTGTTGTAAATCCTATTTACAGTATGTAAAAAGGTAGGTAGTAAACAAGCATCATAAACTGAGATGTGACCACCCCCACGGAGCCCCAGAACAATACCAACAGTGTGTTTCAAATACCAGTACTTTACATCCAAAAGGCTCGGTGGTACTCAGCAAAAGCACGGAAAAGAAAAGTAACAGGAAAAGCATTGGAGTCAAGCCTGGAAAGGAGAGTGTTTTGGGTCAGAGGAGGATTTTAGAACCTAGTAGGGATAAGTGACACTCAACAAGTGGTATTTATCACACTGATTTAAGCCTATCCTAGCTCATCCTCATGTCATAGCTGAATGACTAAATGTTTTTAGAGGTTTGGTGAAACCTAAGGAGGGAAGAGGGGCTACATATGTGGTGCTTTTGGCAATAGGCATTGTTATGTTGCTGCATTAAGATCGTGTGTGTACTTGTGTCTGTTTCTTTTACTTCCTCTGGAAGTGTCTGGAGTCTGAATAAATTATGTGTTTGATGTTCTGTAATTACACGTGTCAGGTTGAACCTATAAAAAGGCACACACATATCTGCTCATAACTGGTTTAACTGTTCACTCTGTATGCTGTATGATTCATACTCCAACAATGCTGTTGACTGATATGTATGGTAGGTCCATTCATAAAAACAACCCTTATCCCATCTTTATGGCAGTAATGTCTAGCTACACTGACATGTCTGCAGATAAAATGTATCAAGGCTTTTTGTGCCGTGAGGAGGGAGAGTCTAGTTAGAATTGACACACAGCCAGGTGACACTAACGACACAGTCAACAGCATTTTTATTCACACTTTTTAAAGTTAACTCTATCCAATTCAGCAGCCATTGCTAACTTGTTAGCCCTCCAATGCAGTCTTTCTTGAGCCGTCAGATTTTCTTATCCATTCAGTCCTTGTGTTCCCCCATACAAACACACTCCACTATACTCACGTTCTTGTCTGTGTGCCTCAATGCAACATTGGAAAGGAAAACATATGTTTGGGAACAAAGGCATGTTCATTCTGCTTACAGCTTGTTCAAATCACATCTTTCTAATACAGTTCAAGCTGTTGGAGTCCCACAAGTATGAGTATTAGGTCTCTTGCTATTTACTCTATACACTAATGATGTTTATTTCTCAATTGAGTACTCTATTTGTATGCAGATGACACAATCTTGTATGCCATAGTCTCTACTGCAAACCAGGCTTTCTCCAGATTACAGTCTGCTTTTAATTAAATCGAGACATCTGTCAGGAATAAAAGGTTTGTTCTAAACATCAAAAAGACAAAATGGATGCAATTCACAAGGGCACAGAACACACTCCCATCCATATCTTCCATGGACATCTAATTGAGACAGTAAAGCATTATAAATATTTAGGAATTTGGTGAGATAGCAGATTGTCCTACAGTGAAAATGCTGATGACGCTACATGAGAGTCAGGGGATCACCAAATTAACTAAGATTCGTCCTCTGGACACCATTAATATCTGATATCCAAATGTTATGACAATACATCCAACAGTTGAAAAGACATATTAGTTTTGGCCGACCTACCGACCGACAGACTGCTCTGCCATCCCTACAGCCACACTAGTATTATCGCTAAAAAACAAGAATCTCAACCTCATGGCAGAACTAGTAGAAAAGTCATGGGTCATATTCGGTGGGCTTCATCCTCTGGGGAACATGAATGTTTGTACAAAATGTCATGGCAAGTCATTCACCACTTATTGAGATGTTTCAGTCTGGACAAAGCGGAGGACTGACCAACCAACCAAACCTTGCATGGCAAAACATTCAATTTTAAAACTCATACTGGAACAAAGCTTGTTTTTATTTCAAACATAAACAATACAATCTCTACTTTATGTACACTGGATTGTGATGATATACTAAATACTCATGCTACTGCCACTACTCTTAAACTACATTTATTCAAATACTTAATACAGCTATCATACTCACCATTGTGAGTTATATGAAAAGTTTTCAAGCGAACAACAATGACAGCAGATCACAGGATTTGCTTTCTCTCTGGAACACTCAGGATAAATTAAGTTGAACTAACTACTCATATTCACTGAGACTGACAAACACAAGCCAACACTGTACACCTTTAGGCATCATAGTAGTAGTAGCCTAGTTTTACGCCAATGTGTTTTGGTTACTATCTGCTGCAGTCAAGACAAAAAGAAAAAGTAACAACCAGGTACAATGCGTTGCTATAGACCAGGGGGTAAAACAGAATGTACTTGTACTTTCTTGCACTAAAACGAAGGGGAAAATTTGAAGTTGTCCTTATTTATAGATTATTATGCTATGATTTTACTGGCCCGGCCCACTTGATATCAATTTGGATTGTATGTGGCCCCTGAACTAAAATGAGTTTGACACCCCTGCTGTAGACTCAAAGAGAATGATTAACATGTCTCCCCGTGCTCGTACTATAGTTCCCCTTCCTTGTGTAACTAACAAAGTCTCCCGCCTTCTGCCTCAAACTTCTTCACAATATCAACATCAGCATATTTCGCTTTGAAATAAGACTCACAAGCTCTATGAGATTTATGTTTAAATCTATGCCTCTTATTGAAACTTAGTAATACAATATGCTATTCAGCGAGAACAAACAGCATGTATGGTACAAAGAAAGGGATTAGCATCAGAACGAGACCAGGATATGCCACTAACAGCGAGGTATTTCTGTGTAACATTATACTGCAGACAGCCTTCAGCCTGCAGACAGTACATAAATACTGTGCAGAGTATAGTAGCACATGTGCAATCTCACTTTCACAGCATGTTTTCACACAGTTTTTAATCTACTGTGTGATCTTGGAAGGGTTGTATGGGTCTGCCACAGGTGGGCTGTATTAGTGGGTCAGCAAAAATGTAAACACAAAAACATGTCAAAAGTGTTTTTCACTTATTTCTCTTTTCCTCAATTAAACCATTTTTGTCAAGTGACCCACAGTATATAGACAGTATATATTCCTCTCCCAGCGTGGCTCTTGCTAGCTTTGTATGTATCTGGGTGTGTCTGTGTTTAAACTCACACAAAATGGGATGATATACAAAGCCTGATTGCAGTGTTTAAATTGGGCCTACTCTAATGTTTGACTGCTGAGTGAGGCCCTCTTCATGTTGGTGTAATGTCGGGGTAATTTGGGTCTGAAGACAAAATGGAGGCCACTATAGTGGGTGGCACTGGCGTGAACAGAATTACATAACAATCTGGACCATATCTTATCTTTCGTACTTTGTATTGTGGTATTGATAATGGTCGTGATCAAGGTGATTTTGATAAAGTTTGAAGTACAGTAGACACCATTTTTGGCATTATTTGAAATATCCAATGTTATATGTTGGTTGAAAATATATGAAAAAAATATTTATACATGAAGCCTATTTTTTAAGCTTTCAAAATAACAGCAAGCAACAACTGGAAACACAGGGAGCAGTTGTTGCGAGCTTGGCTTCGTCCATTTTTTAGATTGTGCCAACCAGCACCTCTAAATCTCATTAACTAACACATATCTTTTGTTTAATCCGTACAAAAAGTGTAAAAACAACAAGTTGGAGTTTTAAGGGGGGTTTCGTGCTGGTTTGGCTGGGTTCAGTGACTCCCTGGAGACTCCACTGGTTGCGTGGCAACATCACTAGATATATCATGTTAATTAGGGAGCTTAAGAGGTGTAGGCAGATTTGTGTTAATACTTTGAACAGAGCCTGGCTAGATGCTTCCAGTCATTGTGCTAAGCTGACAGGCTGCTGGATCTAGCTTCCTGTTTTATGTAAATGAGTGGTACGAGAATAAGTGTATTTCCAATCAGACTATACCTTTGAGAAAGACTATCCTAGACTTTTCAAATGATGGATATCTCAGTCTGGAACAAAAACAAGCTATTAGTTTTCACGGCCAACCAAAACTTTATTTCCTTTTGCTTAAACAATTAGTGCCCCCAACTGAAATTTGCCTAAACACTAATCTTACAAAATCGGTCAAATCATTTGACAGTAATGTAAGTTTTTCTCATCATACTATATTTAGTCTTTGGGCACACAGTACTAATGTTTTTTACAATTAAATTTTCAGAAAAACAGTATTCCTATTCCTCTAGTACTCATACATATGCAGTGTAAAGGAAAGAAATGCTATGGAAGACATTTAATAAACACCATTTTAGCATTTTTCCTAATTTTTTACTGTTTGATACTTACCCCAAATATGTCTGTACTAGATTTCATGACTTTAGACAAATCACAACCAATATCCTAATTTCTTTCTTATCATACAAAGGTCTTTGGGTAAAAATGGGTTAAACCACACCTCTCATTAGAGGCATGTGCTGTGACAGCACAAACATCTTTTAAGTTTTCTCATGATTTATGAACATGATTGTTCAAATATTCCTCAGAAATAGGTCTTGTAATATCCTATTGGGCAATATGTTGAACCATGAAACCCAGAGGAGAATGGGGAAAACAAACTATTGTGAAGATATGGATATGAAGATTGTGTGTCTAGAGCCCTAAAACTACTAAGGTTAGGTTAGAGAGGTAGAGTGTTGGGTTGCAGAGGCATACTTTCTTACAAATCCTCCTCACAGAGAGAAAGGATAACAGAGTTATGAGAAAAATGCGAAAAAGGTCAAGTAGACCTCTGAGTCTGTTCACCATAAAAGCACAAAGCTCCACTTTGGAAATGCAGAGAGGGGAAAGACAAGACTTCATTTTAGACATCTGCTTCAAAGTCAGCAGCATCGTATTTAAATCATGTTACATGAATTTGAGGGTGGTTGTGTTTGTTTACTGCAGTGTGAGGGATTTATCATGGTTGTGTGGCTAAACTAATATATGCTGAAAGTTAGGAAAATTGGGACATCGTGATCAGAACTGAATTCCCGGTTGTTCTTTTGTAACAGGTGATTGAATTTCACTTTGTGATACATTATATATGCCATCTGGTGTAACAAAAGAGATCAGAGAATTAACATAAACAGAGGGGTAAAAAGGGTAATCTAAGTGCTATTATACTCCTACTAGGTGTGTCACTTTGGCACCGGTACAGTAAGATACATAACACTGATAACCTTTATTTTATGGTTTTGGAACTGGATCAAGGAGCCGGCATTTGGCCATTGAGGTGTTCACTGTGTGAACACAAGTGTTTAAGCAATTTTAGCCCTCCTGATTCCTGTTTGGGAAAAGGCTTGGTTGTTCAAACATCACAATTCAGCCTGTATTTGCAAAACGTTAGCACTTTCCCGAACATAAAAGACGTGTATGTTGGCATCTCAAACGCAATATTCATCCCCAAAAACATAACGTGAGATGTGGTTATCCAATTAGCCTTTTAACACCTTCCAAAGTAAGCAAAATTGTACATTGGCCCGATGAGAGGAGAACAATAAAAGAGAAACACAATGGTCAAAGAGCAGACACTCCCGAAAAGGGAAATAAAGCTGACGTGACTCACTCCCTCATGGCTACACCTCGGTGGGTAAGAGAAAAAAGAAGTGGATTTTTTTTTTTTATCTGAACATCTCAAAATCTCAGCCTTAAATCTGGATCTGTGCTTCCTGTCTTTACCACAAGTGAGTCATAAAGGGCTATTATGTGAAGCTGACTTTGGCGCTGGTCAAAACCATAAAACTAAGCCCACAAGCGAAACAATCTCAAGAAATAGAATATGCATGATGGGATAAATGAGCATAATCGTTGAAAACATGGCTCAATGCACAAATAAACCAAGTTTAATGCTCATGTTCAGTAGCCGGGAAGAGTGGGCAAAGAGTCCAGTGTAACACCAAAGTCTTTGTCCAAAACTTGGTTTACTGCAGAGAGGAAAACTGGTGGACTCCAGGGCCTGTGTGAAAAACAGGTATGATGTCAGAGGATTGGAATGTGCCAAAATGGGCATGGAGCAAAGGAAGACGAGGAATGGGAGCGAAACTCATTAGGGTTGGAAGGGAGTAACTGCGAGAGTGTGTAGGCGTGCATATAGGGAAAGAAAAGGGGTTTGCATGATGTTGGCATGGCAACAGGACGGACGGTGATAGGTGGGTTTGGAGGAGGGCTGAGGAGGTAAATAAGTTAGACAAAGTTCCGTAAGATGAAAGGAATTTGGGGGAAAAGAAGGTTTTCCATAACTTTACATGCATTTGTAAACGCATGTTAATGTTAGCTTTGGGGAAAAGAAAATAGTGGAATAGTTCAATATTTTGGGAAATACACTCTTGTAAGAATGCAGACTAATAATAATGCAGAGTAATAGTGGTCAACACCATAGATGTAGATTCTTTGACGTCACCCATAAGTTTCTGAAGAGCCAAATGTGAAGCTCAACGTCGGTAGCATTCTTGGTAGTGACAACTCTTCCTAACTCTTGGGTAATCCAAAAATGGGCAAAGAGGAGTTAGCGTCTGTGGAGCTGAGGTGGGCCAGGGGTGACAACAGCTAGTGGCTAGCGACCTGTGACAAGCCCACCTGCTACTCAAAGTGGGCGCACCTTTAATTATGCATAGTTACGCTATATCTGGTTTGTAAAAGCAAAGTGTAAAAAGGACATGTTGTGGTTGTACTTTTTTACCTTACTAGAACAAAACCAGGCTAGCTGTTTCCCCTGCCTCCACTCCGTGTTAAGCTAAGCTAACGGTCCTCTAGCTTCAGTGGAATGAAGAGAAAGTGCAATAAAAAAGAGGGAGTTAAAGCCAAACAAGAGCTTCAGTGTGTATAGGGAGAACGAGATTTATGGGTTTCAGGGAAGAATGTGAGGTGTCCAATTCCTCACTTGTCTTCTATCCACAACCCATAATACTGCTCTGAGAAGCTGGCTGAAAAGGTGATTTTTATTTTATTCAGAAGACTTGCTTGCTTTATGACCTTTTATCTCCAGGGTCAAACCTTTGGACGCAAAGCCACAGGCCACTTTAAATAAAGGAAAGTAAAGAGTGAAAAGCTGGATGTTAAAAAGGTTTTGGGTGCATCTGTTTGCAGATTAAAGTCTGTGCTCTTGGCCCGCATTCACATTCATGTTGGCCCAGCATAAAACAAACTGTGGGGTCAAAAAGTTTGTCCTGGGATGCCCTGTGAAATCTGGCCATGTTTTTTCTTACTGTTTATTATTTATTTTGTAAAGTCAGAAACGTAATACTAAATATATACACAAGTCATACCTTTACATTACTGTTGTATTAAATTGTTCTTTCCTTACTTCTTTTGTATTTTGTATTATGCTTACTTCCAGTGAACTACCACACCTGGTTCAATAATCCACTCAGACATTTGGAGTGAATCAGGAGGTTCCTGTGTGTGTGAGCACAGTTTGACCTAATCTACAGAATTTGTTAGGACAGAATTTCCATTTGGTTTTACTTCTGTCGCACCCAATATCATATGTGCATAAACATACAAACTTAAATTTGCATAAATACACGGTAACGTTAACCCCTTAAGCATAATTTTCCACATGCAGGGCAGCATGTGGTTACTGTTAGGTTAGGTTTAGGGAACACGACTACTTGTTTAGGTTAGGGTTTTGGTTAAAAAAGTATGTTTGTTATGTAACTTAATGTACGTTTTATTTTAATAGTTTTTATTATATTGTTTCCATGATGCCACATACAATATACAATACAATACACAAACAGTGTAAGGTAAATTTCCCCGTTGTGGGACTAATAAAGGATTTCTGATTATGTACACTGAAGAACCCCTTTAGAAGAAGAATATATGGAGTGACACAGACATATCTAATGAGAGAAAGGGAGGAATGAGAAAATATTTGCAGTGCAAACAAAAACTTTATAGTAACAAACACTGATTTAAAAAAGGGGGAAGAAGAAAAACAAAAAAACTTTGTGTATGTAACGTAAGATAAGTACGTTACGTAGTTACGTTAAGTAACTTTAAAAAAGTCACTGATGAGCTTTGGTTTCACTCGGGACACAAACAGCGGCATCCTGGGTGAAAGAGGCAGAGGCTGCCCTGCACGTGCAAAACTGACGCTAGAGGGATACGTAAGGCCACTGACCAACCAAGCTGCTGCTGTGGTTGGCATGCACATGCAGCCACATGCAAACACATACACACAGAATCACTCAGTGTGTGTTAGTGCGTGCGTGTGTGCGTCTGTGTGTGTGTGTGTGTGTGTGTGTGTGTGTGTGTGTGTGTGTGTGTGTGTGTGTAACCTGTCACATCCAGTCCCACAGCATTAATTGAAACACACACACACAAACACACACACACACACACACACACACACACACACACACACACACACACACACACACACACACACACACACACACACACACACACACACATGATTATCCAATGGGATTTGATGATAGATGTTATTGATACCAACAGGTTAAACCACCTGCCTGGTTAACATTTAAAGTGCAACTGTACAATATATTTGTGTGTGTGTCTCAAAAAGGTACAGGATCATTTTCTTGTTGATACACAGAAAATATTCTAATAGCTGACGAAAGGACTTGCTGCCACTGAACAGTGCTTTTTAAAAGATAACATAGAAGACAAGAGGAACACACACACTCTCTCCACAGGACTGCAAGGTGTTGATGCTTCATTTGTTCAGTGAAGGGATGGAAGGGGAGAGGAATTTAGTTTGGGTTTGTCACCACAGGCAGTTGGGGTTTGAGGAGCAACACAAGGCCAAAGTGATTCATTTGACAGCTTGAGAGGCTGGATTTGATTGTGTAACAATGAATGATGTAACTCTCATGATTTGCTGTTCTGCCTTTGCATCTCATTAAGTAAGGGACATTGCATTCCAATGCAAGAGATCAAAAGGAATCCTTCAGCCTTCAGTCCAATTTGCATGAATTCAATAAAACTTTATTAACATGAACGTTCTATAAACAATAACAAGGCCTGTGCCTGTGCACTACTATCATATGACTGCTGCTGACACTACAACACCTTTTGTGGGCCCTCTACTGACGGTGTCAATTATTTATACGAGTCTACACCTGGTCACTGTGTTAAGGCCCGGCCTTGAACACATAAAAGTGCAACCCTATCTTTAAAAATATGAAAAATAGTTAATAATAAGTACACACCCTGGTTAAATATCCAGAGTGTTGCAACAGTGCTTAGCTAAATTGTAACCACAGTTTTCTCTTTAGTCAGTGTTTTGCAGATGCTGCTGTACTATATGGAAATATTAATTGTGTACATTGTCAAGTCAGAGCAAACCACTGTCTGTAGTGCAGTCACAATGTAATAGTCTGTGTGCCTCTGAAGAGATGCAGCACCAGTGTTAATGCACATGAGCTGGTGCAGTGCATAATTTTGAGCTTGCTTTTCCACCATGTTTTTATCTAAAATAAAAAAGTGCAAAGGGCAATTTTCACGGCCCAGTATCCCAGTATCGCATATAACAATATTTGCTGTCAGAGCTCCGTACTCTGTGCTTTCTGAGCTCCGTGCGACGGTGGACAGGCGCCGGGGACTGGTGTTGTTGGAGCTCCGTGCTCCGTGCTGTCGGACCAAAAGTCAGGGGCATCTAGGAGCACGATCAATCTGCGTTAATATTTTAACGGGTTATTTTTTCTGTGATTAATTAATCGAAATTAACGCGTTAATTCGACAGCCCTAATAAAAATATATGATATATATTTATAACATCAGAGAGTCGTTTACATGCCATATAAAATCATTCTTTGAGGGCACTATCGTGAAGAATGTCATTGCTATAACTCTGATATTAAATAGTGCACTAAGGGGATGGCCCTGGGGTACTTTGGCGGCGAACAGACATAATTACATTAGTACAACAGTAACTACAGTAGTATCTACAGATATCTTTGTTAGCAGTTAGTTACTTAGGTTCAGTTTAAGATGAGGACAAACATGATGTTGTGTAACTAAACGTTTGTGTGTTTCTTTCTTTACTTTATCTTCACAGCAAGGGCAGTCCTCAGATATCGCCCATGGAAGAGCCTAACCATATTTCAGGTATTCATGTGTTTTGCTTACAGTAAAGACGTGGAGAATACAACATTGTATTAACACTGGACAAAACAGGTCCAACGTAGAGCCACACGACTGATACCTGACCTCGCAGACAAGGACTACTCGTTTCGACTGAAGTTGCTAGGCTTGCCATCACTAAAATACAGACGCCACAGAGGAGACATGATTGTCACGTATCAACTCCTGAACAACAAATACAAGGTGGACACGGATACGTTACTCCCTAGACACAGCAGTGACAGGACTCGAGGACACTCTCTGAAGTTGATCAAACCCAGAGCGAACAGACAGATAAGACAACAGTTCTTTAGTAACCGAATCATAAACGACTGGAACTCTCTACCAAACCACGTTGTGACAGCACCGTCCCCTGATGCTTTTAAATCTGGACTAGACAAACACTGGAGGGACTATCTCTACAACTACTAGACTTTTGTTGTCCAAAAATCTATGTTAAGACCAGTAGTATACATAGGCATATTGCCTTCACACTACTGTAACCATGATGATGATGATGATGATGAACACCAGTGTGTTGGGATTGTTCTTAATGTTATGTTTGGGGATGATATGTGTACAGTACTTTAATATTCACCATACAGTACAGGCATCACCGAATGGCGGAGCTGGACCGAGTGACGGTTCTATCTCGACCCGTGACCAAATTCTGCGCTGTTAGCTGTGAGTCATCTTTCTGCGCTCTGAACATGATTAAAGCTCCAGGCTCAGCGATGAGCCCCTTCACATGGGACACTAACTCCATTCAAGCCAATTCTAACGAGTAGCAGGGCAGTCACATCTCTTCTAGGGAAGAAAATACAAAAACAATGTAAAATAAATAAATAAAGAGAAAAGGGGCTGCTCAAAGATCTGTTTGTTATTCATTTTATTCAGAATATACTGTCTTGTTCTCTTGTACTTGAAATGTAGGCCTTATGTTCATTGTGCTAGGTCCCAGCACTAATTGTATTTATGCTAAATATAGCTATTTGTTTTTCATATATGTTCAATGTTTCTGTATGTTAAAAGTATCCTACTTTGAAAATTGACAATAAACAATGTTGAAATAATATAGAAATGTAGGCTGTGGGACGCAATTTAGACAATATGAGGTTCGCACCTTTGCTGGACTTAAAGCAACTGGACCTCTTAGTTGTAATTCAATAGCCCTCATATAGTTTGTGTTTTCCCTTATCCTAACTCCACCTCTGCCGACTCCACCTACTGTTATGGTCTCTGTCCAACACTTTTTTCATCCTGCTCTGGCCTCTTTTCCACATTGTGCTGCTATCGGATTGCTCTCGTCACCAAAACTACAAAATTGAGCTGGTCACAACGCAAACGTAAGCCAGGTGGACATGTTTAACTACAAGGGTGGAAGGGATTTCCAGGGAGAAAAACTTAGAACACTTGGAAAACTGAAAAATGTAATATATATATTAAATATAAGCCAAAGAGAGAGAAAGACAGTGAGACAGAGAGACACATGGCAGAGTGTGGGGAAGGTAACAGAGTGGGCTCAAGTGGAGCAGGGGAGGGGTGCAGACCTGTTATTTCCTACCCAGTCAGTATGCTGTGTGGAGATAACAGTTGGACACTACCAGCATGTGGGACTGTACAGTTTATTTTCTCTTTAAGGCATTGTTTTGGAAACCAGTCACAACACCTTTAATGTTGCTGGCTCCCCGCCGCTGATAAGAATGGCGATTCCGGGAACACACACACACACACCCTCCCACCCCCACGCCTTTGAATTCCTACAGACTTACTTTCCGTCCTCCACTGGATGTCTCTCTCTCTCTCCCTCACACACACACATATTCAATAACCCAAAACGCACATCAGATAAACAACATTACACAATAAATGACAGCAACTGGTCTGACCCATACTGAGGGGAGGACTGCAAAGGTCTGGAAAGATTCAAGTGGGGCGGATAATCACGTCCCTCACCTGAGACTTAACCTGCTACCTCTACCTGTACACCTGCACTATGCTGCCCCCTTCTGCTTCTATAAATAGGGAAGCCAATGAAAAGTGTTTTCCATGAAAAACGTTAATTGAACCAACACATTCTGACTGAACATTAAGGAATGATTTCAGTCACAATTTGCTGTTCCATCCGTTATGTCTTGCTATGGCCATGGCTAGCTGTCCGGTCAGCACAGTGGCACATGAAAATGCAGCCATTGTGTGGCCCGGCTGCATGTGTTTGCATGTAATTCGACACCATTATGTAATGCCTCACTTGGGAGATTTGTGTCTACAGAGAATGAGATCCTGGGGATGTTAAGTCTGTCGACAAGAGAATAGGCTGGATGTTTGCAGCAGTGAGCAACGTTTCCTCTTTTGAAGGGGAGTTTAAGGTTTATCCATTTTGGTTAATAAGTCATCTGCTACGTTGTGTTTCCATGGAGACCGGTGCGTCCCCACCTGTCGTTTCACGGAAGATTGGCGCAGGCATCCATGACCAGTTACATCCAGCTGCTGCTCAATCCGACTCAAGGCCCCTCTCTATTTGTTGTTGAATAAACCATTGGTTAATAATTGAGGAAAATGTCCATAATATGACTGACATCACATCAGGGAAACCTGCTTTTAGTTTGTACATCACTGTTGCAATAACTATCCTCAAACAAAACAGCTATATTTCGATAATCACTGGGTCAACATTGACCTAATTTGCCAATTTGACCCACATTGAGTCAGCACAGTACCAATGCAATATTAGGTCAACTTTTAAACAATTCAAATTGAATTGAAAAACCTTTTTTGAACTAATACCAGACTTTACTAAGTTTCATTAAGCATTTCTTCTTAAAATAGTACACAACCACACTATTTTAATTTGAAACCCTTATGTTTGGGGCCTGCACACTGAGTGCATCACAGACCCAACAATCAGGAATTCCCCACACTTAACTTAAACTAGAATTGAAGGACTAATCTTCTCTTCTTTCCTCCACTGTTCCCCTGATAGTGTTGTGTTACTGGTCAGAAGGCTGTCTTTGTGCAGACTACGTTCTTATCAGTCCTCTTGTTATGTTTATGTACAAACAGCACATTCCTGAGGGGGACATGGGCGTGCAGAGCAGGATCGGATCACAGCTCTGCAGCTGGAAGGTCAGGAGGAGATGGAAGGAGAGGGGGGAGGTAAAGAGAGAGGGGGGAGGTAAAGGGAGAGGAAGGGTAAGAGAGAAAAGAAAACATAAAGAGTCTGAAAATGATTAGAGGACTAGCAATACTGCACACAAGATCTGGTTTGGATAAAGGGGGAGGAAGAGAGGGAGTAACAGACAGGGTGGTTTAGAGATAGACGCCCATGGGAGAAAAAAAAAGGCAAAATGTAATCTGTAGTTGTGGCTTGATGGGAGAGAAGGAGAAAATGTATGTGGACAGGAGATAGTAGGTCGGAAGCAAATGAAACCAAAGACGGATGAGAGGCGAGAATTAGAAGTCGCAGATGAAAGAGGACACAAATAAGAAGACAGCGTTGGTACAGGAAGAGGTACAACAGTACAACAGCTGAAAAAAAGAGAGAGTTTCAAGCATGGGGGGAAGTGAGAGTTTCAGGAGGGAGGCCCAAGTCCTGGTAACTTCTGCATTCTTCCATACAGTCTCTGCTCTTCATCTGCCACTCCCAGATCAAAGGTCAAAAGAAAAGACACAGTGACATAAACTCCACACCCACAAGTTTTACATGCAAACATAAGTGCAGGGATGTTTGTGTATGCATGATGACAGCCATGAAGACAGTAGGACACTCACAAGTTCTCCAAACAAAGACACTTGTATAGTTTGTGCATATACACACACAGGTACGCACACAAATACTCAAATTGTTCTGAATGTACACAATGAATAAGAGACTGTCACGAGTATGGCGTCATGAACAAAGAACATTTTTAATTCATTTTTGACAAGTATCTCCTTGCCGTTTGTTTTGATTTGTGTACTTTTTTGTCAAAATTTGAATTGTCAAAAAAGAGGATATTAAAGTTTTTTTAATTTTTCTGCTCTGATAGCACGTATTAAATTCTTGCGCTTCTGGCGGGCATTAATTTTTTTAATCAAACTGATAATGACTATGTTTACATGCACAAAATATTCCGTTTTTTCCTGCATATTCCGAAAAAGACAATATTCCTAGTAAACTATTTACATGACAAATGAAAATGATTATTTAATTAACATTCTTGTTAACATTCAGCCATGATTAACTTAAAAATGTCCCTGTGACGTACGTCCTAGTGTTATGCCCTTTAAATAACTTACATTTTGACCTCATGCGGCTTTGAGGTCTTGAAAAGCACTATATAAATTCAATTTATTATTATTATTATTATTATTATTATTATTATTATTATTATTATTATTATTATTATTATTATTAATTTCCCTCCTTTTCCAACTGCAGCCATGTTGCTCCTGTGGTGAACCCTCATTGTCACCGTTCTGGAAGTTCTTCAAGCTTTTCCTTTTTACAGCTATGCATGAGAACAGATTAGAACAGGCTAGATGGTTTATGTACAATGCAGGCAAGACTCAAACAGCGGTAAAACACCCAAATGAGACGCATATTCCAAATGAGCTGTATGCATGTCCAAAGAATGCTCCTAAAACCCCAATAATATCGGCATATCCGACATGTCTTACTTGGAAAAAGCTGGATTCGGATAAGGTTTAATGCAGGCTGATTTATCTTATATTGTAATATTTTTGGATTTATGTTACTGTAACTTAAAAATTTAAAAATTTAAAATTTAAAAATAAAAAAACTTTTGAAATATTACCTGTAAGGGCCCTTAAGGGTCACGGACCCCCTATTGAAGACCAATGCACAAGAAACTGCATCACCCTCTTGTAAAAATGTACACAAATAACTGCAGTATATGTGATATGTGTTTATATAAAGAAAGTTAGGGAAATTCAAATTTCAGTCCAACTCTATGATTAAAGGAACTATCATTTTACATTAAATATTCAGGATAGAATAGTGCAATCACATTTTATTGAGCCACAAAGTGTTTCCATCACTCTCGTGCGAGCAGGGCGGGGCGGGGCAACTCAGAAGGTCAGTGAATGGCCTACTGGCTGACTTCCCGACATGCCAACATATGGCTACCAGACAGACAAATTCCTCTTGGACCAGACATCAGCACCACCCAAGGGCCACTGAGGTCGCTGCAAATTGTTATTTAGCATTTTCATACTCACACGCTGCAGCTAGTGAACATATGCAATATTTATCAACTCCCCCAATTGGCTCTTCCTCTCTGTAACATCATCTTTGTTTCTTTCCGCTGCCCCCTCTTTTCCTATCACAGCCTATCTATGCGTGTACATGTGTTGCATTGTGAGGGAGCATCTGACGTGCACTTCCATGTGTTTGCCTGCAAATTATAGAAGTGACAAAGACCACAGCAAGAGGAATAGTGAAGGAGAAGACAGTGATACTTTTCCCGCCATTTGGAATGAATTATAACCTAACAGTGGCGTGGCATGGAAAACAAAATGGATGGAAAGACTGAGAGAAGGGAGTGGAAAGCTGTGGGAGGATGGTATGGTTCCATATGGTCGTCTGAAGAGGAGGAGGAGGAGGAGGGGATGTAGAGGGTTTCCTTGCTTTGGGGATACCCCTTTTTAGAGGGATTTCCCTGAAGTGGCCTCCCTTACTGTAAGTTCCATCGACTGTACAATCAACAAGGCGGAGACTGGTTAGCCAGGAGCTAATTACATGGGGGAAATGAGTCACACACTGTACCTGAAATAGACACAGCCTGCAAAAAAGCTGTTAACAGACATATATAACTGCAGGCTTTGAGAACCAATGAAAAACAAGGGGAAAATAAGGATAAACTTTCCCAGGATTTCTTATTCAAAGTATATAATCGGATAGAATCAATCTATTTCTCATAAATGAGCTGTTTGACTCTATACAGACGACACGTTTTTACTCCCAACTCGTCACAGACAGTGGCTTCGTCCGGACCCCGTGGCGTCTTTATAACGGGCCCCTTAAGGACCATTCTTCAACGTGCAGGGAAACACATGGTTAACGTTATGTTACGTACTTGACATAAATTAAGTACATTAACCTTAACTACTTGGTTAGGGTTAGGAAAAGGTCATGGTTTGATTTAAAATTAAATGTAACTTTAGTTAAGTAATTAAGTTAACTACGTTATTTACGTGACTTAAGTACATTATGTTACTTGAAATACGTCAATATTTTGTTTTGGCTTCCTGGATGACAGTTCTTAGATTTTTTGACTCATCCATCCAGCCTAACCTCCTCCTCACATGAACTTTTTCGCTCTTTATACTCCGTCACCTTACTCCCTCTTTTACTGCCGTCATAATTACTATGGCCACAAGAGGCAACGCTGCACGTCCAAAACTGACACTAGAGGGGTACGCAAAGCATAATAGTTTGACCATTAGGGCTTAAAAATTGTAGAATTCACTAACATAATAATCCTGTTATTTTTGTGCTGCCGTTCATGTGAATAAGCTCGAAACTGAGCGGCTAGCAGGCGGGGTTAAAGTGTGTTTCATTGCTTATATATTCCTCTTCTCATTCGTGAGAGGAATAATGTGTTTTTTCACAAAAGTTACATTTACTCACTCATGTGTATGATAAACCATGTTGCACAGCATGGATAAAAGCATGTACTTGGCTTGTGAACAGGAACACTTGATTCTCACTCACATCTCAATCAATGGCTGATTCTTCTAAAAGTCAAACTTGGCCAGTTTTAGCATTCTTTGAGACCAGACCGTGGCCATTCTTTCACTCCCCCTTCTTTTCATTCTTTTTATCCTTGACTGGGACTGGAGAACTTTTTTCACACTTTGCCTGTCCACTCAAATGAACCCATTGTGTCTGAAAACATCCAGCACAGCAGCTCAGTCTCAAAGCGGAGCAGGGAACAGCTCTGATAAACTGGCTCCTGGCTGCTGCACTGTGTTCTAGCACACGCTCGTGAAATGTGGTGTGTCGACTCCACCAGGGATATGCCAAGAAGCGTCTATACAGGCCCACCATGCGTGCCTAGCGGGGTCGTGAAATAACCACCTGAGCATAGCAATTTACCAAAAATGAACTCTGCAAATGTGTTTCTCGTCGCTATGGTAACATGGTAGGAACCCAGTTTGGAACTTTCTTTCCCTCTCTGCGTCAGAGGCCGGGTTACTGGGAGCAATTACCGAGCGGGAATGTGGGTGGCGTTGGGGAAGAGGAGGAGACACAGCGGCTAAGAATGTTCCGAGTGTGTGAAAGAAAGAAACTGAGGGAGTGAAAAGGAAAGTGATTTAGACACTGTGTGTGTGTGTGTGTGTGTGTATGTGTGTGTGTGTGTGTGTGTGTGTGTGTGTGTGTGTGTGTGTGTGTGTGTGTGTGCGTGTGTGTGTGCGTGTGCGTGTGCGTGTACGAACGAAAGCAAGAGAACACATTTATAGCTTACTGTGAGCCTCCTTGAGTTTTATTTCATGTGTATCAGATCCTAGCCTTGCCCTGTTAAGAAACTGCTACTCCCATCCAGAGGTCCCAGAATACTCTTATAATGATCATGGGTCATTGGCACTCCCTCCTGCAGCATCCTGACAAGTCCTTTTACTTTGGACTTTACTCCTCCACCCTTACAGTTACATATATTAACCTCCCCCTCCACATGAATAAGTCTCCTTCTGTAGAATATCTTCCCAGCTCCCACTCCCATCCTTGACATCTTAAATCACTCCCCTCCAACCTGTATCTGCTCTAAACTTATCTAACCTTCAAACCCTTGATTCTTTAATATAATATACCATATGCCCTACAGACTTCAACTTACAATCATTTCTTTCCTTGGTGGAACATTTAATTTTTGAAAACTTTATAGTTATGTTTAGACATCTTAAAGCACTTAGTCAAGGCGGATTTTATAGATATTCAGTTTAATGACCAAAATCAAACATGCGTACATCCTTGAAATATATCTACATGTAATACTTTCCCTCGCTCCTTTATGACAGTGAGTAAAGGTTAAGTCAGGTCACAGGGTGCTTCTATGACAGGATCTCAGTTGCAGAGAACAAGATATGCTTTTCCTCTTCAGTCGGCCAAAAAACAGAAGCGATACATTTTCACAACACTCTTCCCGATTATCCCTCTATCGCAAGGCGCAAGATTTTCCCTGATGCAGGTAACCCAGTGGAAAGGTGATCGTTAATATTCAGTCAAACTACGTCTAAGAATGCTCAAAATCATCCTTAAACTTAAAAGTTAAGACAGCAAAGGAGTCTCAAAATGACCTAAAGACCAGAGTTTGTGGCAGTCTCTGCTGAAATGTGCATTAAGTGGAGGAAGGATCAGAATATCCTGTGTGTGCAGTTCTCCACCTCTCCTAAGCCCTAAAGCATAGGTCTTGAACAGGGGGTACTGCAGGGGGGTCGTGGAATTGTTTGTAGATAAAGCAAATATATATTTTTTCTTTTTTGCACATTCACATCCCCCCCTCGCACAGAACTCTGACATCACCCCCCCTCGTTTGAATACCGCTGCAGCAAGGTGTCCCTGCTCCATTGGTATCTCTTTAAAGTTTTTTTTGCATCTCTGTGGGCCATTTTGCGTGTCCTTGTGGTGATTGCGAACATCTCGGGGATGTTTGTTTTGTCTCTTTGTAGCTGTTGTGCTTCCCTTTGTGACACCCTTGCCATCCTTGAGTATCCCACCTGCCCCACCCAAGACACCAATGTGCTCATTGGAGTTTACCGTCATACTTTACTCATATTTCCTTTCACAAAAACATACGTCTACCTCTTTTCAATTGCAGCCTCTTTAAACATGTACCTTTTGATTAAAACCTACTAAAGGTTTCTCTGCCTCTACTTGACCTTATCCGCCCCCTGCAGACTGAACAATTGCATGTCTGGCTTCCTGGAATGGAGCATCAGTCATTGCTTTAATCATGAGCACACTCAGTGCACATTGTTTTCGTTTTACAGGTATTGAAGAAAAACACCCTCTGAAATTACATCTGAGCTTGTCATTTTCTCACGCATACGGGATCACTAACATTTCCCGATACCAGATTGACTCATATCAGACCTGTGATGCACTGTCTGCAGTGGGCCACTGCACCTGGTAGGAATGTTCCACACACCTGTAAATTGTCTGCACCCAAGTGTTTGCCACTCACCCAGTGAGTCATTATGAGATTCTTTATGATGTATCTCACAATGGCATCGTCAGCTGTACAGACGGTGCTGCATATTTTCACATTCAGCCAGAGGTGTCACATAGGTACAATGCTGTCAGATGATATCTTTACACTGAGAGTAAGTGAGTGAGTAAGTTGTGACTGAAGGCCCTTGTGTCAGGAGGAGTTTCCACTGAAATCATCTATGGTGGTTTGTCCTCCTACTGAATGAGTGATAAATGGCCATGGGGTCGGTCAAAATATGACCCTCGGGTCATGTCAGGTCCTGGACGTTCCCTCAGCCCGGCCCATAAATGAAACTTCTCAGTAGTCGTCCTCTGGCTCTGTCAGGGCGGCTCTGATTTAGCACTTTCCGTGGGTGTTCTGACCCCTGAGGTCAGAACAGAGCAGGGATGGTCCGGCTGAACAAGAACTCTACAGTCTCGATTATCAGTTTGAGCCAGACAAAGTTAAATTCACCACAATTTCACCACTTTACCCTGCCATGAGACGGGGAAATGAAAATATCCATCTATGCTCTTGCCAAAGCCACCAGACTCCATTGAAAAAAACGGTAATTTTAAATACAAATTACTTTTTTTTCAAGGTAATATGTTTTGCTGCGCTCCCCGTCCACAGCAGTACATTGCTTAGCCTCTGTGATGTTACTCCTGTCTGTTTCTCCAAACTGGGGGAGTTCCGACAGCCTTCTTTAGATAATACACTGACTATGGCTACCTCATACAACCCCACTTCAGAACATCCGCACTTTCCCTTTAAGTTCTTTATCTCAGTAAAGAAGAGTTTCAACTCATTATCAGATGATCATGAGTCAAACTCATGAGTGTATTAACTCACATTAACAACAAACACAACCCTTGTAACCAAACAGAGCACTGTCCAAACAGAAAAATAAATGAGGACTGTTCAGGTGGCTTTCAAAACTTTCACACTGACAGCATAAATACCATATATAGATGTACATATTTGACCCTTTCACCCGCCCACATTAGGCAAAAGTGAGCGCATAGCCAAGCAGAACATTTGTCACACTGCAGGTGTGAGTGTCTTGTGACTTCCCACACTCAGCGTCCATCGCAGTCAATGATATCATTACACAAAGCTGATAAGGGTGGTGGAGTAGAGTAAACGGAGGCTTAGCTTCGCCCCTCCCATGTCAAGCACTGCACACACAGGCTGGCACGCATACTGAGGTTTTTATCTGTGTTGAAGGTGCACTTCCATAATGGAAATCCCTGTATCTACAAAACAGATATTTAATTACACATAGCTTTTCTTTTCATTTTTCAAAGCATGTCCTCCAACCAGGTGTTATTTTTTTCCCCCACATGCCTGAAAGTGCTTGTTTTTATCTGCTGTTCATCAGTTTACAGAAGATGAAGCAGTGAAGACAGCTGAGAAAATGTTCACAGGAAATGAAAGTAAAAGAGAAAATGGAGAGAAAATTAAAATAGACTGCTGATTTCTTCCCAACAAACCAAACCAAAGTTTTTAAAAAGTGATTAGAGTATAGTTGCCGTTTGGTTAGCGTATAGTATGTTTATCATTTAATGTTTGACTCTCAAGATAACTTACACTTTAATGAAATTTGAAACCATCCACGGCTTGTTAATATTTACGGGAACAAACTGTGTTCTGCCCCTCGTAGGAACAGAGATTAGAGTGAAGCTGGGAGGGGATCCGTTCACTGATGACTATCAGTCTTGATATTGGGCCAGAACCTTTGAGGTAAATCCTTGGCTGCCTGCCAAAACTTGTGACAATCAGTTTCCCATCAAACATTTTAGTAGGATGTCCGCAAAAGCATTTAACCCCTTCATATTTTAAAACCTTTACAGGAATATAGAGTTTAAACTAATAGGGAGCCGATCAAGAAAGAAAGAGATCTCTGTCAGTGGAGAATTGATGTTAGTTAGTTGCAACCATTCGTATCTAATGGTACCATTTTGTACCCTTATGCAATAGAAATTCCAGTTAAGAGATTATGAAATACATCATACTTGTCATAACATGAAGGCTTTTCCCAACACTTGACCCTGTTGATTTTACTTGAAATTAAGGCTTTACTGACATCTGAAATGCAATAACAGTTAGGTCCTGTCAAGAGCAAATATTAGCAAAGAGGAAAAATGTTACTGTATTTCACACACCTGGATGAAAGGTGTTCAAGATGCTATTAGACCTAGTGGAACCAACGGCAAGTCCGTAAAGGATTTGGATTTTTTCCCTCCGAGAGTGAGAGGAGAAGATACCAATATCATATCTGTGTGAAGCGAGCTATAGTGGGAATGTGGTAAACTTTGCAATAAGCATAAACGACTCGAAGCAGGGCTGACTGTATTTTTCCAAAGTTCAAAAGTACGGCAACCAATTTAAACAGCTGTTTTCTAAAGGTATTCGATGATAACAGATTTAAGTATAGGACTCTGAAGAGACACGATGACACCATACCTGGCTACCTCACTGTAACAACATCGTCTTTACGTTTCTGTTTGTATACAGGCTCAACAAACAAGAATTAGTTATTTACTGACCTTCAGAGATGATAGGTGTATTGTTTCACATCGGAAGCTTATTATGTGCTTGTGTCATCTTCTTCTCTTACTTTTAACAAAACTATTCCTTCAAAATAATCACTTCCTGAAAAACAAAGGCTTATTGTTGGGAAAGCATGGGAAAGCACTGACACCCTCAGTAATCTCCATCATTTATTTTACACGCAAGCTTTTAACTCATCACACCTTTATCTGCTCTATACGGCTATCATCTCTGTACCTTAATCTTTGTTTTCTCTGCCGGGCGTGGCAGCCATCATGACCAGACAAAACATTGCAGTCATCACTGACACTGCTAAACAAACGAAGACCATAAAACTTGACGACCATAAAAATACCCTGTGTTACTGGTGCTGGTTTGGTCTGTATTTGGGATTACTCACTTTTGTTAAAAGAAAACTCAGGATGTCTGATGTTTATCTGTTTATTGAAAATACATCATACATTTTGTTTTGCCACTCCACCTTGATTTTTATCTCTGCTTTTCTGTCTCCCCCTTTCTGTATTTATTGCTTTTTGCCTAGATAAACACAGATATAACTAGAAAAGTGCACACAGAGTGCAGATCACCGGCAGGCTTGTCTCTCCCCTCCTAAACACAGAATAATTGAATCTCACTTGCATTCAGGATAGCGGAAAAGATAACAAAAACTGGAATTTATTTATCTCGTATCGTGCCTAACTTTAGTGGGTCATAACATATTTGGTATGGAATTAATCTGCAGATGCTCCGCATCAAAATGAGACCAGCTTTTCTATGGATGTCAGTATGTCAGACTAGGTAAGCCTTGTTTTAAGCCTAGCTGATTGCCGGAAATGCCTTTTGCTACCGAAGCAGTTGTTGAGCACTTGCGACCCCTACTGCCAGCAGTAAATGACGGTATAAAACAATCAATAACATATTTTTTTCAAAGATTGTTAATAACCGTAACCACAAGAGGTCTTTGAGCATACATTCATAAATGAGCACAAAAAATATTAGAATGACGGGTCCAGTAGTATGTGAGATTAAGTTCGGACAGACACACGCTACCAAACACAAGATCTCCTCCATGCGATAGAAACTGCCTTAGGTCCCGATCAGACGGAAAGCGTTTAAGCAGCTTGGGGCGGATTTTTGTAACTGTTTACTACGAGAAAAAAGCATTCTGCTTGCTGCTTTTGCGTTACTGAGCATCTCCTGTTGTACCGCTCTGTGCACCTCGCGTTTTTTCGCAGGAGCACCCTGAACGTCATCTGCGTTTTTTCCTATTGTTGAATGGTAAAATAGAGTGGTACTCGTGTTCATTCATTTAAACTGTACTATTAACTATTATGTAGTCTATAGTTCATGGTTTGTATTAAGCTAACGTTAGCACTCATTTGGTGTTTGCATAACAACACATACTGCAAACTCCAAAAATGCATTTTGTCTGATCGGGCATCTTCAACAAAGAAAAGGCAGTTATATCATTATTATAATACATGTTTTGAGGCAACCTCTTATAAAGGCACTTTATTGCTACGATTAGCAGGAATCCCTTTTGTTGGCCCGCTCAATGACTGTACAAGAGTTGAGTTGTTTTTTCATCAGGAGCTCTTTATGCTTTAATATCCTGCTGCATGTTCCTTCCTGGAAAACAAACAAAGAAGTTGGAGCAAGGATGAGACTGAACATGACTACAGACAAACAGAAAACCATTTGGCAGGAATTCTATTTGAGAACAAGTTAATGTTGATACAGACAATCGTGGGCGGGAAGAAATAATAAGATCTGTAAATAAGACTTAATCGTTGTTGCTTAATGGTTTGTACCCTAGAATAACAGAGCATTAAGCTCCAATGACAGACAAGCTTTTTCCACCATGTTGTATTTCTGTCCTTGACTTAAGCAGGTATAAAGTAGTTTCATAGGTACTGTGTGTGGAATGTGCTTGTGTTGATAAACCTGAAGGGGAGCTTCTGGAATACGTTTACTGGTTTAGAAAATTCATTGCTCCTATATATCTACGAAAGAGACTGTGGAATTCTTCTATTGTTTAACCATATCCTTTATGGGAGGGGGACAATCAGACACACATCCGGCTATGTAGGATAGATAATATATTGTACCGTACATGACATCTGGAGCTACCTGACACCTTATAAACCTTTAGCGGATTTTACTCTGTGTATTTGTCAAAGTTTATCAACCATCAAGGCTTTAAAAGACAAATCATGTACTTAAAATGTTTGCTGATCTATTTCCCCCAATACATGCTGTACTTTTTCAACAGTTCCAGGAAGCCATTAGTTTCCATTCATCTCTGGCCATATTTTTGTATTATACAATGAGTGGAAACCGTTAGATGCCTGTGCTAAAACATGTCAACCCCAATTATTTGTGAGAGTGGATGTTTCTTTTTAACACGATAAGTGTTTTATTCGTAATAAATCTGAAAGTGCAGATACACATTTAAATTGACATTCAAGTTGGAAGACTTCCAGACTACAGTATGCTCGTGACGCAATTAATTATTTCATCAAATGACTATCTATCTAATGATTACAGTCTCACTTCTCCAGGTGTGACACCCGCCCACACTGACTAAAGACAGTGATGAAATCATTTGAGTAAACTGAGTGAACCGATCCCGAGATGTTCTCGAGAGGTGATGATGCCGCTCAGAAATGTGACTGGCGGGGAATGTAACCTAAACAAATAACATGTTTTATTGAGTCTAATGTGGATGGCAACTTAATTTTGTTCGACTAAAACAAAAACATAAAACATCTACTCTCACAGTATAGCTTCATAGGGTGTTGAGATGTATTGGCCGTGATATTGATATCATGTGAATAATACACATATGATAATACTGTGTAAATAATCCAGGGCTTTTGTGCTTTTGTACAGTTATGGTTACAGACCTCCTCCCTACACTATTTTGAGTATTATTCATTTGCCAAAAAGAGACAAAATGGTCAATAAATAAAAGATGAATTTGACTGATAGCATTATTATTATATTTTTTAGAAAATGTTCTATGGATATCGCAATATTGTGAATTTTTTTGTCCAAAATAATTTATACCCAGGTAACAATCTGACTGCTGTTATTTTATCTTTTTATTATAAAACAATTCCCATGAAGACTAAAACTGCCAATGATGGTTGTGGCTGTTATATATTATTTATACTGTACGCTTCAGTGCCACACAACTCTATTAAAACACATAGAAGAAAAAATGTTGTTGTATATTGTTGAAATAAAGAGATAAATGATGTTCTTGGACTTAAAGTCCAAGTAATAATTAGTGTCATTCATGTCTAATAAAAAAAAGTGTTATTGTACAAAGCTATTGAAGTCCTCAGAATTTACCAATTTAGGAAGGTTGTGAAGGACAAAGGCGTACTGTGAGCAGTCTGCGGTTGAGGCTTATGGAAAAGAAGGAGGTGACTCAGGGTGAGGGGGAGTGGTCTGAGGGGCGGACCTGAGGGCCCACAAGGTTTATATAGTTTAACAGCTTTCCCTCTCCTCCTGCCTTGTGTCTGTGAGTTCACATTCTGCCTCCTCAGCCTTTGCCGCTCTCTCGTACTCAGTCTCTCTCATTGAATCTCACACTCCTCCAGCCACAATGAAAACCTCCAGGCAAAGTACATACTCTGTGCATTCCTCTACTAGCAGCAGGGCTCCTGCTACATCCGTCACCCGTACCTCTGGTGCTGTCTACAGGGCCCCCACTATCCACGGCGGGGCCGGCGGGGGACGCATCAGCATCTCCTCCAGCGTCCGCAGTGGTTTGGGATCCGGGATGGGAGTGGGCTCTGGAGCGGGGGGCTTCTCCAGTGGCATGCAGGTGAGCGGGAACAGCGGAGACATCATGGGCAATGAGAAGTTCGCCATGCAGAACCTGAACGACCGCCTGGCCAGCTACCTGGAGACAGTGAGGAACCTGGAGCAGGCCAACCAAAAGCTGGAGATTAAGATCAAGGAGGCCCTGGAGAAGAGCGGACCCGACTTCAGAGACTACAGCAAGTACCATGTTATCCTGGATGGCCTGAGGAAGAAGGTGAGGAGAGGGAATGTGCATGTGTTGATTTATTAAGTGTTGAGCTAAAGCATATGAGGGGGGAGTTGAATGGAGGGAGGTAATGTGTATAAATTTAAGATGAAAGCCATAAGATGATGATGATGTTTTGAGAAGATGTGAATCAAGATATGTGAAATGTGTACATATTGAAGGTATTTACACTTCAAATGTGTTCAAAGCAATATAGTGTGAACCCTCTGACTTAAATGAAACCCCATGAGAGTTACTGCTTGGCACATTCCCTGCTGCCACTCCGGGGGTCGAGGGCCGGACCGGAAACACGATGGTGGAGGAATGTTGGAGCATCAGGGGTCAGAGAGACAGGAAAGCAGAGCGAAACAAAAAAACAACAGTGTCCAGGGACTTTACAGGCTGTAAAGGGCCAACTTGCAGGCCCCCCACCTCATGACTTTAACTACCTTTTTCCTCTTTGTTTAGTGTAACACAAACAGTGTGTTGTTGGTTGGACAATGGGACCAAACACACAGTACAGTCATTACTAGTGTGTATACATAAAATAGAAGCTGATAAGGGAGGGAAGGAGGAAACTCACTTAATGTGAATAAGATCTTTCAAGGTGGAGCTAATTATTTCTTTATGCTCTGCATTTTATAAGTAATCAATCTGATAAGGCGATTCATTTTCACACTAACCTGATACACCCCATACAAACACATCCGGTACCAGTGCTGAAAGATTTTAGAACTCAAAGTAAAAGATATTCAACAACCAGGAATATGTGTAAATTATTTATTCCAGGTGTTGACCAACTGAATGCCAAAGACAGTAAAACGTCTAAAATAATTTCAAAACTACATTTTCCTTTTCAGCCAAAACCAAGTGCAGTTTCCAAATGGAACATACCAGTTTTTTTTTTTTTTTATGTTTACATGTCCTCATTGTGGGAAAGTGTGCATGCCCACATACAGGATGTCTTTTCTAAACTTTTTCCTCTTGGGAACCACACAGATAGCATAGACGTCAGCAAACCCTCCTTTGAAATGATGACACAAACGAAATGTGCAAAATGGGAGGCAAAGGGGAAAGAAGAACAATTTTAACGTCTTTTTCTCTTTTCATTCTTTGTTTATTTTATTAACAGCCGAGGGCCTCAGTTTATTCAAACAGCCCAGGGTCCAAAAAGCCTCATTTTTCTTTAGGCGTGATGCAAAATTCATTCAAATTAATAATGGCTCAGCCCCCATCTGAGAAAACACAGACTCTCACGTCAACACTAAAACAGCCCGACCTGGTAAAACACACACAGTCAACTACCCATGAAAATAAACACATGCACGCACGCACACACACAACCACCACCACCACAACCACCATCACCAACTTCCTCATGCAAATCACCTGCTTCGACCCTGCTGACAGGATAGATCCTGTTCCTGCAGCGACAGGACAGTTGCTACCTGGCATCCACTGATTGGCCCGTGGACTTTGTCACCCTGCCACCCATCCCAGCCCTTATCTACCGTACCGTGACTTCTAAAGCAAATACTGCAACCACCTGGTTCTTTTGAAGTGGCACGCTGGCACTGTCCCCATTTACACATCGACATTGACACTTTCTCTGTAACACTAAACCTGGGGTATAAACACCTATTATATGCATGTGTGTCAGTTCACTTTTATAAAAAAAAGGAAAGGCATTTAACAAAGTCTGAATTTTGAAATTTTCTTCGAACAAAGGACAGTTTAAATATCACTTGTTTCCTGTGTAGAATTCTCACAATATTTTAAAGGAGCTAGTGGACTCTTATTAAAGTTAGTAGTTTGACAATTTTGTCTGTGTTTGCAATCTAAATCACCTCTTTCTTTTGTCCATCTGTTCCAGGTGTTTGATGCCATCACGGACAATGCCCGCCTGGTTCTCAACATCGACAACGCTCGCCTGGCAGCTGATGACTTCAGAGTGAAGTAAGTCCCCTGTCCCACTGAGACAGGAAACACTAAGCCAGACAGCTGCGGGCACACCCTTTTAACTGCTGAATGGGTTGTAGGATGAATACATGATCTGTCTTGTAGTCATAAATCATCACCTTTGCATCATAGCCGGTGGAGATGTTTCAGTTGTGTCATAAGGTAAATGTCATAGCAAACACAGCTGGCAAATAGAGCGTAAAATACTGTATGCTGACCACGTAAACGTAAAGGAAAGATATCTTATATAAACATAGTTGGTGTAGGTGTAGGTCCATGAACTTTAGTCATTAAGTTATTCAGTTAGTGAGTCGTGATGAGGAGATTTACAAAGTGAATGCTTTGAAGTCATCCTCACTGCTCGGCCCTGTGCTTTGCAGATACGAGTCTGAGCTGGCCATTCGCCAGTCTGTGGAGGCTGACATCATCGGCCTGAGGAAGCTCATCGATGACACCAACATGAGCCGCATGAACCTGGAAAGTGAGATTGAATCCCTGAAGGAGGAGCTCATCCACCTCAAGAAGAACCATGAAAATGTGAGTATGGTGGTATTCAAAACTCAACTTTAAAAGGTTTCTGCACAATATTAAACATTCATACCACGTCTCCTACAACTAAACTGCATTCTCAATTAAGTTTCGAGGGGAATTTCTCCTTAGTTACGGTCACAGTTTTAAACACGTGGTTAATGTTGTAAGTTAAAACAAAACAAAAACTCAACAGCACTACTTGGTTGTGTTTAGTCAACAAAACGTCTTGGTTACGATAAGTAAAAGATCATGGATTGACTGAAAATAAATATGGTTGTTATGTTAGTGAAGTTACAACATAAGTTAAAATAAGTCAACGTTGACTTTTGGTTTCACACGGGACACGAACAGAGGTCTCCTGGGTGTAAATCATAAACCTAGCTAATATGCTTTGTCAGGTCTGTGTGGTTTGACTGATAGTAGTGGCAACATTACCAACAACTCCACAACTGTCCTCACACTAAACTTCAATTGGTGCACGCTAATATCACATTTTTCCAGCTGCCCATTTGAAACCTGTGGAAACAGCAGGGACAAAAAACAAAAAATTTAGAAATCTGCTAAAATTAGCAACTGATTTGGAAATGTAACATTAACTTAAGCTCTTTTGTATGTAATTAGTCAAAGGTTGTATTAATGCTGCTTCAGTGTTGACATTTTTTATTCAGCTTTCAACAAAGTCTAATGAATCCCAAACAAAAGCCACTTTTAAAAGACCTCTGGACATTATTTAAGCAAACAGCCTTTAGAGCTGAATAAATATTTGCGTATCTCTCCATAATCCCCTTCAACATCATCACCATGTGTGACGTACTGTATGCACGTTACACACAACGCCACGACTGCAGCCGACACATCCTGACAGGCTGCAGGGCGTCCTTGAATACAAGCTTGAGAAAACTTAAGTGGGAAGCGGGAGGTTTGTAAAGAAATCTAAAATATCTGTGTGGGAATTCTGTGGGGAGCCTCATCGTTAAAAATGGTTCCCATCCATATTTGGCAACAAAGAAAACACCAAAGAATTCAAATGACTATCATTTAAGTGCATAAGCCACAATGCAACCATTTGTTTACTGAAGGAATTAAGTCTTTATGGCCCCAGATAGAGGTTAAGATGCACCCCTGTATATTTACCTGACCATAACGAGATTATGGCTGGAAAGGGCTTGGAGTCAGAGCTGGGTCACGGCTAAATAAAAGATGTCTTTAGTCGTAGAATCCACAGGATCTATGCTGTGCTCTACCCACTTGAACTTTGAAGTGCACTACATTTGATATTGTGTCTATTAACTCCTCCATTCATTTGTATCTCTTTAGGAAGTTATGGAGCTCCGTAACCAGATTGCTCAGTCAGGTGTCCACGTGGATGTTGACGCTCCCAAAGGAAATGACCTGTCTCAGATCATGACAGAAATAAGGGCAAAGTACGAGAACATGGCAAAGAAGAACCAGGAAGAACTCAAAGCATGGCATGAATCTCAGGTAAGCAATTAACAAGGAACTAGAATTGTTTTCACAGGGAATTCCCCCGCCAAGGCCAATGGTGTATTCACGTGTTCCTCTGCCAAAGATTTATTTCCCAGATTTCCAACTCGGGATATGGGATGGTCCCATGTCCCATGATACATCTTTACGATTATTCTGACACCACATAAATGCAACACAAATGCGCTATCTCACAATGTTATAACAACAAAATTGAATATGGATCCGATCTAAAATGTTATGGGTTCTTCCTTGGCTCATGTTACACCCTTGCACCAAGCTTAATGAAAATCGGGCCAGTTTTTTACATAATTCTGTGGACAGAAAGAAAAACTGAGCTAAAAACATAACCTCCCTGGCTGAGATAATCATCTGCAAACTCCCTTCTAATAAACAAATTGTTTTCTTTTCTTTTATCTTTTAATGTCAATCCTTGTTTCAGATAACTGAAGTGCAGAGCGAGGTCGTCCAGAACACAGAGGCCCTGAAGGGTGCCCAGACAGAGGTGAATGACCTGCGCAGACAGGTTCAAACCATGGAGATCGACCTGGAGTCACAGAGGAGCCTGGTGAGAAGCACAGTCAGCACACACTTCATTTACCCCAACACACGCTGCAATGGCTAACTCAGCACTCTCACTTCAAGTCTCTCGCACTGACTTTGTTGATACAAGCTTTACACTCTAGTGACCCCTCGCTATGGAGCTGTCATCAGCAAGTTGGGTTCACTGTAAAAGAAATTAACCCGTTCTTTTTTTCTTCCTTCGTGCTCACAGAAAGGGTCTCTGGAGGGCACATTGAGGGACACAGAGATGCGTTACAACATAGAGATGGAGTCTCTCAACACCATCCTACTGGGTCTGGAGGCCGAGCTCACACAGCTGCGTAACAACATCCAGCAGCAGACACAGGAGTACGAGGCCCTGCTCAACATGAAGATGAAGCTGGAGGCAGAGATCGCTACATACAGACGCCTGCTGGATGGGGAAGACTTCACGTGCGTAGATAAATGATTCTATAATGACAGAAAATCCTATGTCACATTTTAATTTGTAAGTAACCTGCAGAGGTAAAGCTCCCCAAATCTGTCAATAGAAACTATTTTAACATTAATCTGTTCTTGATATTTCCGTTCAGTCTCCAGGATGCACTGGAAGACCAGAAAACAGTGAAGACCAAAGTGATGACTGTCACACAGACCCTGGTGGACGGGAAGGTGGTTTCCTCCAGCACAGAAACCAAGAACCTTTGAATACCAGAAGCAACCACCTGACACTCCCAACAATCACCACCACTGCTTCACAACACTAACATATTATTGGCCAAAATGTATCTCCTTTCGTCTTACAGCACTAACCATTAGAGTTGCGTTAGACGCTGAAATTAGTTTGACTTTCTGGGTATACAGCTGTTCCACGGGCCGATGAAATAAAAACTGGATCAGAGGGAAACTAAATCATCTTTTATTTATTTCATCATGATTTATTTATGTGTTTGTGTGTGGACCTGCAGAAGTTCAAAATTGGAGACAAAACTAATTGAAGACATTGAATATTTCAAAGTTATGAAAATGTCCAAATAAATGCAAAACATTTTTTGTATGTCGTCATCTTTGGTTTTCTTTCTGTCCAGTTAAGGCTGTTGTTGCGCTGTCATTTTCAGATATTTCAATAAAGTCCATTTGAGAAATTTATTTTGGTGTGAAAATGGTGTTTTGTATGAAACTAAAAATAATACGTCATATATCAGATTATATTATCATGTCATTAACATGACAGAGGAGGAATAAGTGAAGAATATTACGACATCCCATAGTGACTAGAGAAATAATAACCTCTTTCACTCCCAAAAGCATGAATTCTTGAGAAGAATAAAATGTATGACACACTGTTCTGGCTGTTGGCTGGATAACACTTAACCCTATGATTAACTAAGGCCTCACAGTTCATGTATGGTGACCATTAGATCCTTCATTCTTAATCCATTGGCAACTTTAGATGGCAGTCTTCTTCCTCTCCACTTTTGAAGATGTACTGCTACCTTTACAATCCCTGTACAGAGCGAAAAACTTCATAGGGTACCTTACTGTTTACTTCAGACCAATTTTAACACGCCTGTTTAAGAACAAAGCCCCCTCATTCATTTCAATGAGATCACACATCATAACATTGGCAACGTGTGTAGACCGACCACATAATGTGCAAGTGTACATTCCTGATAAATTATTTTGTAACCTGAATAGGGTAATTCTACTGCTTAGTACAATCGTAGAAATGAAGGATAAAATGATTGTGGCTGTGAAATTGTAATGAATGTGTATACATATATATATATATATATATATATATATATATATATATATATATATATATATATATATACATATATATATATATATATACATATATATATATATATATATATACATATATACATATATATATATATACATACATATATATAATCAGTAGAAATTCATGTTTATCATTTCGTAGGCCCTTTAATTGTTAGTTTTAATCTCTAAAGATAAATATTGAACATGGCTTATGTTGTAAAATGTTGTTGATATCATAGTTACCATAGATACAGCTCGTTTACTACTGACTATCCTTATGTCAGCATGTCTTTTTGCCTTGGATTAATTAGTTCACAGTGGATGTTTGTTAGTCAAAGTCTAAGCAAAAAGGCTAAAGGGTAAAACTGTAATATAGATAGGAAAGGAGTGGCATGAAGAAATATTGCCTTTTGACTGATATATAAGACCTGAGGACTCGCCTCCGTCCTCCACTTTCAGCTGCCAAGCCCCTCTGTGCCATGACACACTGCTTCTTCCTCTAATTGATCAACACTTCTTTTAGCAATGGAACCTTTGATTAAACGCCAGAGTTCTCAAATTCTTGGTGGCTATTCGACACACATCCACAGACCTGTACAGATGGACAGGGCCTATGCCCACAGTGTCAGCGGAGGGGCAGGGGGCCATGGGATCAAGATCTCCACGGCCTATGGCACACGGGTTGGCAGCAGCTTCGGGGGTGGGTATGACTACCAATCCGTGTCCTCTGGGTCGAATTCTGGAACCCTGTCCATCACGAACGAGAAGGTAACCATGCAACACCTGAACGACCGCCTGGCTAACTACCTGGAGACGGTGAGGAATCTGGAGAAGGCCAACAGTGTTCTGGAAATCAAGATCAGAGAGACCCTCGAGAAGAGAGGCCCCTCTGAGGGGAAGGACTTCAGCAAGTACAATGCCATCATCTTTGAGCTGAGGGCCAAGGTGAGTCTATCAGTAAATCTGTAGCTATGAAAAACTAATGTTCAAAAATGTCTGTTGAATTGTAGTTTTTTATAGAACTCTTCATGCAAAAGGTTTTATTGACCAAGATCTTAAGCCTCTGTCCACTTTCCTAATCTTGAAAACATTACATAATGTTGGGGCAAAAGTCATTCCAGGCTGAATCACTCATTTTTATTATCGTACCTTCTGCTCTTCAGAGCTATTATGGACTCTCTAACTGACTCACATTCTCACTCTTATCTTCACCTCCATGAGAGATAACCTGCTTTGTTCTTTTATGACTTACAGCGTGTTAACAAAGGCATCTGCACGATATATCAAAGTGAAAATTACAGTCTGCAGTCCATCAAATTGGCTGTGGGAGAATAGAAAACACCAAGTGCCCCTGAGAATATGCCGTTTGTTACTATTCGACACTGAAAATGTTAATTTATTGCAGATTCTTGGCATGATCAAGGGCAACGCACATCTTGCTATCTCTCTTGACAATGCAAGTCTGGCTTCAGACGACTTCAGAGTCAAGTGAGTGATCATCTCTGTAAAGAAAATTAAACTGGCTCTCCATCAAGTGTCAACATATCTGATGTAAAGTATGTTTGGTTAGGATGGAATATGAAATGTCCATGCGTCAGGCGGTGGAGGCTGACGTGGCCAGACTGAAGAAGCTTCTGGATGACACCAACGTAATTCGCCTGCACCTGGAAACCGACATAGAGTCTCTGAAGGAAGAGTTGATCAGCCTAAGGAAGAACCATGAGATGGTAAGGGACACTTGTCAGAAATTATTAGTATGATGACAACTGCCTTTGGCCTAATCCAACTAAACAAAGAGAAAAACAAACTGTATAATCCCAATACTACTGTAAGCAGGAGTGTCAATACTCACCATTATGGCAAGAAGTTTTTCTCTTAACCTTTTTGCACACGATAACCCCCACTAACCTCAGGAAATCACTCCCCAACTATCTCCCCCTCAACAGGATGTTGCTGAGTTGCGTGCCCAGATCACCCAGGTTGGCGTCCATGTGGATGTTGACGCTCCTAAAGGACAGGACCTGGCCAGGGTCATGGAGGAGATGAGGGCTAAGTATGAGAAGATAGCACTGAAGAACCAGGAGGAGCTCAAAGTATGGCACGAATCTCAGGTAATTCGTCAATGTCAATATTCGTTGTAGACTAGCTGTGTTTGTTAAGCACATTTTCTGTCTACTATATGCATTTGTTTTGTGTAACCAGATCACAGAGGTGCAGGTCCAAGTGACTGAGAGCTCAACAGCTCTGAAGGAAACCACGACTATGATGTCTGAGCTTAGGAGGAGGTATCAGGGACTGGACATTGAAATGCAGTCTGCACTTAGTCTGGTAAGAACATGTGTGCTTGTTTACATAATTATCATACAGACATGACTGGTATCAATCTTTTCATCAAACTCTCGGCAAGAAAGCCAAGAAATGTGTTCTCTACTGCATCATTGAAATGCGGAATCAAGCTTTTCACCGCTTCACAGAAAGCTTCCCTGGAAGCCACCCTGCGTGACATCGAAATGCGTTACAACATGGAGGTGGAGAAGTACAACACGATCATCCTGAGGCTACAGGAGGAGCTCACTAAGATCCGCACCGACATCCAACACAGCACAAGAGAGTACGAGCACCTGCTCAATATCAAGGTCAAACTGGAGGTCGAGATCGCTGAGTACAGGAGGCTACTGGACGGCGAGGCACACTTTATGTGAGTATGAGGAGAGGGGGCGAAAGGTTTGGGTGGAACTGTTAAAACTGCTTTTTCATACATTTGCTGAAAGCCAAACATTCAATGCTGTACATTGTGAGGCTGACGGATATTACAGCAAAGTTAATTTCAGGGAAGTTTTAGCAAATTTGATTAAAATCAGCTTCATGCAAACATGAAGCGACGTTGATATGAAAAGTAAAAGCAGTCCATCTGCCTCATACAATACTCCCATCACTTTCATGTACTGCTACATTTCAGCATGTGGATACCAGATAACTTTAAGAGAAAATACATATTTGATACCCGAATAGTGACATTTCCAGTGTATACTCAACTTATTATTTATTATTATAACACCTTTCATACAATCATGAGGTCAAAACAAAAAATAGACAACAATAAATAGAAGTTTGCAAGACAAAAAATTACAACAATGAAATTTTAAATAATTGAATAATAGGACTCAATTTAGTTAAACAAAAAACAACTTTGTATTAATTCAACTCTTTTGTTAATTTTTCCAGTCTAGAGGATGCAGTTGATTCGAGGATGGTCCAGACCAAAGTGGTGACAGTCACTCAGACTCTGGTGGATGGCAAAGTGGTGTCAGAGAGCAAGGCTGTCAAATCCAGTGAAAAGTTGGCTAACAATTAAAACTGTGGGGAGGCAGGGAAACCCTTGGTAACAAAAATAAAATGAACAATAAAAAGTGTATCATTATGTGTGTGTGTGTGTGTGTGTGACTGTTTTTTATCTTTGTGATAAGAAGCAAAACAATCACTACAATCACAGTCATACATTATTAGAAATATTATTTTATATTCATTATTTATGGTTTATAGTAATGCTTATTCGCTTACTTGTCGAGCGTTAGGTGCGAATATTGATATCTCATATCTGTCTGTTATGAAGCTACAGTTAGCTTAGCTTAGCATAATTACTGGAAACAGAGCTACTCTTGCACTAGCTAGCTAGCTTGGTTAGCAAGATGCATCCGTAATTAACATAAACCGTGATATTAATTTGGATGCTAATTTTGGCCAGGCAAAAACATGCTTCAAACTAAATGTACTGACCTGTAAAAAATTAACAGCCGACTCATTTTAGTGAACAATGCCTTGGTAGCGATGCAGTGGTAGCGTCTTGTAAATTACGAGGTAGCCACGCCCTAAAACATACTCTGCTTTATAGTCTATTTTATCCCAAATTGGACCATAATTTACTAAATGAACATCATGCTGTATTGAAGAAAACTTGTCACTAGCGAATGAGATCTTGAAAGCATTAGGAAAATGTTTACTGAGGTAATAAATCAAGTGAGAAGTCAGGTAATTTCCACGTAGACTTCTATAAAATCTGACTTCTTTTTTTAACCTGTGGAGTCTCCCCCTTGCTGGCCATCAGAAAGAATGCAGGTTAAAGGCACTCCTTGAACTCGGATTTCAATTGCTGACAGAAAACTTTTAGAATCTGTTAATGTAACACAGAAATGTAATGTAATGTAATGTTAATGTAACACAGAAATATAAATGCTGAAAATGATTATATATCGTTCTACAATTTTAGCTTTAAACACGTAAGTCAACTTTCCTGTTATACATAGTTCTACAATTTGGCTGTCTGGCCTCCTGCCATCATCCCATCAACACACCCAAGTCTGCTGTCTGTCCGGGAATTTCTTCCAGCTTCCGAGAAATTCACATTCTGACCTGCAGTTCTTTCGCCTCTATTCCCATGCCATGTCCAAGCAAATCTGTGCCTCTGCTTTCTATTTATTTACATTCACCTTAGTCAGTCTAATTCCTGTGTGCTCTTTGATACACACTGACCTCTTTTGGTCTCAGTTGAATCACTGCAAAGCTTTATGTTAACAGGCCATTCATATGTTGTTAATAGAGATGTGGGGAGCAACAGATTTAGGTAATTGTCAGGGACATTTTTGGATGATTATACAGCTTGAACTCAACCTTTACCAATCAATCCACTATTCATCATTACAATGGCATGGAACTATTTAATTGCAACATTCCACAGACAGCACCATTAATCATTCTGCCAGAATCAAATCAAGACTGGTTTCACAAACTGCATCTGACAACAAGTAATAGTTTCCAGTTTCCAGTGCAATTTCACTTGCCCTACGGCTGTTATTGTGTAAAGTTGATTGCTGCAATTCTATTGGAATACATTGAATTATCAGTTCTCATGGGGACCATAGATTTGATGCGGTATGACCGTACTCTACCACCTAATTGGCACAGTAGGCCATGTCATCCTCTATTGGTAAGTTGCATCTCTGCAGGGAGGTTCCAAATTGTTCCAGTCAGGTGATGTAATATCAGGGTGGGTGGGTCAAACAAACACAGGACTTTCACCCAGGAGACGTGTCACATGTAAAAAACAAAAGTCAACATTGGACTTCTTTTAACATAAGTTAACTTATGTCAAATACTTAACTTACAAAACAAACATTCTTATTTTAACCCAAACTATGATCCTTTTCTAACCAACCAGTTAACCAACGTTAATCCCATGTTTAAAACTGCAACCGTTTCACAATGTGGGTAGGTCTAGTTAGCCCTGTCTGAAGCATTATAAGGGTAGTGATAACAACTGATAACAGCCATTTAATGGGCTAATAGAAGTCCAAATCTGTGGTTTTATAATTTTAAAAATACTTGTGGAAAGTCTGTAAAAAACATGTATTGAATACTGTAATTATTTCTCTACACTGTAAAAGATGGGGGATAAGGTGAGTCCCACAGTCCTCGTTCTGTCTAAAAATGTTCATGGAACATTATCAGTAAAAAGGTCTCACCAAAAGACAAAACATTTTTTTATTAAACTGATCCCTATTCTCCAATTAAAAAGGACAGTAATCTTATAATCTGTAAGGGCGGTGACATGTGATTCTGAAAGTGCCGCCCGTGTGTTTGTCCCTGAGTGTGTGCAGCCAAGTCTCAGATAAATGTTGCAAACATCTGACATGTTAAAGATGAACTCCATATACCAAGTGTTGCAAGCGCATTGCCTCACCCGGAGTGTAGAAATTCACGAACCACCTCGTTTTTCACTTGACAGTTATAAAGATCCTTTTATTTATTGTTAACAAGAAAGGCCTGTTAAGGTTTATCAGCAGCTATTATGAGTTAAGATAAACAGTTTGAGCAGGGCCGTAGGATTTCATTCAGAATCTTCTCTAAGCCGTGCATGAGTCACGCAAGGCAGGTTAGAGGCCACTGTTTCATCTCTTTTCCCTTTCCCCTAGTAAAACATTAAAGAGACTTAACAGAGATAAACCATGAATCATCTCCTACTCTCTCTGTCACACGTAAACACACATTCTTGATATTTCCCTCTACCCCACACATCTGTTGGGTGTGTCGGGTGTGAGCCAATCATCTAGTGCTCCCTACTCGCTGGGCCTCCTCCCAGTGGGAGCAAAAGAGGGGGAGAAGTGAGGGATCAGGGGTTGACGGTGAAGGGTGTGGTGTGTGTGCAGGCCAAGTTGGGGAGATGTGAGGACAGCGAGACTGAAGGGCGGGATAAAGTAATCAGAGAGAAATGGAAGCAGTCACACGAGCAAGGAAGTACACTGGTGGAAAAAACAAATAATTCATTAAAGCTGTAGATCTACTCTAATTGGCAGAATAAACACTCTATGCTAGACACATAACAGACTGCCCACAGGAAGTGTTCATAATCAAAAGCTGCATTCAAAATCTAAACAGTGGCGAGTAAATGCTTCTGTTCAATGACATCCTGACTCACCAGATCTTTGGCCCCTCACAACATCCCACACATGACAGACTAGCACACAAACTAATGTCACCTTAAATTACTTCTGGGAACAGACTCTTCTTTTAAACATTTACTGGAAGTCCCGCCACTATTTGGAGCTGCCAATGTGCTCAAAGCTCGAGGGCAAGGGGAGAGGTGACAGAAAGAAGGTGCACGGGAGGGTGGGAAAAAAAGAAATTCAAAGAGAGTGATAGATGAAGAGTGTGGGAGAGCAGAGATGTGGAGGAGGCAGAGAAGGAGGAGGCGCAGAGGGCAGATTAAATAAGAACAGAACTGGGCAGTGTGCCACCATCCAGCCACCATTTCTCTCTCCCACATTTCATTTTCCAGTCCTGTACCGAGGGGAGAGAGTGAGAGCTGGAAATCCCAAACTGCAGCTCAATTGGCTGAACTTGTTGAGTGACTCATTCGTCTGGTTTCCGTGGAAACCCACCAAAGGAACTTGGTGACCAGAAAGTCGCAAGCTGTACACCCGAAGGAGTAGGATGATTACGGCCTATGCTCTGCTAAAAATACAGCGGTGGGGATAAATCCAGCCTGAAACAACTCTTGCAGAAAAATGTTCCAAAGCTGAGTTCATCGAGTTTAAAGCATCAAACTTTGCCCAAGATGAAGGAAATACTTCATCTCCTCTTTTACCTTTCAGACTGCTGACAATTATTTTTTCATTCAATCAAGGACGGAGTGGAAAAGATGAGGGGAACGTGATCTATTTGGGTTAAAAGGGCATTTTTCATTTCAAACTTAAACCATGACGAGCTCCGCTTGGACACATGCGCCGCGTTACCCTCTACGCGTGATAACATAGGACGTCAAGCATAACTTAGATAGCACTACAGTCAAACCACAATTCAAGTTAATGTCAAGAAATTGTGTGGCATGTTGGCAGAATGTTCTCAGAAAAAATCGAAACTAAAGTTGTGAAGCTACTTATTTGCACTGAACTGGAAACGATGATGTTTTAAAATATACACAAGACTAACAAGGTTGTAGAGAATGTGCATCATAGTGGACTTACATAGTAAAGCTATAATTACATATCTCCAGTATAATAGGTTGTGAAACTGCCAGGCTGAAAATGAGTCCCACTACAGCCCTGATTCACGTTTTCTAAAGCAATTTCATTAACCTTGACATTTTTTCAATGAGTAACTAACACACATTCCAGAGTCAAGGGTAAATGATTAAAACGACAAGTGGGACTGTGCTGATCTGGTCTGCAGTAAATGATAGCAACATTTAGAGCATAGGTCTTCAACAGGCGGTCCACGACCCCCAGGAGGTCTGCTGAGGTACTGCAGGGGGGGTTGCGAAATTGTTTGTAGATAAAGCATTGTTTTGGTTTTTTTGCATTGCGCATTCACATATTCACATATGCTACGTTACATTTTCATGGTTTAACAATTTCATAATAATGTGTACAAAAGACAAAAAGGACAACGGAACTTCAAATAGATTTGTAAACTATACATTTATTTTTTTATATTAATGACTGTGTTTGTATGCACACTAATATTCCACTATTATTCAAAATATGACAATATTCAGAATTTCATACGGGTCAAGTAAATAGCATATGTAGAATTATTCCAAATGCAGGATTTTTTCCGATTAATATTTTTTAATGCAGCATACAATAGATATTTCATATTTCAACAAAATGAAGAATAAGAACACTTTTACAATTGGAAGGTTTACAATCAGCCATGTAGAATTTTAGCAGTAGTAGGAATTGTAGACCACTTAAAGACCGCAGGCCCTGCTCGACCCAAACTTTTCTCTCACATACGATCCCGTCCACAAGATGGGCCACCCTCCATAGTTTTGTTACAGAACGTACCCTCCTGCATTTTCACACATTATAAACTCTTATAAATGTTGATAACATCAGAGTGTGAAATGCTACAAGCGTCGCTAACAGCTAAGTCAGAGGTTTGTCATGCTGCCAGCACTCCCTGACTTTACCCAGTTAAAATACCTCAGCCGTTTACGAGTTATTGTACAGTTCAGTAATTGGCTTTATATTTAGGCTCAGATGTTGGCCCAACATATTTTAACACCATGCAAAATGCTGTCCACAAAGGTTTTAACAAATTAATGAAGGCAAGATTTACAGTACTTACAACAACAACATGTACTTTGTGTATATAATTCTACATTGGGAAGTATTCATGTCTTTAGTGAATGGTGAGATTTGGAGCCGAGATTGAAGCAAAATGCTCAATTTAAAACTTGGCAAGAAGTACACACTGAAGGACCACAATGAGTCCTTGACTTTATTACCGATTTGCACTCATGATTTTCCAACAATTTAGCATTGTATTCCATAGAGTTAGGACTCTTTTAAAAAGAAGAATGGTTAAAGTGAAAAAGGAAAAGTAGAAAAAAACTCATTTAAAATCCCAGTGACATTTGTGATAAGGCAAATTACTTTCAAACCAGCGTTACTCAACTGTATATGTTTTTTTTTTTACTCCATATGTTTAATTAAACATATCATTGTTTATTCAATATCGATGTATTTAGCTGCATTGAATGAACACTATTTCCCTGACTTAAGGAAGAGTGTTGTTAAACTATATGGATATGGAAGAAGTAACAATGACAAAAATACCAGCACCAGCTAAATGTTCATATGAGTGATAGGTTTTTACAAGCTAACAAAATCACAAGTGACACATTTTTCATTTATAGCCTAATGTGTAGGCGGAGCTAATGCAACAGACTCACTTGTGTGTGAAGCAGCGTATTGCTTTTTCTGGTCTCTGCTAGCGTTGCGAGTCATCTCTCTTTTCTGTGTTTGCTCAGCCACAGTTATAAACCATAACTGAAGCAAACACAGAAAAGAGGGATGACTACAGGCCATAAACGATAAACTGACTGACCCCACACAGGCCATTGTACTGTTTGTATCTCTGGGAGGTAAGATCCAAACACACACCTGCATTACTGCTTACCACCATAGGTGGTGCCAAAGTAAAGAAAACGGAGATGTTCGAGATTGTAACTTTAACTTTGTTATAATTATGTTATACCATGAAAAATATCTAAATATGTAACGAATGTTGTTGAATTTTGAATGTTGTTCACTAAGCGAAACAAGGATGACATATAATAAAAAGTCAAAATAGGCCTATGTTTGTTGGGTAATATATTTGATTGTTTATGTATTTTTGTTGTGGTTTGTCCCTGGCTTTGTGACAGTTAGATTAGATTATAATTTATTGAGCAAATAAAATCACCACCCTTTTGTAACATTCTTGGAGTACATTTTGTTGATACAAAACATTTGTGTGTGAATCTAGCTGGGCCCTCTCTCACAGCCTCTCTCAAAAAAATATTAATTAGGCTATAAAAAAAAAAGCCAACTCAAGACCATAAAAAGTTTGGGTAAAGAAATTCATTAATTAAAATCACTATTGGATTTTAAAGTTTTGTTTTCATTACAGCCAATGCAAACTACACAGAGACCCCTTTGTTTCCTTATTAATTCTCTTTATCTAACCCCAGTTAATCCACTTGCTGCAGGATGCTGTTCGAGAGGGAGCTCTAATTATAGAGATTGTTTGGGAGATTTTTTTGATAGTAGGAATTCCATCACAGGAAGGGAGAGTCCACATTTAAAAAGCTGAAAAGGTTGGAATGACCCTCTGTCATTCCAGCATGCCCCCAAATACATATATGCAGTTCAAAGACACACACAGGCATACCTGCATGCTTCATTATCCTTCCCATTGCCAGGACACAAAAGACATATACATACACATAATCTTGTCAAAGCTGTGGCTTGTTTCCTCATGTGAAATCTAAATCTAAGTAAATGAGGCAGAGTGAGAATTAGGAACACAAAGGGTGTGACTTTGGAAACTAAACTATGGAGGCTCCTCTTTAATGGTTAGTAGTAAAACCAGGAGGATTTAAGAGGGGAGGAAGGTTTCCCACATAATAACTGAAAAGTACATTTGTTTTTTACACACCCAACAGGCTCCGTAGGAATTTGTTAATGTGTTGCCCAATTCTGTCTTTAAACTGGATTTGTCATAAAAGTTAGAAATGGATAAGCACCATATAACTTAATGAGGGCTGCAACAAATTAAACTTACTTTAATTAAAATTTTTAAAATAGCTGGTAATGAATTTTATCATCGATAAATTGGAATTGTATATTTTCATATATATATATACATAGACACGTATACATACATATATACATACATACATATATATATATATATATATATATATATATATATATATATATACATACATACATACATACATAGACACATATATATATACACATACACATATATATATACATATATATATATATATATATATATATATATATATACCTACCTGCTACCTAAGAGCTACCTGCTCTTCACGTAGCTCTGCATGTCGTCTTTTAGGGGCTTTTTTCTCTGGAGATAGGCACTGATCAATCCACTCCTCCAGAGTAGAGAACATTGTACTATACCGGAACCAGATTGAACTGTAAACACGTCTGTGTTTCAGCCTGTATAGTACGTGTTTGATTATGTCATTTCACGCTGATATTATTTATAATAAAAGCAACCGAAGGAATGGAACTCTGTTCTTATTTATATAGTAAAGCTTTGTAAGTTTTTTTCTTAACGGACGTAATTTAACAGCTGTAACGGTTGTAGTTTTTTCTCAGACGCTGAGGGATACTGACTTGTTGTGAAAAGTAACTACAATTCTACCCGTGATATACGCTCATTATACCACGGCTAAGAACTAATCAGATTGCTTGATTTGACATGTCCGTTTTATAAATGTATATATATATATATATATATATATATATATATATATATATATATATATATATATATATATACAGTATATACATAAATATATACAAAATATTATATTATGAGGCTGATGAATAGAGGTAAGGTACTCACACAGTTACCCAACAATAAATTAAACCAGTTCCCATGTCAGTATGAAAAAGCACACAATAGGCCTGAGCAACATTATGTGGTGTTGCTGTAGTTGGTGGTCAAGAGAGATTAAAGAGGATCTTATCCCCAGCAATAAAACACAAAACAGCTCATTGTTTGGTGTTTTCTTTGTGAAAGTCCTTGGTCTTCTCCACAGTCCTCTCATGAAAGAGGCATTTCTTTCAAACCTTTACTTGCTCCTATATTTTCAGAAAGGCCCCTCATTTGCCATCATTTTTTCACCCAGGATGTTTTCGGGGTAGGCTATTTGGGCAAATACTGAGTGGGAACAAACTCAAGGACACAGAGAGAAAACGAGCAGCAACAATTAATCTTACTGTTGGGGGTCAAAGGTTAGGTTTATTCAGGGTTCCTGTTGAAATATGTTTACTTGGTTGCCATGGTAACACAGTGACATGCAATATGCTGCAGCAAATAATGGATTTTGGGGTTTGTTTAGTTTTTTCAGAAACAAGAATCATGTGCCTAACAGCAGGACAGAAAATGGAGAAGTGAATGAAATGTTGTTGTTTTGTGTGTCATGTGCCCCCCTTCAAGTACATCTCTGATCTATGTACAAGTTACTGAATGCATTCAAGTGCATGGGTGTGTCCCGTCTTTGTGTCCGCATTTGTGTCCAGTTGTGCATGGCGGTCCATCTACAGTGTTAACAGAGGCCAGTTAGTGTCTGTCATCACACCACAACTCCCCATAACCTCACAACCTGCGAGAGCGTGACAAAGCCTTCACAGTGCTCTGCAGACCAGTCATGCAGGAGAGCTTCATAACTCCTGAAGAAGACACACACACACACACAAACACACACACACACACACACACACACACACACACACACACACACACACACACACGCACACACACACACACACACACAAATGGACTTCTGCCCTGGGCAATTCAATTTTTAAAATGGGGACTATTTTGCTTCCATAACATTTCTTCTTCTACTAGTGGAAAGAAAACAACACGTTTATTTGACTAACTTTGTCTATTTGCATCTTTAGATTTCTCCTAATTTCACCAAAAGTAAAGTAAAGTAATCAACTGGTGAAGTTTCATGGTGATTCTTATTAGTTTATATGTGTACCCTATTCACCTGTAGTGTCTTCCCTTAACTCATGTTATTAAGTCCAAGTGTATCCAAAATTCTAGGCTCTAGTTAGTTATGTGAAGCTCGATGTGGGATTGTGTACATAAGATGTGTGTTATTTTTGGAGGATTTCCTCAGCGGGATCAAATAGTAATGTCTATCAACCTCTAGTGGTAAATGTCTCTCTCACTTTCCCCTATTCTTTAGCATCTCCCCGGTGGAAGTGTTGTCCCAGAGGGAGCCACTTTTAGCAATGACTAACAGACAGGAAGTACCACAGTCTTTTCCTTTCCTCTCTACGTGCAGTACAGGATGTGCTGCTGGATTTCAACAAGGTACTACAGGGCAACACACTCTTCTCTGACATGACTTGGATTTTTTAGGCTCAACCGAATGTCCACACTCACTATCTCACTTACTTGGAGGCCTGCAAAGTTGATGATGACTTAGGGCTGTCGTACTTAGCCTGGGGGAATTACCCACAATTCATAGCATTGTGACATCAAACGTAGGGTTACCATGGGAAAAAAGGTTAACAAAGACAATGCCGTTCTGCCTGGTATTTTACATTTACAAAGAAACACTACATTAACATTAAAGATTTAAGATTTAAGAAGAAATTAGAGAAATGCAAGCGAAGGCTGTATAAAACACCTAGCTCGCTTTTTAATGAAACGTTTCTTTTAATTTTGCTGTTTGGACAAAAACAATTAAATTGATTACTTGACAAATACCTCTCGTCCACTCTGAAATGCAAGAGCCTGGTGAAGCATTCAAATCAGGAAATAAAAACCTACAACTGTACATAACATGATTTGGCGTGGCCCAGGTAATGTGACATTGCTGCAAAGTGCTGTCCCAATAGAATTTATACAATTTCTCAAAATGAAGCATTTACCAGGGACATCAGTTATGTCCCTGGGGGGTTCAGGGCTTAAGGCCTTTGGGGGCCCATTGGGATTGGGCCAGATGATGGACAGTTAATATGTAAATAATAGGACTCTGTAGTCAAAAGCCGGTTTACAGTTACTGATCATTTGCAAATATTAGCACTTCACTCCCCCCTTGTGTTCCAGAGAGAACCACAGAAGTCTGGTCATATCAACTTCACAGCATCTGCCAAAGACATTACACAAGAAAGCAAATCAAATTCTTATGATAGAATACCCTGGGGGGAGAAATTCCACTGTTTTATAAATCCTAATTTAATCATCAGGTTCTGAACTATTTCCTTGATCCAAATCTCCAAAACAGCCCCTCTCAGACAGCCAGTGCATGCCGATGAATTTTGCCAGTGGTAGGTCAAGCAGCAATAACGCAGGCAGCTCAGTGCTGAGTCTACAGAGTTCTTCCCAGCAGCTAGCTTATTTGGCCTCCGATTACTGTGATATGACCAAAAAAGGCCTTTCACTGCTCACTGCTACTGGGAATCCAGCCTTTATCTCTCAACCACAAGGAGTTGTTGCAAAACGCTGCTGAAGGTCAACATGGGAGCTTCGGAGAGAACTGTGACGAATGAGGGAGATGGGATGGGTTGGACAAAAGATGACCAGAGGTGGAATATAACTAAGTACATTTACTCAAAGTACTGTACTTAAATACAATTTTGAGGTTCCTGTAATCTACTTGAGTCTTTTCTTTTCACATCACTTTCTATTTTACTCCACTACATTTCAGAGGGAAAGATTGAACTTTGAGTTTGACTATTTTGATAATGTTTTCGTCCAAAAACATTTAATGGAAATAAACACATAAACAAACTTTGTAAAGTTGTCATTTTGGGCTCTGGGCAATTGTGACGGCATTCGTCACTATTTTCAGAGTTTTTACAAACCAAACAATAAATCCAGTATAAAATGATCATGAGTTGCAGTTTGAGACAAAATATTTTGAAATGAGCTCAAACTCTACCCACTACAACAGTAACATCCTGCTTTTACATCAATGCATGAGTAATAATAATCTGATGATATAATATATGAAATAGTATAACAGTCACAGGGGGTATTTTTTGCATTGAGTACTTCTACTTTAAGTACATTTTCCTGATTATACTTAAACTTTATGCTTAATTAACATTTTCAAAGCAGGACTTTGGGTGCAGGAAAGTGCACGTACATGTGAGCATGTGACCTTTGAAAGGTAACGATGAGACCTTTCGGTCCTCTTAAACAGCTTGGGTATTTATTAACTAATCCACCTGATACAGGGTAGGTATGCGGAAAAAACCCCTCACTGTATAACAAGTTATTTTATCTGTGCTGGCAAACATTTACAGCCCTGAGATTACCTCGACATGACAGCTACAGTAGAGTAGGCAAAACATGTGAAGAGTGATGGGCTTAACTGAGACTAAACCCAGACGCTGATCCTTTTTTGTCTGGTCAATGCCCTATCTAATCACACTGTGCAAACACGTCCATAAAATAATGAGGAACAAAGAAAAGAGTGTGAGAAACTGATTTCAATGAAATTACAGTCGACAGCTTGATCGCAACCTTTTAAAGAGCGTTTAACTTTTAATCTTGGCCCAAATGTTGTGTTCTTACATAAGCAGGATAAATAGCCCTCTGGGCTTCCTGTGGTCTTTGGGGGCCGACTTTGTGCTTCTGGACACGTGAGGCTATGTAAGGGGGGACTCCTGCAATGATCTCATTTTAAAAGGATTCCTTTTTTGTTTGTCAAGTGAGCTCACTCAATTGACCCTTAAATGTTTGTCCTGACTTCGCCTAATCTGCTGAGCCTCTGGAGAATTGGCTCACCTCTGCATATCCACACATCCTCCTCTGTGCTCAGTTTAGGATGCGAGCCTTCCTTATAAGAGCAGAGAGGGGAGTCCGGCTCTGTGCGAGGGTGTGAAAGGAATAACATCATATTTAGTTCGCTACATATGCAAAATTTGACTCCAACTGCCAAACAGATATGACGCCATTGACGTTTCAACTTTCCGGTTCGATGCACAGCGACGGATGATGAGATCCATTTCTAGCGATCAAAACCCAAAACTAGAACCAGATGTTTGATGTAAAAACAGACAGTGAAGAAGCAGAAGAAACACTTATCCACATATTATAGTAATTGGTAAGTGGCTGTGCTTTTAGCCCGTCTGTTTGTAGACCACTTTCCAGACTGAAATATCTCAATAACTATTGGATAGATTGACTTGAAATTGAGTCCTGATTACTTTGTACCACTTCCCCATGTTATGATTAGAGCTACATCTATTTAATTTATCCTTGCGATCTCTCAACACAAAGTATATATATTGCGCATTTCTTTTTGTCTGGATATTCCTTTTAGATGACAAAAAAACTGATTTCGAAAAATGATCCTGGCTCAACCTTTTTTTTCCCTTCTGTTTCACAGAAGGATTTTTTTTTAAGAAACTTCAAAAGATTCTCACTAGTCTCTCAGGGCTTCTGTACCGGGGCAGCATTGATATATTAACACCTTCAAAGTTGATATGGCAAACAATTTAGCAAGCAATGGCCTATTTACAAGCAGACACAGCGAAACATTAAGACTGTTTGTGTCTACCTGACAAATGTGCTTCCAATATTCACTTTTCTTTTTAGCTTTTGGTCACCACCTTCATATCTAACTATTTAGCTGCAAAATAATCCACTATATGCGGCAGCTAGTCGCTAACAGACGTGTACATTTGGAATCACTCTGATGGTTTTGTTCAACTCGGTTTAACATATTTAGTTCACTTTTTCCTAATCCTTCAACATTAGATGTATTTATTTGATCTATATTTGAGCAGCTTTAAGTACCGCCACATGGTTAAATGTTTTCTATCTTTGAACAACAGTATAAGGGCGAGGAGCCATTTAAACTCTTCCTGGCTGCTTGTGGTGTCTGTGGTTAATTATGTTGTAGGTATTACCACCATCTATAGATTTTTCTCATCTATCTTCATCACTGGACAGGAGAACATTTCTTTCAAACCAGTCACTCCTGCGTGAAAAAACCTTTTAATCCCATAATTGATATTTACATATTTTCCTCATCGCATGAATTGTGCAGACAAAAGGACATTTGTCTGAACCTATAACACACACAGTTATGGGACCTCACCCAAATCTCAGAATAATCTGGAGACGGGGAGCTGAATAATGCTTACCCAACTTTAAGATGAGATCACTGTCTGCTGTCTCCAAACATCAGAGAAGCAAAGCCAGGGCATGTCAGATAACAACAAACTGACATGTCAAATAAATCAGGTGGGTCTTACTTCTGTGTTTTATGGCAACAAATGAAGGATTAAGATGAAAAACAAATTGCATGACGTACACCTGTCTCAAAGAGAGTGTTGGTTTGACACTTAATGAAACAATAACAAGAATGTTTGGGAGATCTTTTTACAATGATGATGTCAGTTTGTTTAACCTAGTATCTTCCTCCCAATGACATCACTGTATGATACTATAATCCCCCAGGCTTTCCTTGACCGGAGGGGTTCTCATGGTATGTATGTAGCCCATAAACATGGCACTGGTTTCATCAGCTGTAAAAATATTGAAACTTTCCACTTTTAACTTGAACTTGCTGGGCATAACAGAGCGTTTTATCTGGTTCATCTGGAATTTGGGATTTGTTATGTCCAGGTTTTGTTTTTAGGGAAGTCAGGAACAGTCTGTATGCAATGCTATAAATGGGATATTAATTCCTCCATTCTCTGATTCATGTCTTTCTTCACTTTCTTCCGAATATGAACCAAACTGACACTTCCGTTAGCCAGACCTCTGGAAAACCTCATGAGACCTGTTTGCTTGCCAAGTTTATGAGAAGAAAAGAAAAAACAGCAGATAAAAAGGTTTGGAGTGGAAGACAGAGGGAGGTGAGAAGGAAAGAAGAGGGGAGGGATTGAGAAAGTGTTGAGATCAGGTGAGATATAATTATGGTACCTGTTAATTAAAATGACTTAGTGCCGTGGTAAGCCTTTCACTTGAACCGCTTCAGATGATGCATAATGAGCAGGCAAACAAGTTGAATCTCTGTGGAGAATCACTGTGAAGCCAATCAGCAGTATGGCATATCATGTGGACGTTCACATACGTGTCGTAACAGTTTTTATCTCGTTTTTGGGACTCAACCCAGATTAGAGGTGAATCGCGTTGGCTGGGCGCGGAAGAGGAAGAGGAAGAGGAAGTCTTGGCACGGATATCCCCTGGCTTCACCTTCAACACTAGAAATATTGGCCGTTGCCACCAGATTTGATATAGTCGTCAGACCGAAAGCTGGTTGGTCGGGGGAACTACAGCCAATGAGAGTGCAAGACACGGGTTGAGGGGAAACCTGGAGGAAGGCTCACGTGTGCTATGTGTTGCTTGTGTAACCCAACCAAAGTTCTAGTTGTACCTAATACATAAATGGTAAAGGTGTGTGGGAACTCCAACTTCCACAAGCTTGACGACATGCATAGTATTACGTTATTTACCGTGTCACTTCTCATTTGTGTTTTCGGGACAAAATGTAGTTTGGAGACCAGACATACTCGTCTGGGATTCCTTCTGGTGAAAGATCTGGTAGTGTGTGACCCCCTGTCGCTGGTCAGTCATGTAAAGAGGTTTTGTAGTCTTTAAAAGTTGTGTACTGTGAACTTGGCTTTAGCTTCACCTAAAAACAGAAAGAGCAAGTCTGGCTCACTCCAAAGCTCATAAATAACCTAACAATTAACACGCTGTTTCTCCTTTTTAGCCATCCAAGTGGCCCTGTTGGCTTCGGTTCCACAGTGGAATCAATTTTCTCCTCTAACTCTCGGCAAGAAAGCCAATAAGCACATTTGCCCAAAAGTTTAACTATTCCCTTTTACGAGAAATGAGCACAAGTGCATTATTTCAAGCAGCTGTCCTTGGCATTGTATCCTCATTTAACCCAATGTTAGCACATGTGTTAGAAGTTAAATACGAGATCATCTCCTCCAATTGGCCAGGAGTGAAGTCATTACCTTAACCATTTTGTTTGTGGTCCTGCCAGAGCTCACAGTAACTCATATTCTTGCATTTTCAGTCTCACGGTTTACGACTGCAAAACTACCTGAGAGTGCCTCTTTCTGTTATTTTTATGTGGTGATAAATCAGCTGGATTTGTTTGCCTGTTCTGTGCACAAGAACGCATCTTCTGTCAAACATGCTCCGTGTCTGCTTGCCTTATGTAACGTTGCCTTCTGTGGGGTTTCATACGATGTTGCTACAGCAAATAGACCCATCTGTAAGGAACGTAGGACACCTGCAGGTTTAAAAGTCTTAAACACACAATTACAATAATGGCAATAAAAGCTTTCCAAGGGCAACAATTAGTAGTGAGTGACACCGTAAATCAAATAATACAAAGACCATACTGTATTCTTCCAATCAAATTCTAATACCAAGATATAAAAATAAAAGAAATTCAGAATTTAGCTTATCCGTTTGTTGAGCCTACTTTAAAAGGATGCAGACAATAGAGTTCTTTCACAGCTCGGCCAGAGTGCAGCCCGGCTTGCCGAAAGGGGGTAATGTGGTTGGATGAATCAGAATTTCTGAAAGCCCCTCAGTTCAAGTGGAGCAAAGAGTCTTTCTGAGCGTCTTCACGCTGAGGAATCTAAGAGATGACTCTGCCAGGAACCACACAGAGATCTTACTGACATCAGGCCATGCTTCGCTCCACAGGGATAATCACACTGGCATTTGCCGTCAGTACTGAAAGATGGCATTCCGAGCCAATGCAGCAAGAAGTGTGTCCTTAGTGTGCCGGTTACCGTGAGAGTTTGTGTGCCGTTACAAACCTGAAGATAACATTTTTAACTTAAACATCATTCCCTAACCTTAACCAAGTTTCTAAGTTTCCAAACTGTAACCATGCAAGTTTATTTGCCATTACCAAAATCTCTCTAACCTCAATCATAAACACGTTGGCATTTGGACGCAAAAGAACATTTGTCATTGTACATAATCTGGGGTTGTTTTCTGACCACAATATCTAAAGTTCTCTCTCCTTTAACCCATTCAAAATCCAGTTATGTTCCAAACACAGACATTTTTACTTTAAATGCAATACAAAAAAATATTGAAATACTTGTGTTTTTATAGTCCATTCCAAGGGACGGAGAAACTGAATGTGAAACAAGCACCTACTTAAAAATGACAATAAATAGTCTTAAGAGACCTTTTTTCAACAACAAACATGAGTTTATATATTTTCCATGGATGGTTAACTCAGCAGGAAACCGGTGGATTGCCTACTCCGGGTAGGGAATGAGCCATTACCCCAAGTGAAGGAGTTCAAGTACCTCGGGGTCTTGTTCGCGAGTGAGGGGACAATGGAGCGAGAGATTGGCCGGAGAATCGGAGCAGCAGGGGCGGTATTACAGTCACTTTACCGCACCGTTGTGACGAAAAGAGAGCTGAGCCAGAAGGCAAAGCTCTCAATATACCGGTCGATCTTCGTTCCTACCCTCACCTATGGTCATGAAGGCTGGGTCATGACCGAAAGAACGAGATCACGGTACAAGCGGCCGAAATGGGTTTTCTCAGACGGGTGGATGGCGTCTCCCTTAGAGATAGGGTGAGAAGCTCAGCCATCCGTGAGAGACTCGGAGTAGAGCCGCTGCTCCTTTACGTTGAAAGGAGCCAGTTGAGGTGGTTCGGGCATCTAGTAAGGATGCCACCTGGGCGCCTCCCTAGGGAGGTGTTCCAGGCACGTCCAGCTAGGAGGAGACCCCGGGGAAGACCCAGGACTCGGTGGAGAGATTATATCTCCTCACTGGCCTGGGAACGCCTCAGGATCCCCCAGTCGGAGCTGGAGGATGTGGCCCGGAGAAGGGAAGATTGGGGTTCCTTACTGGAGCTGCTGCCCCCGCGACCCGATCCCGGATAAGCGGTTGACGATGGATGGATGGATGGATGGATGGTTAACTCATGAATGAATAAAGTGATGCTTTAAAACACATTGAATATATATTTTGTATCAGCCTCGTCATCACTTCCGAGAATATCTTCATCAACGTGGGTTTTGAAATTTTGGTCTGAGTCTCGAAGAGAAAATTTAAAACAGCTGCTGCATCTGGAAACAATGTTGAGGAGAGTAAAGCAAAGTTGGGGGCCGTATCGGCAAAACAAGGAGCGTCCAAAACTCTGAAAAAGGAGGGACTACAGAGTTTAATGATAATTATCTGTGTGTTTATCACTAGGATCAAACCCTCTCACATTACATGCAATCATGTGATCTAATAAATAAACGACGATTCATGCAGCTTTGTTTTTTTTATGTATGTTTACTAAGAGCACACAGCTGACATTGTGGGAGGACAGCTGTTGTACCTTCTGCCACCATAACCTCTAACACACCTCAGCACATCATTATCTTTTTTATTCCCATCATCATTGCACCAAACTGTCACTTATTGTTTGATAGGAACCGAATTATGAGCTGTTGTTAAAAGTGTCAGACTCAATTTAATCGGGAGGCGACGACTGAAGCTTTGCCACTAACACAGCTTGGTTGCATTATTTAAATCAATATTAGTCCTTTAAAGAAGCCTTCAGGATTTAGTTTAGTCTTGGTCCATCTAAGTAAGGTTTCTGGTATTACTACATGGCAGGCCTCTGCTGAAATTCAGTTCTGGAAAAAGAGCACAGGGGAAAAACTGACAGAGTCAAAACCTCAAATCTTTCCACAAATAAGGTCGACATCTCTCTCTCTCTCTCTCTCTCTCTCGCTCTCTCTCTCTCTCTCTCTCTCTCTCTCTCTCTCTCTCTCTCTCTCTCTCTCTCTCTCTCTCTCTCTCTCTCTCTCTCTCTCTCTCTCTCTCTCTCTCTCTCTCTCTCTCTCTCTCTCTCTCCTTCCTGTCTGCCGCTGACGAGTAACCCTGACGTACATTTGCACTCCAAAGCGTTGTCATGACAATGACTAAATGAATGGGGAAGTCCTGCCTACTGTTACTAAAACACATCAGTTAACTGGGGAATAAGTTTCAAGTTTTAAGAACTTTAGTGCCTATAAGCACAGCGAGACACAGAGAAACACGCGTTGGCAGAGAAAATCACTCAAGTAAAAAACTAAATGAGAATCTAAGACATAAAAAGTCAAACATATGGCATATATTTATTTTTCAGTACAGCCAGATTTAAAGTTATTAAAGTCAGGGTTGATATTACTTTGAAATGTAGTAAATTGCTGAATACAAAAGGCAATATTTTGTGTATTCTACAACACGTGGGAGGTGTTTCTTTTCTATAATCTAATTGCACATTTATAGTTAGTTATTTTATGTAATCTGATTACATAACCCACCCTGATTAAAGTTCCCTTTTTTGACTGCGATGTGCCCAGTTTATAATTAGCCAGACAGAAAGTGCAATGTCCAGGAATGAGCACTAAACATAGTCTGGCCATGTAAAAAAACAAAACATTTTTCCTTGGTGGTATATTAATGAAAACCATATCAAGCTGTCTGCAGTAGTTCAGCTACTGCTGGAATGTGTGGGGGAGTCTGTTGTCAAAACAATGATTGAGCTGTTTGAGGGTTACTAAGACTTTCAGGCTTCGGTTTTGATGACCAGCAGGAAAACTCTGTGAGGAGTAAAAATATATCTGAGCCTGTGTTCTTTTCTTCTCTTTCAGGTCTACCCTCATGTTCTCACAGATTCTGGCCCCTATAAACACGCTCTTGTAGACCTCCTCATTCAGACAGACATGTATTTGCATGAACACGCCTTGCCTTTCAAACTCCTTTGCAGCACCTGTTACCATAGAAATAATGGTTATGTTTTGGGCAAAACAGAGCAGGCATTGAACTACTTGTATGTGGCCATGTGGCACATATTACAGTAATGTGATATATTTATATACTGTGTATGAACGCACGTAGACAGAAATATAAGAATCCTGTGGCAGAAAGTGAAATGAACCTGATAACGTTGATACGTTGACTCAGCAGCTGGTTTCACCTCCAGTATCACTTCACTCACAGGGTAAAGCCACAATTCATTATTTCCTATAACAATAGAAACTAGAAGGCCTCCAAGGCCGTTTCCATAAGTGAAAAAATAATGTGTGTATCCGCCCCGTGATTCGGATCCACTGCTAAGTAGCCTGTAGTTTTTTCCTGTAATCCTGTTGACAAACCAACTGAACACAAACCTTGGTGGAGTTAATAACAATCCGAGCATAATGTCATAGACACAAATAAGATAAAGTATTACAATAGAAGATACAGTGTGGTGAGCGCCTATAAATGTAACCGGTCAAAGTAACTTTAGAAAATCACGTAATGGGGAGAGCAAACACTCTATGACATTGGATTGAAAAAATAAACTTTTTACAATAATAAAATCATTATGATGTTATGAATGAATTCATGCAGTGGAGGAGAGGAACTCTTCTCGTCTCTGTGCCTGCACTGCTCCCTAGTGATGTTTCAGTGAAAGTGTTTGACCCCGCCTGGTTTGACTGTTATTTAAAGAATATAAAGTGGAAACTTCACCCAATTCTGTGTTACACCTTTAATGCCAACTTCATTCAAACCATTCCATTTGGATTTTTATGCCAATAAGTCGTCATTTACATGAACTTTTACCTTTTGTTTTAGTAAAAATAAATTAAATCATCAATTATTGTGACTATAGTTAATGATCAGAGTCACATGTGTTGATGGATCATCACAGACTGGTATATGTCAAAGTTGAGTTAGGATGCTGTTTTTAAACCACTTCAATTTTTTTAATAGCAGCAAATGACCACACCTGTTGTTGGTTTGACTGTTTATAAAGTATAAAGTGTAAATGATCACCCACCTCTGTGTTTCAACTTTTTAGTCAACTTTATTCCAACTCACATGTCAACATTAATTTCCAAAACTTTTAAAAACTAACTTTTATGAATAAAAGCAGTCTGAATGTGCCCTCAGCTGCATGCGGGGCAGGTAGTAATGGCGTGATCATTGCATATGCATTGCATTTTTGGACTTTTGTCATCCCTGTTGCTCACAGCAGCATCCCGATGCAGAGTGCGCATCAGAAGAACATTTTTCAGTTTTTTGGGGGATAGCACACCAGAGCAGGCAGGCAAACTTGGATGAGAACCGTGACACCAGTGCAGGGGGAAGCTCAGGCTTATTCCTCCGTACTGTTCCCACCATGTACAGCTTTCCCTCTGCAGCTCCAGACCAAGGGCCTGTGAAGTAAAGAAGTTGTCACAGGTGATCGTTTTACCCTGGAGACCTTCTGTCATGTCAAAGACAACTCGCATGCCCTCATTCTTTTCTGACTGTGCACCAGCAGGTTGTATACCTGCATGTTCTATGCGTAGCTGGACCTGGCATCCCATGCACAGTCACATCAGTGCCTGGATCGTACATCAACGGCAGGAGAGAAACCCACGTGTCCCGTACGTCTCAAATGGGAGTACGTTTGTCTTGTGCACGGCCATCTTCTGTTGTGTCTTTATCAGCAAGTCGATGATGTTTTATGAAACATGTTGAGTGTCATGGTAGCACGGTTGGACATGGTGGCTTGTCTCTCTCTCTGCTCTCTCTGCTCTCTCTGCTGTCAACATGTGTCATCCGTCACTGGGAGGGATGGACGACCAGATCAATATTTCATCCTTTGACTGGAAATATTCTCAGCTTGGTCCTCCTCCTCAGATTCTTCCTCCTCAATATGTACAGAATTGTCCTCCTGGTCATTCATCTCCACAAAATGGTTAAAAATTAGCTCATGAGCCTCTTGTACAGTAAAGCGCTTCTGCCTCCTCATTGTGCTGCTCGTCTCTCTCAGACTAAAATGTGAACTGCACCAAACTCTGTGAGAAAAGGCCTGTTTGGTTTTTGTTTATGTTTATTGTTGTCTTCACCATTGCTTGACCCCAGACATTAAAGGGGCTTGTGTGTGTGTGTGAGTGTGTGTGTGTGCGTGTGTGTGTGAGCCGTGAGGAGGGGGGGGTGTTCATCTGTTAGAAAGCAGTATGGTTTGACAATTTGCCCCATTGCACCACTTTGTGCTGCTGCGTCTTTTTGACCCCAGAGGACAACAGAAGTTATTAAATTCAATAAAACACCCATAATTCAATCATATTCCTTAAAATGTATTTTAATTGTGAAGAGCTTAGTATTGTATACAACCCTCATTATTTTCAGACCATTTGATGAATAGAAAACATATTTTGACGGCAAAAGATTTCATTTGGGGTCAGAATGAGGAGGAGGGTTCAATTCAATTCACTAAAATTCACTTTTGACTTAGAAAACAATAGTTGACTAAACAATCCCCCCACAAGGTCCATTTACTTACTGCTTTGGCGCTTCCCATTGTGTCACACTATCCTCCTCCGCAGATGGAGTTTGCCAAGTGCTGTTATGAACACTTTATTTCATTATCAATGAATTTGTCTATTATTTTCTCTATTGTTCATTGAGGCTATAAAATACCAGAAAACACCGAAGCTGCAATGATATGAAACTTTAAAAAAGCAGCAAATCCTCACATCTGAGAAGCTGGAACCAAAGAACGTCTGGTTTTTATCTTTAAAAATGTACTTTAAAAAATAAAAGCAGTTATCAAAGCAGTAGCCTGTTATTTTCTCTCAATCCAGGAATCAATAAATCAACAAATTAAAGAGCTTTAATGGAATATTGAGATTGTTTTGTTGACTACTGTTTCCAAAGCAAATATTGAACTTTTAAACCAATGGGAAAATGGAACATTTGAACAATTTCAACTGGGAAAACCCCATCTGCTGAGTGCGGTGCTGCAGTGTGAAGGGTGTAGAGAAAACCTTCTACCACATGGTGGTGCTCTTTCCATACAGAATAGTTGTGTAGTCAGGAATATAAGCACGTGTTTACTGGTTACTTTACTTGGACTTTCAACTAGGAGTTTTATGCATCACGCAGCATCATCAGAAGGGAAATCCTGTCACAACCTCGGACACAGGGAAGGAAGACTCAAATGCACAATGCCAGAAACAGATGTAAAGTGTGAAATAACATACTTTACTTGCAAAAAGGTAGCATAAACTCAAAACACTCACAAGGAGGTATAACAAAAAAATAAAAAAAATAAAAAATACTGCTGACACCCTGGTTCAATACACTGGGACATAACCAGACAAACTGGCACAAGACAAGGGGAGACTATTTATACATGAGATGAGTGGGCACAGGTGGAAACAATCAGAGGCGGGGCTGGCGCTGACGATGGCGGGAAACCACACAAAGGCAGGAAGTAAAGGGATCTGGAATGAGAGACAAGAGGTAGGTAAAAAATAATACAGAAAGTGTCAACAGTCTTCTTTCTGTGCAGAAATGTATTCCAAAGTCTGAAGTCTGAAGATAATATGAGACTATTAGTCTGGTCTTTGGGCATTTTGACCGGGAAAAAAATGGTATAAAGATGATTTTTTTCACCACATAAGCCAAATCTGCCATAGAACAACATATCCAAAATTTGCAAAAATCCCCTTTGGGGAAAATGTTTTATGTGTTTGAATATTTTGAACATTTTTGCATGTTTTTGTATGGAAAAGGTAAAAGAATAAGGATTTTATGGCGACTTTTGACGGTTCATTCACCTTCATTGTAGAAAATGCAAAGTCCAAGTTGCTGAAAATTGTTACTTTACTATGAACTATAATAGTCATTACCGCATTAACTCTGGTATGAGCACAATCCCCCCCACCCCTACCCCCCGACAATGGTAGAGTCCGCTCAAAATTGTATAAGTGTGCTAAGGGAAAAAAATTGGAATTAAAAAAGGTGCAAGTTTACTTTTAACTAACTACTGAAACACGATTTCTTCATTAGTGTCAACATTGTCTTCATCGTCAAGGGTAACCTCCTCGGCATTTTGACAACTGTTTCCTCTGCAGTCTCCACAGGCTGTTACACATTTCAGGCAATGTTTACGACAAGAGCAACTGTTATTGCCACATGGATTTCTGGCAGAAAGTTTGCATTTACATCTGACAAACTTCAGTAAGCTCTCTGGCGCTGCATCCAAGTCTGTCAGGACTGGTGTTAGTATGGTATCAGCAAGTTTCCAACCCCATTGCATCAGATCCAGGTCATTGCTTGTGAGCTTCAACCAAAGTATGACTTGCAAATTAACCCGCAAACTGTGAAAATTTGCTGCTCTTTCTGTAGGTGGAAGCTTCTGTGGATCAATTGGTGTTTTGCTTGTCGACACCATCTCCATGTATTTAGCGTACCTTAGACTGTTCAAAGAATCATCTGCTCTGCCTCCATATAAGATAACATATAACCGGATACCAGCTTTGCCAATCTGTTCCACTGTCTGGATTGGTCATCAAGAAGGATATCTGCTGCAATTCTTCTGATTGTTTTATCTTCTTCAAAAGACTGGTTTTGTCATGCCCATATGCTGCAGAGGTGGTGTCGCAACCACTCCATGCATAGATGAACAGGAGATGGGATGTAACTACTTTGCCAGCTTTGTTAACAAGGTCTTGAATTTTCAACGCCTTCAAACCATTCTTTGATCTCTTTGCCTCTGAATGGAAGTATATATCAGCCATATTCTGGTTCCAGTGGTACATCAAGAGGACAATTACATCTGTGTCATCTGCTACTACACTTACTTCCCTTCCTTGTCTTGCAAATTGAAGGGCACATTCCACTATCATTGTGTCAGCATCTCCAGTACTGTTGTGCACGATCTGACCATCAGCTTCCAAGCATCGACTCAGCAACGCGATGAACTGACTTTTGTTCTTTTCATTCGAGAGAACGGTTTGCTGGTCATCATGAGCCTTTGTAGATTCACTAAGCTGAATATCTGTGCATGTTTTTCCAACTCTTCGCTGGTGCTCGTGATCTTTGATTGACGGACCCTGTTCGTAGCCATCAAACACGATGCAACAGTCGCCATACCTTGCACGCACATAGTTGGCATATTGTATCGTTATGTCTTTCTATGTCACCTTCTTCTGCCATTTCACTCTATGAATAAGGGCCCCACCATCAAGAACATGCATAGCTTGCACCTTTTCCACACACGGTTGCACACCATTTCCTAGGGATTTTGCTAGTTGTGCCTTTACAGTTTTACGCATTAAATTGTCCTTGAATAGTGAAGTTGGCATTGTTGTAAGCTCATAGCCAAAGTATGGAGCCATGTCTTCCTCTCTCTGTACAATAGCTATCAGGCAATAAAACAGATGATTTGGGTGGATATGAACTTTCTGTTTTTCAACCTGGATTCCTGGATACAGATGTTCTAAAGCTCGAACTTGATCACTTCTTTTAATAGATGCTTCGACGAAGCTCACTATGTCAAGCTTCTTCTGGATGTGTGCCCCTAACCTCCTCTGTCTGTCTGTCGCAGTTTACGCCATCACCATCAGATGCCGTTAAACCAGAAGATAAGGACCGTAGTCTTGGCTCATTCAAATCAAATGGCTCGTGTTGGCTGAACCATTCTTGAATGTTGTGCAGGTCAGCAAAATCCCGATTGCTCCTGGAAGTCCCATGTTCCATGTTTTGTTCACTGGTTTTATGCTTTACATTTGTCATGGATGTCATGGCATCATGGACCCCGGCACACTTGTGCATGCTGTAGTTCCACTGAAGGCGTACAGTCTCCGTCACATCCCGTCCTCTAGTCAGCCCTCCTCTGCTTTTGATGGATCGCATCATGACCTGTTCAATTGTAAGGTCCGTCCATATTCCTGCCCAGAAGCGATTGCTTCTGCGGACTGTATGGAATCCTTGTTCTGTGAAGCAATGGTATAGCCAGGGGTGGTCTGTTGGTAATTCCAGCATCAGCTGCAAATACAGTCGTGCACTCTTTGCATAATTGATGTGGCCAGTTGCAGCAAATAAATTCAACATGTTTGTAATTACTATGAGTTTTGCCGATGTATGACCTACAGACAGTGAAAGTTAGAGGGAAGAATTATAGGTTATCACCTATTCACCCAGTTTCGAGTCGAGACTGTCAACATCAATATTAGTAAACGAGCTGTCATTTCAGAATCAGCTTCATACAATGAGAGGGTATTGTTACTGACTTACCGTGTGTTGTAGTATTCAATGATAATTATGGTCGAAGGATCTTGTCGAAATTTCCGGGAAATTCTACATAAATTGTGCTCGAACTTGCCGAACGTGGATGACGCTCCGGACGGGACACCATTTATTTATATGCACTCGTAACCAGGCCTTTGTACCTAAAACACAGGCAGCACATTGTAGTTTTGTTGACGAAAACTAGCGATACCTACATTACGTTTAATGACTATTCGATGATTATTTTAAATGAATAGCAAAGTAATTTAGATCCGCTCAGAGACAGAAAATATTTCATTAAAAGTACGCTTATATTGATGAAAAAATGTTATGCCCCACACTAACATATTAATGCCGAAAAATAAAAAATATTCAAATACATATAAAAATAATTCCCCAGAGGGGATTTTTGCGTATTTTGGATATGTTGTTCTACTCAGAATTCTGCTTCGTTTGACACCGAAACCAGCTTTATACCATTTTATTCCGGGTAGCACCTAATTTTACTCTTCAAAGACCAGACTATATGATCGTCTGAGTTAATCAAAAATGGATTTTGAAAGTTACAGTCATTTCTGTACAAAATTGCCTCTTTGTGCTTCTTTGGACTGTGTCTCTTTGTTGATATTCAAGTGACACAAAGAGGAAACTTTGTAATACAAATTTAAATAAGAAATTAAAATATAGGAATAAAATACACCCTCTGTGAAAATTACCAAACCAGGAGTGAATGTCCCAACAGCATCAAACGCAGCCAACACAGTATTTGTTAAATGGAGCCAGTCTGAGCGAAATCGCTTAAAATAATAAGTGAGATTTATGCTTTATCTGAAGTGTTTTCAAACAATATACTTTTGGGTTTTACGAGAGAAAATTATTCAAGGGTGACGACTATCTGGTTAGTTTGATAGATGAACGTCTGGTTAACTGCCCCACAGCTGCTTCCCTGAGCTTTTTTTATGAGAGCTTTGGCTGAAATGCATTTACATGTTAATTTTACCCAAAAACATATGGTCCAGCATTCCCTAATTGCCCATAATGCTCCTGAGAATGAACTTCTCATACCACTAAACAGCTACACTGGCAATTTAAGAATTAAATCCTCCTAATCAACTCATGATGCTGTTTTGGAGTGGCCTGGGTTAACCAAAATGGATGTGAGAAATGTATCACTTACTCATCCGCTGAAGGAACTGAAGGAGAAGGTCTACCACATATTTCATCTTGTGCTACTGCCTGTTGAAGGTTTCCCTTAAAAAATCAGCAAAACCACAGTCAACTGTGAAGTAAAGTGACCTTTTTAGTTCATATAGGCATGTGGTACTTTTTCCATGATAACAAGATATTCAGTACTTGTGAAATTGCCTTGCAGCATTCAGTGTGACAGCAGAGCATCAAATTATTGTTTGAGTAATTGAAAACAGGATGAGAGAAAGCAGTTTTTTCAATGACCAACTGCCTGCACTGAGATCTACTCTGTGCACATGGATGAATTAATGAACAAGGGCCACAAGGGACAGATCCAGGGGCCCAAAGTGTCAGGTGTCCTCCTGGCCTCCACCTTCAAAATGTCACTCAATGAGACACGTACCAAGAAGGAAAATACTCAAAAATGACTACAAAGAGACCAAAACAACAGACAAAGATACAAAGACATTCAAAACAGCTGAAAAGAGACTCCCAACGACTATGAAAAGAGGCAAAACAACCACGAGGAGAACCATAAATACACAAAATGACCACAAAGAGAGGGAAAACTACAGAGCGATGCAGTACTGTACGACTACAAAGAGATACAAAACAACAACGAAAAGAGGCTAGACAACTATAAAGTCTGTATGTGTGTCTAGTTCCTATGAAAGAGAGGTGGTGGGGCTTTTTGCATGTCTGTGCCCTGGGGCCCATTGTCTCATAGCCCGCCCCTGACTTTACACATTTTCCCAGCCTCTCCTCTGTTTTCCTTGTTATGGCCAGTCCCTCTGGACTTCTTGCCAAGAGTCCACAGAAAGAATTGTCACTGTTTTCTTGAAAACCGTCAATCGTGATTTGTTACTCAGAAATGGTGTATTGATGTAGACTCCTGCATCATAGGCCACACACCTTCTTGTCTAGATCTTGGAGGAACGGGGATTGTTATGGACTTTTGCACTTCGATTATATTGTCACAGAAATACGATGTTCATTGCGATGGATAATCTTTACAAGTTTTTTATAACATACTCAAACTATAAGGGCACTCGGAGAGCGCAGACCTTTGCCAAGGCCGTTGCCATAAGTGTAAAATACAGCAATGCTTGTATCCACCCTGTGATACGGATCCAATGGGTTCTTCCTTGGCCCATGAAATTTGGGCAGGTAGTGGTTCCGTAATCTTGCTAACAAATAAACAAACAAACCAAACCGAAAACATAAGCTCCTTGGCGGAGGTAATGAAATGAAACCAGTGGAAAACACATGCAAAAATGTGAAAAACACATGCATTGAAAATTGTTTGAAGAAAAGGACATGCATGCTAAAGTTTGCCTGTAGTAAATGTTCTAGCGATGAAAGTGATGTTATCTTCCTTGAATGCTGTAAACCATGCAGTAACTCTGTAGACTTGTAAAGACTACCGTGTAACACTAGGTGGGATGTCTTTACTGTACTGACGTGAGTGCCATTTGTTTCTCCCTGGGTAACCAGTTTATGTGACCGCAGTGTCTTTTAAGATGGTGAAGCAGGTGTGCTGTGTGAACACCAGAGGTTAAGAAACAGTTTTCATTATTAAGTTGGTGAAGGACCATTGGGGAAATCTTTTGCACTGGTTAAGCACCTTGTTCATGTTGATTTTGACAATGAGTTTCAGAGATTCAACAGTTTTGACGGAAAGTTTTTAACGGGACAATAACTTCCTGCCAGCTACAGGACTGACAGCACTTTGGCGTCATCAAGCAGAATACTTCCACAGTGCTGTAACCTGCTGTAGAGTTACAGTGCATGTTTAACATTTACTGGAAGACCGTTTTTACTTGGTTTCCTATATTCTCTGAGACAAGAGAATGCAGTAGTGTACTCTATTTTCTCTCTCTAGGATCATCGAAATGATTTGGCTTTAACCCATTTGTAGAATAACTTATATTTGATTTCAGTTTCCTCACATATTTTCCATGATGACTAAGCTAGAAGCCTAGACACTCTGTTTCCGGCATTTGTATTCATTGTGTGCTCCGTGTCAAATCTGACGTCAATCGCAAAGATGAAGACAAATATCCCTGACCTTGCCATATATGAGCAAAATGTTTGCCGCCCTCATATACACTGAACACATTCTTTAAAATGTGCAGTTTCATCTTGAAAAAATTTTTTTATTTGGTACTCTGAACTACAGACTTCACATTAATAGGGCTTCAGATAAGCACTTTTTGGTCACATGGAATTCATCCATCAAAGCTCAGCATTTTCCCAGTGCAGACGGTTTCAACGACAGACTGCAGTCAGGTCATGACCCTGCTGAGGACGACGAGCACACAGATGAGCTTCACTGAGACGGTTTCTGTTCACAATTCTGTTTGTGCAAACCAACTGTTGCATCAGCTGTCTGGGTGGCTGGTGTCAGACGATCTTGCAGATGAAGAAGCCGGATGTGGAGTCCGGGGGCCGGCGTAATTACACATGTACTGCCAAATTCTTGGAAAGGACACGGCTTATGTGAAAACAAACAAATTAGAAAACAAAAGTTTCATGTTTATATTTTTGTTCATGTATAAATGCAAAAGTTTGTGTACACCAAAATGTGTTTTGCCACTATTTTTGCAACAATTGTTTTTTTGTTCTTTCCTGTCTGTGAGCTAGTGGTGCCACAGAGGGTAACACAGGTGTGGTACTTTCATCCTGTCTGACTTGTCCATGTCCGTGTCCGTTCCAGTCAAACCCATCTAAATCCGTATTAATTAGAATTTATCTTCTACCCAGAGTTTTGTTATTGTCAAAAAATCCCTTAACAAGAGTAAAACCAGCAGTGCTTTGGTCCAACTCAATACTTTCTGACCTCCTTAACCTGTGGTAAATATATTATGTTACTGATGTTATTCAAACACGAGGAAATAGTGCTTTTCGTTTGGACTATTTTCAACAGCAGATTGCTGCGCCAGTTATTTCTAGCAGCAGGACGGTGTTTGTTTATGTGATGCACCAGATGGTTTTGTTACACAGAACCATCAGAGTAGCCATCATTGGAAACTGTTTGGGGGCAGGTACTTTCAAAAAATACTTGGCAGGTGATAGGATGAACTATATGTCACTCAAACCTTTGCCGGAGCCAGTCGAGAGAAGAGCGAAAACATGCTTCAGTGAAGTTCTTTGCTCTTCTTTCAATGTAGAAATACTCTCCAGTTCTGTTATAACCAATGTTGTTGCAGCATCTACGGTAACCTCTTTAGGAGCCGCTACTGGTTGTCGTAATTCCATGATTCCGTGATTCACAATCTTGTGATACCGCGAGAATCCATGGCGTGCAAGATAAGGTGTATGCGGGATCGACACAAAAAGTGTGTGTTCATGGTAAAAAGAAGGTAACCTGTAACAGTGTGGCTCATTGATGTGTAAATAGTTATTGGACCACAATGAAGCTCTGTGGCACAGAGGAAGAAGATATATCAGGCTTTGAATACTCAGCAGTCAGTTTTGGTCTTTTTGTGGGATTTGTTGACAATAAGAATAATATCACCAGCCTTATCCTCTACATGTTAAATCTGCATTAAGTTTGTGTTGCCCACTAGGGGGCAGACAAACTCCTAAACAAACCCAGAGAAACCCAGCCGTCATGTACCAGCAGTAAGCAAGTGTTTGTATATGACATTGCAATAGTCGTCCTGTCCTTTTGATGCTGTGGGTCTCATGCGTACCAAGTGCACACACCCTTGGCGTGGATGTCCTTGGTTTGTGACCTAACAACGATGTTATTGTTGTGCACATTGAACACAAACCCTGAACTTATGGTGTTGTTCAAGACTGACCCACAAAAACAGATGCTTGGACACGGCAAAGGGGCGAAATAGCATACTAGGTGTTAATGTGTGCACACGTTTATTTTACGACATCAGGAAAGGGCCATTGGAGATGATGGAAGCCATCAACTTGAGATGTGAAAAAGATCTTCAGTCAAAGAAGCTCTGATAAGGAAGAAGGCTTGGGTACCGTCACCTCTGACATCATCACTACTGTGTCTATTTCTGTACTGCTTTGTTTCTTCATTACAATCCCTTCTCTTTCTCTCTGCCTCTCCATATATGGACTGGGTTTATCTTGTCTTTCTAAACCCTTCTCTAAGATGTTATCCTTTCTTCTCCCTCCTATCCTCCTTATCAAACATTTCTGTCGTTAATCTTCATAGATCCAGACTGAAACTGATGCCCAGACTCCTAACGTGCCAAGTATGCTACAACGTAAGGCAGAAAAGACTTAAGAGATCGTAATTGTGCTTTTAGTATATATATTAGTGTTAGTACCATACATTAGTACCATATTTCCTAATCACAATAAATTTGGATCTTTCTTTTGTCTTTGAGATAAGCAACAGATAAATGCTCAGTCTGCAAACTACTTACCATCTTTCTCCATATTTTCCAGATGCAAAAGCAGGACTTTGGCAGGACCTGAGTTGATTAGAAGGAGTTAATTTCATGTAAAACCAGTGGGGGGGGGGGGGTTGTTGTAAACGCTGTCTGCAACCTGAGCTCATGTCTGAGACCTTGCCTGAAAGACTTACATAGAGGGCAAAATGCCTGACACAACAAAACTGCCTCACAACTGGTTTCTGTCTGAAAAAGAGAAAAGAAAGATGAGAGATGACACAGGAGGGAAGAAGAAGAAAACCAATGAGAACAAAGAGGGGAATGTCGAGAGTAAATACAAAGAAGGGGAGGGGGACTTTTGGAGGCGCGTCAAGAATTTGCCTTTTAAGGGGTACTCACTCTTCCACGCCTTGTGAGCTCTTGCGTAGCAGCCAAAACACTCTAGGGAGAAGAAATAAACAACAGTAAAGAGGCTGTGAGGAAAAGAAACATGAGCAACGCTAATGTTTTTCGGACTTCAACAATATTGAAAATGGCCTATTTTTGCTTGAAATTCCCTTCATTATCTAATGATGCAAGGACAATAATGGTTAGGTTTGGATTCTGTGGTGAAAGAGAGCTTGTTTCACAATTGCACCAAACAAGGCTAATGCGTTGTAAACAAGAGAAGGCTCAGTCCACTCTGAATACCCCAGCATCCTAACAGCTGCCTGCACTGTTTGGTTTTCTTGGCTGTTTTCTAGACAATACCAACAATGTGGTGTTTGAGCTAAAGGAGAGACTGCCTGTATCTGGGAGCAGGAAACTGCTGAGGAGGAGAGAGTGGGTGGGGGTGAGAACAGAGAGGTAATTGTACATGTAAGAGTGAGGCAACCCCAGAAGAGAGGTAGAAGCAGGAGAGAGAAGGAAGGGGAGACGTGTTCTTGGGATGGGAGGACTGGGAGAGGGGAAGCAACAAGAGGAGAGAGGGAGAAGAAAGAAGAAATAAAGGAGAGCTTCACGGGATCCTTGAGCATTGACATTTGAGTGGAGGGTCATGTGTGTGAGTCCAAGGATGTAGTGAGTGTGATCGAAACCAAAAACAGAGCGAAAAAGTAGGGAAGTGTGCCTAGGAAAGTTGGGTTTGTAAAAGTGTGGGCGAAACAAAGAAGAGCAGTGAGAGGGGTGTAGTCCACATGTGACTGCAGCGAGTTGGAGAAAGAGAGGTGTTTTTAAAGTGTGTGTGTGTGTAGAAAGGAAGGGGGGGCAGTCAGCAAAGAGCATGCAGCGTGTATCCTTCCCTCTGTCCCCGTAGCAGGCTGAACGAGAGCCAGGAAAATGGGGAGGGCCTCCCTCTCCTCTCTCTGCAGCTGACAAAAACAGCTGCCCAGGAGTCCGGAGCTGGACAGAGCACGAGAGAGGACAGAAGGAGAGAAGAGAGAGAGAGGAGGAGGAAAAAGGTCCAGAGAACAGGACCCGTCCACCTATATGGGTTGCGTCCTGAGTTCGGACTGGTGTGGGGAAGAAGAGGTGCAACCGGTGGCGGTGGGCAGAAACTCGTCTCTGAAGAGAAGGAGTCTGGAGAGGAGAGAGAGTGGAAGGATGAGGCTGACAAAGGTCAGTGTGCATGCAGTGTTCACGTCTCCGTTGTTGGCATGTTCACTATTACTGGGCATGCACATGTTGATATGCATATGAGGAGTGCCTGTATTTGTAGTCAGGGATATAACATGACTTATTATTGAGTTATTTATTGATCAAAGGTACATTAAAGGGAAAATAAATGTAGGATTATTTTGCTGATCATCTAATAAACAATGTCAGAATGAAACCAACATTTTTTTAAATAGTAGAATGATGTATTTTATAGAGTCCTATGTTTATCTGAGGTCTTCCACATTAATAATATCAATAAATTAACCCATTTATGCCTGCAACTAAAATTATGATTTTCCTTTTAGTGGAAGTGTTCTCTGGGCCTGACCACAGATCTGAGGACATTTTCTGTTTGGCTGAAAAATGTGTTATTGTACTCTTTGGGCACATTGTTTTTTTCTATATATTTTATTATATTTTAGTAAATAAACATCAGCCCCATGTGCTCAAAGACTAAATATAGTATGATAAGAAAATGGCTGTATCTCAGAAACTACAAGGAGCACAATCATGTATCTATGAACTCATAAAATGTTGAATATCAAAGAAATGCACACATATGCAATGTAAAAATAAATAAAATATTTTATATGGAAGACATTTAATAAACAAAAGGTTAGCTTTTTTCCTCATTTTAAAAGATTCCTGACTTGACTATTGGATTATTAAACATGTGTCTTGAAGTTGAACTGTTAGATGTTTGTGTCAGATTGCAAGACTTTAGACCAATCAGAACAAATGTTGTGGCATTTTTTCTTATCATACAAATGTTTACAGGTGTTTGGGAGTAGCTACTAGTGCATATGTGAAAAAAGTTGTATAAAGCCTTTTGTGGCTGCAGAGAGCTGTGTGAAATCTGATAAATGACCTCAAGTGATGACACTTGAGTGTTTGAAAAAGAAAAAAAAAAGTGGGGTTGTGGATAAAGCTCTGAGGCTTGCGGCTCAAGACGACATTAGCCTAGCGTAACACACCCGAATGTCCGACCAAACTGTCGGCTTGGGAGTTGAATTGTGGGTAGTGTAGGCGAAAGGTTTTGACCAGTAAGAAGAACCTGTGGTATATCTTTTAATACCTGATGGGAAATTCTCAGCTAACACTGACCTTCGACCTGAGGGCAGCAAACCAGCATGTAGTCGAAATAAACATATTTCTTAACACACTCCACTGTAATATTAGTGTTATGCCAGTCTCATGGACAAGTGCAGGAGATCTGAAGTTTGAAGAAGGGATTGTTTATCTTCTTACAAGGGGCGCGTGTGTGTTTCGTTTGGCCTGGATTTGAAAGATGATGTGGATGACGATGGCATCTCCGCGCTGAGGTCACATCTGTGCAGAGACAATGGCACTGTTGTGACGACCTCAGCACTGCGGGGGAATTACCATCATGTAAACAGAGGCAGGCTAGCCTGATGTCTTAAGTTTGCTATTAGCTCTTAAGACCTCTGTCCACCACTTTACATCACATCGGATTACATTCAGACTTGAGTCTCTGTGGCTTTTTTATCCAGATGTGTGACTTATTTGTGTGCATTTTTCTAAATGTGCATGTTTTCCATCTGGACTTTTTCTGTGTGTGTGTGTGTGTGTGTGTGTGTGTGTGTGTGTGTGTGTGTGTGTGTGTGTGTGTGTGTGTGTGTGTGTGTGTGTGTGTGTGTGTGTGCGCTTGCAACACAGTCCCAGTGGCTCCGTATTGAGCAGCGTGGGAATGCGGAGCTCTATGGACGACGTCATCCTGCAGTCCTCGACCCCACTACAGGGGTGTGGGAACCACTTAGATCCCACTGATTATCCGAGAGGAGGAAATGATGTCTCATCTATTTATGGTCATTTTTTTCCATAACTTGTCTTCACTTCTTGTTTGTTTTTTTATTCCATGGGCCTGCAGATAATCATAGGTGTGAGAAGATGCCACTGTTAGTGAGAACCTGACCAGAATGTGGCTTGGCTTTAATTTCTTTATACCCTGGCATTCGCACACATACACATACATACCCAGTCAGACTCATGCCAAGTGCTTACTGGAAAGACTTGGCAACAGAAAATGATGTTCCACATGGTACTCACAGTGTGATTACATCATTTACTGGGTGCTATGTCAGGAACACGGAAAAGGGATGTTTTTCATCATTTCAATGTTTTCATTGATTGTTTTTTCTTTTACTTATGAGAGAATTATATGATATAAGAATATCATACGGTATATTAACTGTTTCTTCACACACTGCACTGAAGAGCTGTACATATTTGCAGTTGCAGGGTGGCCTCGAAACACGTGTTTTGTGAGTATTGGTGTTATTTTACAAATGATGGATTTTTCATTATTCACTTGGAGCTAATTATGAGATTACCAACAGCCTTTTATGATTTCATATTCTCATTCTGTGCACTCAGAATACGTCTTACTGCCTCTTGGACAGTTGTTGATAGAGAGTAGTTGAGCATCGATAAACACTCTTTTAAAAAAGCATTCCTGAACTAAACTGGTTCTGGTGGACAGACACGATAGTTCATATGGTTCTCTTTAAAAATATAAAATAAAGCACAGAGCCAGGCAGATGTAATGACACTGCCACCCCGAGGTTATAGTCCTGTCATACAAATATTTTTTCTGATCTGTCCTATTGTGTGTTATAATCATAAACAGATCATATTGGCATTTTAATATGTTGGCAGTCATCACAGTAAATGTGGATTTAATTCACCCACATGCACAGGCAAGAGCTCAAGTGTGAGAGTCATTGGAACTACTTGGAGTTTTAATATGAAACGTATTCTCACACAGCCTTGATCTCTATCTCTACGAACAGATACCTGCGTGTGAATGCAAAATATGTGGGTAACGGGACAATATTTTTAGTCTCGGAAGAGTTTTGGTTTCAGAGGCTAAATCATCGGCAGTCCAATAGTCGATGGGTTCCGAGATTGTTCTGAGAAAGACAAACTGTCCCCACTGTCATTTGTAAGTGATCAGAATGGGTTTGTGTGTCCAGACATCACCAACCTATGTGCATGGGTTGCGTCAGTTAGTAAATGAGGTCCATCATTTCGCCCTGCAAACAATCAATCGTGGTTATTTTGGCATCTGTTGTTCTCCTCCATGTTGAGCTCTGTAGCACTCTGCCAGTAGCAGCATGGATTCTGCTCAGCAGATGTGACAGATGTTTGTTCAAATCCGATTTGAGCGGCCAGAGTGTCCTGACCGAGACGCATCCGTAGAAATCTGATTGGAATTGCATTTCCAACCACCACCAACCCATATCATATGTTTTTTCCGTCCAGACTTTCTATATATAATCTGCATGTGCCAAAAAAAAAAGGATTTGGGCTGGTAGTCTGAACAAGGCTTTAGTCTTAAATTCAGAGGTGATCTCTTTTTCTGTAACGTAATGCTGCTTTGTTCCTAACTCTACAGGTGTTATGGCTTCTATAGTTGTTTATAATGCCAGTGATCTAGCAATTAAAGTTCATCCTGTTTGTCACCACTTAGGTTACAAAGTACAATTTGTAATCCCACCAGTTCTGCTCTTTTTGTTGTTGGCTCTAGAAATAAATAGAGACCAGGCGTTGTGACCCCCCCCAAAAAAATAAATCCCCTACCGCCCTTAACAGAAACACCTCACAGCGAACCATGCACAAAATATTTTCTTTTTCTTGCACTCACAAATGTCGAGCTTGATATTTGCCCAAGTTTTGAAAAATGACTTTAGGGCAGAGCAGCGTTGGCTGACAAAAAGGATTTTATTGAACTCAATAAATGTGAGTATGTGGTCGACTGTCATCAGTGTCTGTGTCTCACCCACTGCTTTCTCACTCCTTCAACAGCTGCACCTTATCAGCCTTTGGCGTAGTGCTGTTTTACACAATCCTTCGTCAAGCAACACAGCCCCCTTTTCTAGCCTCCTCTTCCTCCTCCCCTCATTTCCTGTTGGCCCGGGTTCCCACTCTGTCCCCCTTTTTCTCATTTACCTTCAAACACGAGTCCTTCCACTTCATCAAGACTCTAAATCATCCTTTCCACACAGGCTAGAAAGAAAACATTGGCATCATTGTAATATTTCAAGAAATGCTTACCAATTCCAAGCACCTTGCACTGACTGCGGTGATTTAGTGTTGTTCTAAGTGCAGAGAAAACTTGATTCAGGATTCATTCCATATGTCTGCAAAAGCGTCCCCCCCCTTTCTTCATCTCCATCTTTCTTCAAACACGACCCTCCCCCACTTTACTCCCCGACTCAACCCCTCATTCCAATCCCAAGCACCAGCTTCCTGTCTCTCATGGTCCCCTCAGTATTTCTTGTAGTCTCGGTGTGGCCTCCCCGCCCCTCCGTTACCTTTTCCACTTTACTACTTTGTTCTCTGCTTCGTAATCCACCTCTCCCCCCTCTTCAACAGCCTCCTCTTTCACACAGTCCACATGAAAGGGAGCCGAAAATTCCAAAAACAATTAAACTCCCCAGTCTTTTTATGTCTGTCAAAGCCGGAAATACTTGGGTTATGAGAGAAAGGAATGGACCATTTTTTTTTAGGGGGGGGGTTGGTACTGCATACGTTGTGACTCGTGCTCGCGTTTCACACTGATTGGTGGGGATATACTGTACCTGCACATCCATCTAACACATGGAAGTGACTAAGAGATTGAGGCAGCAGACAGAAATAATGCTCTGTGCATTAGGAGTCTGAGGCAGCGGGCTAAGGCGGACAACACTCTATGCACACACGGGCATACGTATAATCACAACCATACGGATAGTTGGCATTTGTATCAAAATGTTTCACCTAAGCAATGTTTTTGCTTGTTTTGATTTTAGTGAATTAGCTCAGGCATTGAAAAACACAAATAAAGCATTTTTGGTGTAATTTCTAACACTGCATCTACATGCACAGTATCAAAGAGTGAGGTCATCTCTGTTTGTAGCTGAACATTGTCCTGAGACTCGTGAGCTACAGAGAAGTTATGTTTTATTTTTTAAAACAGAAAGGTGATTAATACAGCTACTTCACCTGGTGCATGTCTCTTATTACACCACTAGGTGCTGCTACTAACACACTAGTGACTCCTCAGCAGCAGTGTCAATGCATGTGTGTAGGAGGAATATTGTGAGAGAATCTGGAGACCTAAGGTGAGGCAGGGACTTTGGAACAGTGATTCCCAAGTGGCCCATTTTAGAATAGTATACTTACTTTACATACTGCTAAGTAGCTCGAGATTTTCTATCTGAGCACTAATCTAGCCTTATTGACATAAAAATATCATTAGTTATTCATTGATTAGAATTTGCATTGTTAATCTGAATCAAGTGCAATATTTGTCTCTGAATATTATTGGAGTATAAAGTATAAATATTCAAGTAAAGTACAAGTACCTCAAATGTGTACTTAAGTACAATACTTGAGTAAATGTACTCAGTCACATTCCACCACTTCATATTTGTGATAAGTGGTAAAATAAATATAGATGCTGATCCAGTAATCTTCTGGCTACCACAGTCAGTAAGTGACCAGAAAAGCAAAACATAATGGATACATATTTGAAACACCCACCCCCTGACTCTCCAAGTGACTGAACCCTCTGAAAAGAAAAGTGAAAAAAAGCCTTGAGAAAAAACATTGTAACAATATCGACTTGTATATACTTAATGATATGTATATGACATTTTAAAATCAATACAAACGAACACATGTGGAACAGGTGGTGGTGACGTTGAGCTACCTGGGGGGCGGGGTACGTCAGAAAATAAAGGGTTTTAAACTAAAACACTTTCTGTTCAGATTACATTAAATCCACGTGCTATTTATTGACATAATAATGATAATAGGGTTTCTTTTAGGAAGTTTTTCCTTGTGTGATGCGAGGGTCTAAGGACAGAGGGTGTCGTAACCTGTACAGTCTGTAAAGCACACTGAGACAAATGTATCATTTGTGATATTGGGCTATACAAATAAATTTGATTTGATTTGATAATGCTTGTTACTTTGTTGTGATTTATACTGTAGGAGGCCCAGAGCCACATCGTGCACATGGGGCCCATAATTAAAAATGTATCATTGTGTGTGTGCGTGCGTGTGTGCGCGTGCGTGTACATACAAACGTTTCAAAAGCCTCTTCCATTTGTTTTAGACAAAGTCACACCCAGATCAACCAACCATACCATAATTATGACCTTGTTATGAATGATAGGGCTGAATCTGTGGTTATTTAATTACAGTTTTTGTAATTTTTATTTTTAAACTATATCAGTGACCATAATATTGCACCGCCACATCAAAACATGTATTTTTGAAAAATACTGTTTAGGCATCATATGTAATAAAATAATGCTATGAAGCTGTTTTATGTAACATTCTGGATTCATCGCCTCAATCACACCAGAAGTGTCCCTTGGAATATTAGAGTATTTAATTTAGCCAATCCAGATCGAGTATCCTTACGCCCCTCCAGAAACTGACCAATCAGAGGCTGAGATTCAAGTAATAGTACTCCACGCATGCTTTTAGCTGCCGTGTAGCTCCGCCCCGCTGCAGCCCCTGTACGGAGGGAGGACCGGAGCAAAGAAAACAAGTTACCTCAGTGGCAGGCCATGTTATTGATGGTCTACTCTGAGAATGAGGGGCAGCCTGTAAATCAGGGAATATGATTAGCGGGAAAATGAACAAGGTAAGATCACACAGTGTATTAGCCTGGAGAGAAAGTTAGTGTCTGGCTGTGTTTGTCTTAGACTCAGTGATCTGTCATCTAGTTACTTAAGTCAGTTTTTGCAGTCTGTATGAAGGGTTTCTGGATGTATGATGCTGAGTTTTCATGTGTTGGCTTTGCAGGGGCTTTTGTGGAGACGCCATAACTTTAAAAGCATGTTAAGTTTTGCTTGTAAGAGTTTGCTTACTAGTTTTTTATAAGTTATACGCAATACTATATATTTCTGGAGTCGTCTTTTATGAGAAAATAATACTGTATGCCTTCAATAGGAGATTTGATGTGACCTTTACGTATCTGACTGTATATAGTTGTACAATTATCTTTGATAACCCCATATTTACATACATACATACTAGTTGTGAGAAACATGGAGACTAAAAGACCGACTTGTTCTCTGAGAAGTTTCTCGATGCCTCGCACTTCATTAAAGTGACATAAAATGTTCTGAATGGAGTCATATGATGCTCTAAGCACCGCATCCCCAGTTACTGCGTCAGCGCCCGTCAGTTATTGTTAATGTCGCGAAGTCATGTTGGAGGGGGAAAAGCATGTTTCTCACGAGTGCGTGTGCAAGGTTGAAGTTTTTACATGAAAACACGAATATAATTGCATTGTAGAAAACGACTTTCCTTTACCTTAATTCTCTTTACACATCACTCATTCATTCACCATTCTGCAGTGCATGGAGACATACAGTTCCTATCTGATGTGATCAAAGAGTTGAGTTACAGTGTAATTTGGTCAAAATATAGTGCCATGTTAAATAAATGTAGGTTTGAGTTACACAAACAATTTGTTGCTTCCAGCCTCATAAGATTGTGATGACAAGCTATGGTGTGTGTGTGTGTGTGTGTGTGTGTGTGTGTGTGTGTGTGTGTGTGTGTGTGTGTGTGTGTTTTATGTACATTTTTTGTCAAGGACACATCAAGAGCACAAGTTGACTAAAAACATGATGTGAACAAAAGTCTGTCGTGCCTGTGCATGATCACACTTGATGCTAGACAACTAATCTATATAGTCGATTGGCAGAAAAATAATCGGCAACTATTTTGATAAGTAATTAGTCATTAAAGTAATACAAAAATGTCAGAAAATGCTGTTTTTAGCCTCTCAAAACATGGAGTTTTGAACTGACAAAACAAGACATCTAAAGACATCACTTTGGACTTTAGAAAAGTGTCCACCCCAGTTTCTCCAACAATTTTGACATACTGTAATAACGACGTGTGTGTGTGTGTGTGTGTGTGTGTGTGTGTGTGTGTGTGTGTGTGTGTGTGTGTGTGTGTGCGCGCGCATGCCTACACTGATTAATGACTGTTGTGTGGTTCATGCATCCAACAATTAGTGTTGGCTCCATATCATGATCCCTTGTCAGAGTTCCTATCCCGCTGCTATGCGACATTGTTGCATTAACAACAAGATAACATTGTCCAGCCTTTCCTTTACTGATAACAGTGGTCATTAGCAGTTTTTGTCCTATGTGAACCATATGTAATGTAGATAGGCGGACGTCAGCAGGCTTTTTAGTCGCATTAGAAAGGGAGCTTGTGATTTGAAAAATCTGTTTTTCTGGGAAACAAACACTGACTACGTTTACATGCACACTAATATTCAATATCTCCGAATATCTGAATTTGGAATTTGATACGGATCATGTAAACAGCATATTCCGTTTGGATATTCCAAATAAGGCTTTATTCCAAATGTAGCAATCTCCGGTTAAAACATGTGGGATATGCTTATGTTGGGTTTTTACCGCAGTTGGTGACAAACAGTTTATAGTCGCTTACAGCCAGCTCTAGTCAACAGTTTGCAAGTCGGGAGTAAGATGTTTGCCCAAAAGAAAAGAGCACAATTCTGGTCAGAAGAAACACACCTACTTTTAAACATTATTTTTATATGCGCAAAAATCGCAATGCTGACCATTCCAAGAAGGTTGTTGAAGGAATGAATGAGGGAGGTTGTTGTCGCACGGTTGAACAAAAAACGCATTTTTTGACGGTTGTATGTAAATAGGAATATTCGTGGAAAATATTTTCATTAGCCATGTAAACAATTTTTTTCGGAATAAGGGCAAAAAACAGAATATTTTCAGCATGTTAACGTGGTCAGTGTTGCCTTTGAGCAAGGCACCGAGGTGCTCCACTGAAGTTGCTCAGTACAGTACCAGCAGTACAGTACTGTTGTTCTCGGTGTACAGTAGGTATTCTATATTTGTAATTATTGGGTGTAACTGAGCGGTTTGATGGTCCAGAAATGGTCCATGATGGTTGTGTTTACTCGGGACGCTCCCCTGTTCACTGCCAGACCCGAGAGGCTGAAACAGAGCCTGGTTCACGTTCCCTTGTGCCAGATGCACTTACACTGAGTTCAAAATCCACAGTAGCAGCCATTCACTCTCACCTGGAAAATCCTGCTGCAATAAAAGGGAATGCAAATGATTTGCATCTAGTAAGTCCAGCAGGAGCAGCGACAGGTTTCTGAGACTGCAATCTGATCAGATCTGGTCCTAACTAACACCCTGAACCATCACTTCATCTTCAACACTGGATGATGTCATCTACTCACTGAGGCCACTTCACTAACATTCGCTAACATTTTGAGGAAAAACAGATGGTGCATTTTTCCAGTAAATACCAACAACTGTAGCAGAGGGTGTTGATGGTGGTGCTGCTGGAGCAATAAGACCATTCTGTGTGTGTGTGTGTGTGTGTGTGTGTGTGTGTGTGTGTGTGTGTGTGTGTGTATGTTTACACAGTCACATTTTTTTGTAGAAGACTAGGTTTAAGGTTAGTGTAAGGTTAAATTCAGGTTACGGTTCAGATTAAGGGTTATGTAGGTTATCGTTAGGGTACGTCTCCAGTCAATGTAATGTCCTCTAAAGTGATGGAAACACAACTCTGTGTGTGTTTGTGTGTGTTTGTGTTAGCAGCAGGAGTCCTAGTGAAGGGAAGTGCATCATGGCGGCACACTGACCTCACCTCGGGAACAGGCAGTCTCTGTTCCCTCCACTGCCTGTCCCACCCTTCGGGGACACACGTGCAAACTCACATACAAATGAATTGACACATTTATTAACACACATGCTGGCCTTGATGCCAACAAATGATGCAGGAACTCAGAAACCCAGACCCATGAGAGACACTCTCAATGGAGGGTGTGATTTAAGTACACAAGGAGTCTCAAGCACAACACTGAATGGCTGTGTGTTGTAGTGTTTAAGACATACTGTATAGCTTGTTGTCCATTTCTGGTGAATATTAAATGTTCAAAAGAGAGTCAGGTTGGTGTATTAGAGTCAATCCATTTATGTATATTATTATTTTTTGATCTCCAACATACATGTTTGGGGTGCAAGTGGTAAATACATTTTGAATTCCCCAACCATAGATTTTTACTTGTGTTGCATTCCCACAGAAGGGGTTAGTTTGAACCAAAAGGATGCTGTTGTACTTTAGGATAGTTAGTAGTGTGTGTTTGGGGAAAATGGACCAGCATGCTAGCATTGATTTTTCAGGTAAACAAAATGTATTCAGACCGGTCACAAAAAGGAGAAACATAAAGCAGTTAACCAACACAAATAGTGAGGAAAAACCTTCACAGTACACAAAGCAACACCGGCACGACGGGTATGCTTTCTTCCAAAACCTTTTCTACCTTGTCACCTGCTGTCTGTTGCAAATCAGGCAGGATCTCTGGAAATAGGGCTACTTTGACCTAGGTGGCATCGATCTCCCCTCATTTGGAGCTAAATTGTACTTTCACAAATTGTGGACAATAATCGTTTTTTGTAGCTGATTCATTATCAGTAAAATAGCTAGTGATGAAATAAGAAAACAGTGAAAATCGACTTGAATAAATGACATAGAAAATATGTCAGCATGATAAAGTCCTCAGACTTCTGTTTGGTGCAGAACTGACACAAAACAAAGTGACTGTACTCGTGTGCTCGGCCTGAAAATAATGATCTAAAGAGCTGAGACAAAGTTCCATTATGAGTGACAATCACAGAGTTCTTCTAAAATCATTACGAAGAGTTTCCCCTCAAGGCTTCCTCGATGTGTGCCCTCGCTGACCATCGACAGCTGAGGTCACAGTCCTGTAGTCAGTAATGCACTACTCCCACACAATGTCCATCATTGTCTAAATACCAGGACTATTTTTAGAGAGGAAGAAGAGTGAAGGAGCAAGAGAGTTTCTGTGTGTGTGTGTGTGTGTGTGTGTGTGTGTGTGTGTGTGTGTGTGTGTGTGTGTGTGTGTGTGTGTGTGTGTGTGTGTGTGTGTGCGTGCACCAATGGTTTCTGTATATTTGTTTTTACATTTGTATGCATAAGTCTCTCTCCGTGTGTGCATCTCTTGTGTCCAACCCCTCCCTCATTCAATCCAGCTACTGTTCTGTGACGGCTGGCAGACGTGCAGTGAAGAAGAGGGGGGGATTTCTGGTTAGAAAGCATGTCTTTGACTCCAGAAAACCCCTGCTTCCTTAGCCAGAAAGCTAAAAATATTAGAAAAAGGAGCTTCTTGTGCGTAGCAGATGTTGTAAGGGAGGTGGGGTCTGTCCTGGCATACAGGGGGGGGGGGGGGGGACACAGGGACGGGAAGAGGAAAGGGGAAGGCTGTCTGTTTTCACTGACTGTCTGCAGGGACACACGTCTGCACGTGAGTGAGTGTTTGTGTAGAGTTTTTCTTCCTGAGGTCTCAAGGTAGCTGTTTACAACTTTTGTCACTTCTGTGGAAACACAGGCAGGTTCCAGCTGGTGGAGGCTTTGTTGCTGAAATGGTGCCATGTACAGTATGCTTGTGAGGGTTAGTCCATCAGTATTGTTGGCTGATGGATCTAGTTTGGTTAACCTGTGTGGTTGTGCATCGACAGTATTAGGGAGTAAATCAATTTGTTCCTTTGCTGCTAAATAGACAATAATTGTTTTGAGTTTCGTTCTGTTGTTGAAATGATACAACCAGTATCTTTATTAGCTCACTGAATGCCGAATAACACATGTTTCACCAGGGGAAGATGTTTTATATCCATTACTGTGGTGACGGTAAGTACTATCCTGGGGACCGGGCTGAGCATCACAGGATGTTTTTTAGTCACTCAGGCTCAACCAGCTGTTTTCTGCTTTCCCTGTTGTAATCCTTCTCTAACTTGTAAACCTCCTTTACTGAGGTTTCCTTTGCTGGACTCCCATGTTGAGCAGAGTGGAGTGTTTGGACAGATTTGGTAGTTAACACAGTAAGGTGATCATGCATTAGTATGTTCTGTAAGGGACTTACTTCTTTCTGAACAAAATTACATATGTTAATATTCAATACTTAACTGTGCTGTGTCTAATGTGAATGTTAAAATGACAAAAGGTCACAATACAGTCTTGTCCACCGCTAAATCTGAAATTCGTAGTTTTCCATATTTTATTGTCTTTTATGACAGAACAAGCTAGTTGAACACTGAGCTTAATACTTGCTGTTGTTGCAGCCTAGTAGCCCAACAATGACGTTCCCATACAACAAAACTGAATTGTAAATTACGCTTTGAGGAAAAGTTATATGCTCCCATATTACATTTTTGTAGCTTCACAAATACATCCTGAACAGAACACTGTGAGCCAGAAAGTTGTTACCCAGAGCAATAACAGTAAATCTTAACACTCAACCATGTAAATAAATGTAGCTTTTGACAATATCACATCATCTTTGCCCAGCTGTCATGGAATTGTTTAGAAGTAATCCTCGTCCATGTTGGATTAAAAGTGTGTCTAAATGGACCTACAGCTTCCACAAGGTGAATAATTTACTTTGAACCTCAACAAAATAATTAAAATGTTCTGCCTAAACAGTTAATATTTTTGTTAAGTGCACTTCTGTGCTCACACTAACCACTTGGCTTACATATCACGTTGCCTTTGACACAAGGAGCAAGGAGGTGATGTTTTTGGTTCGATTTGGGGTTTTTGTCAGCAGGAATGCGGAAAGACTTCAGGCCCGATTTTTATGAAAATTTCTGAAAGATGGGCCAAGGAAGAATACATTCAATTGCAAGCCGATCCAAATCACGGGTCTGATATATGCATTATTTTTTACTTTCATTAACATTGCGAGATACAGCATTTGACCTTTTTTGGATAGCCAAAATAGGTGACATGAGGGGAGAAAGAGAGATGTGGGATGAACCCCGGCCGGACACAAACTGGGGACGTTGTGGTTCACGGTCATGGCCATAACCCCTAGATTAAGGAAATTTACCATCCAGTCCACTCACATGAACCAGAGTATAGCAGTTTATATTGGTGTCAATCCATAAGAGACCTTCCACAGCATTCAGTGGCAGAGTGGTGTATCACTGTCTGACCATGATTGCCTGTGGTTGGACTATATAGTGGTCTTGATTGTGTCTGAAACAGGAAGAATGTTGCCAGCCTGTCATCTATGTGTTTATCTCTCAGCCCACATCACTACTGCGGTTAAATTGACAGTAACTGGATGCGTTTTTTAAACTTACAGTGGGCCCCGTGTGTATACTCTTGTACGCTTACACACATACAAACACACACATACTTTACAAGATTATTGCACAAGTTCACAGATGAGAATGAGCACATACTGTATCTACAAATGCACAAAATTTGGTTTCCTTTAGAGACTGTGTCATAGTTTGTATCTAACATCTGTGAATCAGAATCAGAATCCGGTTTTCACATACAGTACATGGAATTTGCTTTGGTGTATAATGGTGCATAATATGAACATAGTAAGATTGCGAAAAAGTATTGTAAAAATCAAGAAACATAATATCAAAGAAAAATTATTTGAAACATGTAAAAAAAAAGAAATATATATATATATATATATATATATATATACAGTATATATAGTGTGATCAGTAGGCATGAATGTCAAGGTAGAGTTGATGAGCATAGCCTACATGAGGCCGTTAAATTGGTCATGAGGCGAAAACTTGTTATGTTTAGGGTTCAGGAAAGGGTGGACGTGGAGAAAGAAAGGAGAGCCAAATCAAGGATTCATCAAACAAGATCAAGACAATTTAAGAAAACATGCAACTTAATTAAGTCTGTGTGGTTTTTGGTTTGTTACTGCGAGAAAAGTATAAACGAGTAAGTAAGCCAAGTCACACAGAGTCAAATAGAAATGAATGAAAACATAAAAAATATGCAATTTCCAAAAGTAATGACTACACAGTTTTAGAGAGGGACGTCAATCCCCTGACCACACCATATTACATAACAGTCTACCACCAGCTACTGAGCCACCCACCCGCTCCACCTCCTCCACCATCCAGGGTGCTGCGGTTGTACTACACTTGTACTGGAGCAGGCCAGCAGCCACCTAACACAGCTGGCAGAGGGTGATGCCAGGCAGGCAGCTGGCCAAACACAGACCAGTCCCTAGAACAGAGTTAGAGCAGCAGAATAATGGAAAAAAAAAAGTGTGTAAACAGAACCCTTTCTTTGTTACCATGGAGGAAAAGCACACACAGGGGAAACAAAAACGCCTTTATGTGTCAGGTTAATTATCCAAAGCTATGGAAACATGGACACTGAGTAGCCAAGAGCACGATCGCTTTATTTCATATAGCGGTTTGTTATGGTTATGATGTGTTTGCAATAGACTGTAAATAAGTAAGTGGTCGTAGTTACCGTCACCCATTGGTTTGTGCACAACTGCTTTGAAGCCTAGAGTTTGGCATTTTAGCTGTCACCATCTTGGTTTTTTGGATCCAGAAGTGACCATATTTGGACAAGATGGGGGAGCTGGGGAGGGAAACGCATTGCTACGCCTCTATCCTAATTGACAGGTCGGCGTGGTAGCGATTTGTCAATCACAAGGTAGCCATGCCTTAAAGCATACGCTTCTTTATCACCTATTTTACCCTGAATGGGGCTATAATTTATGAAAGGAACATCATGCTGTATTGAAAAAGAATTGACACTAGCGATTAAGACCATAAACTCATTAAGAAAATGTTTAGAGTGGTAATAAATCAAGTAAGAAGTAGGGTCATTTTTTCATAGACTTCTATATAATCTGATTTATTTTTGCAACCAGCTGCTGACTATTAGAAATAGTGCAGGTTTAAGGCACTTTCACATTGGTTTCACCTTTCAGATCAGAGGCTACGTCCACTTCTTTTCTACAGTTCATGGCTTGCACTCACATTTGCTCTCGGACGAGTGAACAGAGAAACACTCTCTACGACAATTCCTTAACTTTTGACTGGATACCTGCCAGTTTCCCGAATATGTGTGTCTGTCTCTCAGCAAGACATTGCACATACTGTTTGTGTTCACATGCCCACCACCCCCACACACACACTAACTTCCCTCCTCATGCTATGTATCCATGCAAGAAAACATTCTAAGCAATCCCAATACTTAGCCCTGGGTTGTTAGTGTTCTCATGTTCAAAGCCTCCACAGAGTCACGTCAGGCCCAGTCATCTGTGGATGTGATCCCATGTTGGGAAACAAAGAAGAACTGGGCGGGATTGGCTAACACACACACACACACACACACACACACACACACACACACACACACACACACACACGTTCTGACAAATGTAGACGTGAGATATAAAAGTGGTATTTTTTTTTTACTTTTATTTTTCCTTGCTCTGTTTTTAAGAATCATATCAACACATTTGCTCTTTTTTCTTTGTCCCAAACCTTTCTGCACACACACACTCAAACATACCCACACACTAAGGATTATAGTGTGGTATGGGGAACCACAAGGATTATTACTGGAATACAGTTACACAACCAGAACAGAAGTTCAAGAGGCAAAGGGAGTAGAGAATTGATGTAGCGATACTTGTGCACCCTGGTCTGTCCTACATGGCGGTTAAAGCTGACAGTTCTAAGCTCCTGTCATTATTACAGTCCACTAACTCACAAGCCGTTACTTTGTTTTCTTCTTTCTTTGTGTGAAAAGAGTTGGGGAAGTCCAATTTCTTTTTTGTTTTCATCCTTTCAGATGGAAGTGCATGGAGGGTTAACCAAATCAAGCACTTGGTTGAAGGTCAAACAAGGGTTCTCTTGCATTGTTTGTGAGAGAAGGCAGCTCCACACACTGCGTCACCACGTCTGGTCACGTATCGGGTTTCTAACTGAGTTTGAATCCAATTTTTCCTTGTGCGTGTACGCAGGGGGGGAAGGGAGAGCCCCACATCTTCAAGGAAAAGATCTTTAAGAAGAAGCGCCAGTGCAGCGTGTGCCGGCAGAACGTCGACAACGTTGGCTCCTTCTGCAGAGGTAATTGTTGCAAGCATGTGTTGCAGTTTCGTCACTCACCACTACAGTAAGAGTCTCTGTTACCATGTTCATATTGGTTCGTCAATGTCATGACAGGATGTGTCACAAATAAATGAATCAAGGGCAGCACACACCAGCAGTGGCACGTAGCTATTTCCGATACATGATATTATCCCGATAATCATCAAAATGGGCTTAAAGCTTATATTCTTTACTGCATCTCAGATAGTACACACATCATTTTTTAGTGAACATCCTTTTTTGGTAAAAAAACAAAACAATATTAAATAAAGTAATCATAAATTATAAGGTCCCCCTCCATAAATCTGCTAAATCTGGGAAGTGAATGTGACAAGAGCCTTATACCATGTTGACGCAAAGTAGGACAGTTGCATATCCTGATGCCACTGCATTGTAAGTATGCAACAAAAGGACTGGTGTTTTGACACGTGTCATAGTAAATAATGCATAATATATAATATAATAATACAGCAGGATGATATCTATATTTCTACTCGGGTGACGTATCAAATGGAGATTCTAGTTGCGTAGAAAAATGGAAAGCAGGTTAAACTCGTACTATATACTCATTTTGTCTGTTTTTTCTCTTCTCACCTCTTAGTATGCAAGACAGCCATCCACAGGAAGTGTGAGACCAAGGTAAGAATCCACCCCCCAGGATATTATTTGTACTTACACATTTTTACCTTTATTACCCACTGTAAAGTTTCCATGTGCGTTTCTGTACAGATGCAATTTTCTTGGCCGATTCCAATTGGCCTCAAAATATAAAGAAGAATGAGTGTGGGACAGTCATAGATCAACTGGGAAAGAGCATATGCAAAATTGTTAAATTTGTCAGCTCTAAAACAGAAAATACACCTTTATTACCCCACTGTGCAGTACATTTCCATGTGGGTTTCCATCCACCATAAAGGTGTATTTTCTTTTAATGCTTTTAAGTGGAAATAGCAAAAATTAGAAAATAAAATTAAAGCTAAATTGTTTTAATGCTTAGCTGATGTTATAGCCCAATAGAATAGAGCTTGAACGCATCATAATTTACATTAATGGAACCTCGCTCCATTGAAGTTAGTTGGCTGTTAGCCAAGCAGTACTATGCTGCCCAATGGCTGCTAACAGCTATGACCTCTCCTGACTATTTCAACACAGATTTGTTGTTCACAATGTAGCATCATCATGTAAAATATAGGGTGCATCCCCGGACACCCGTTCGTCCCAGACATATTTACTTTAGACAGGATGCCGTTCGTCTCGAGCCCGACGTTACCTCCAGTGCCTGCGGTATCCTACTGTAGAGAAACGAGTTCCCTCGAGCTTTCAAAATGTTCTACTTGGTACTAAAATATTGGTTCTCGTGACATCCCCAGTGTGAACACAACCTGATCTGTTGCAGGTTAAATGTCAGCCATTACCATGACCTCACTAATTCAAGGTTAAGGCAGATGCTGGCCCACTAATCTGGCTTAATGGGACGGGCGGCCGAGAGGTATCCATCCTTGTTCCTACATTCACATGACTGCACTGGACTTTATGAATGTCATTTCAACGCTTATCTGAACCTTTTAGTACATTGTTATGCTAGTGAGATGTGAAAAGACTTGACAGTGGTTATATGGGGGCAGAAGTCTCAAGATCTCTGCTAATATGAAGGCCGCTCAGTTACATTCCTCGGAAAGAGCTGCAAGCCTCGCTCAAACCCCACACTGCTGCCTCTGTGAAAGGATCATTGATGGAGGGAATGGTGTAATGAATAGACAGAGGGATGCAAAGGGGGAGAATGCTAGCCATGGCCAAAGTGATGAAGAGGGGGTAGAGGCTGAGGCAGGGAGCCTCGGCAGGCTGCAGGCAAAAGAGAGAAAGCCAAGGAGAAGGCATGTGGCAGAGAAAAGCCTCATTCCTCAAACATGGCTCCAACTCTTCTTGTCTCTTATCTCTTAGGAGAAGAGAGCCATGAGGATGAGTTCAGAGATAAAGGGATGGCTTTGAAACAGCACATCCAATAAAAAAAAAAGTAAAACCAGGCTTTCACTACAATTTGTGATTCATGCTGGTATTCTTGCTTGGAGTCTACGAGTTGGTTTTCTTCTGGGCATGTTAATCTTATGTTTAAATAAGATAGATGTTCTGAGTTTGCAATGCTCCCAGTGTAGGACCAGCCTGGTATCCCCAAATTAAACCAATTTCTTAAGTCTTTTCGCTCATCACAACGCATTTTTTGCTTTTCGCTTGTCAATTGAAGGCGCATCAATATTAGACACTCAAAGTGCTCTTGAAGTCAGGTGATGTAGTATGAAATGAAAGTCTGCGTAGGGAGGTTGGGGTAGATGGATGGGTCAAATGTCTTTAAAAGTGGCGTGATATGCGCCTTCCCATGAGATCCTGTTGAGATATACTGTCTTCTGTATGTTTCATTATGTTAGAAAGAAACATTTTTGGAAAATGTGCTCCTTCGTTTACTTGCAGAGAGTTAGATGAGAAGATGTATGTACACTAAATAAACTGCGGATGGACTGCAGTAAAGACAGAAACCTAGACATGTTGCAAGCGAGCAGATTGTGAAACAGCGAACAGTGAAAAAAAGTGATTAATTGCTCTAGAGATATTCTAGATAACCTCAATTCATTGTTGAGATTGATTACAGAACAGAGCAGGGTGTTTATTAGCCTTACTGTGACTGTCTGATGTGCGGTTGTTGACTGGTTGTTAGATAGCGATATCCATCGCTGCTGCCCAGGAAGGGAGAGGTCAGATAAGGCAGGGCGGGGGGGGGGGGGGATCGGGCCGCTGAATCCATCTCAGCTACTATCTAACCTTGTGTGTAAGGGGAAATCTGAGGCAGGGATGGCATCAATCTGTAATACTGTGGATTGTAAAATGCATAATTATTTGAAGATAGGACGTTTATAGAACTAAATAACAGATCCCAGCTGTCTTCCTGCCTAGCTGATTAGCTTTTGCTCTGCTTCTATAGAGAGTGATGTGTTTTGTGTTCTGTTCCTCTGTGTTAAAATTCCTTTTAGTTCAAGGCGTTCCCTCACTTACACCTCATTCACATTTGGCAGTTATTACCTATAACCTTGTGTATGAATCAACCACCTCTATCCTCCACCATGAGCATATTTACCGTGTTTGTGTGGTGTTTATGTGCACTCACACATCTGGATATCGGCCCTCTGTCATCTGTAAGCCATCCTATTCTCCCCAGGCTTCTATTTACATCTCCGCCCGGCTGGCCGTAAGCTCGGTGACAAATCTTCTCATTATACCACACCGTCCAGAAGCCCAGAAGCCCAGAAGCTCCAGTTCTTAGGAAAAACCTTCATTCTCAAACTCCCCTCATCGAGAGAATGACTGGGGATTATTGGTAGTCATTTCTTGTTTTATTGTTCTCTTCTGTCACTATGTTCTTTACTCTTTGCCCCCATGTCAACAGCCTCGAGCTAACCCATCTTCACTCTATTAAAATCTCACAGAGACTCTCTCTCACACACAAACACACGAACAGAAGGCCCTAAACTGTTTTATTTCAGTATGTTCTTCTCTCAGAGAACAGTTCCCCTTATCTTTGATCCCAAGTGGAAAATGTAGTCAACAGGGAATTGGGAGCGGGGGGGGGGGGTGCCTGAGGGCAGGGGCAAAGAGAAGGAGGGAAGGGGAGAGGGAACAGTGGAAGGATTCAAATTAGTGAAATACAGCCCGTGACGAGTTGACTGGCCTGTCTGTCTAATTAGGCAAGAAGAGGCATTTCTGCTGGTCAAGGGAAAAACTCTGACCGACTGACTCAATGTACTGTATATAGTGATTTGCAGGCCTCACCCACATTTTGGAAATCAGCTAAACATTCATCCTTGACATTGAAAATCTACACTTTCTGTACTGCAACACAACAAACTGCTCACTCAACAAGTCCCCTCTCACTAGATTTTGGCACTGAGACTCTTTCAGCAAGACTTGGTTAGACACAATAACAAACAGACCGGATCCAGCTAAAGGTAAAGACATTTTTTGAAATTTCTCATTTCCATAATCTAATCAGGCATTTATAACAACAATCTGAGCCTGTCAGAGCCAAATATAAGCACTTTTAGTGAACGTACATTGTCAGTGCGGAATTAATTACAGCCTGTTTAGTGTCCACCAGCTGCAGCGTTGTGGCTCAATACTGATGAATTAGTGACTTGGTTGAAAAAACCCAAAGTTAAACTTTAAAGAAGATCTGTAAGGACCTTGGCATTATCACAAACTGATCTTGTTTCTCAACTCGACTCACTTTTGGTACCAGGTCCTTTTCTCTATATAGTTTAGTACCCACTCAGTTTGGGGGAATTCTCAGCTGATCGCTGTAGCATCCTTTCATTGGCCTCTAAACAAAGGAACATCTACACTTCATCAATTATACGATATAGATTTGCAGCCTCACATTTTTTCAAATCTTGGTCGATTGATTAAAAAAGTTGCGGCCGCTACTTACGGTAGCTTGGCTATTTAAAAAAGCAAAGAAAAGTGGGTTTGTGCAGGATGTCCCGTGTCGCTCTGATCAGTGGTCTGCAGTGTTTTAACTCCACCTTCTAGCACCGGCTCTGCTCGTTTGGAACCTCAACCGAGGTGGTACCAAAAATAGCACGTAATATTCACAAACCTTTGCTAATGGAAACCAAAAAAGAGTGAGTCGAGTTACCATGCTGTAGAAATGCAGCTTAACAGATTTAAACTCTTACAGTACCAACTGGAAAAATAGTTGACTGATAAGCCATCCTACAGCTGGTGTATGTTGGCAGAGCAGGGCTGTGTATCACAGTAATTACAATCCCTGCTTCCCCTCTGTGTATCAGGATCCCCCCCTTGTCTCTCGTCCTTATCCACTGAACATGTCAAAATACATTTTACATGAGACTAAGCAATGAACTGTTTGCACTGCCCGCTCCTCTTTTCAAGAAGAGGATGTACAATCAAGTACAGATAGATAGAGCGGAAGTGGGAGAGGATGCCAGGGTAAGAGGAAGAGCAACATAACCCTCCTGATGTTTCTCCAACATAAAAGCCTTTCATCAGGACAGTTGTGGTTAGAGTCCCGCTGCACAGCGCCTCTTTATTTTTAGCAAAGAAAATTCCTTCTAGATGACTGAGCGACAGTAGAGAAAACAGTCTACAAAGACTTTTTCTTTCTTTAATCCCTGACCTTCTTTCCTGGAGCCATTTTCCTCAACTTCATGCTACTTACATTTTTGTCTGGCTAACAGAAACAGAACAGAGGAAGTGATGAGGAGATGGAATGATGGAGTAATGGCAGAAAAAAATGCACCATGGTCCATGTTTTCCCAACATGCAGCTCAAACATCACAGCTGACCCAACATCCCCCCACCCTTCAAACTTCCTGTGAAACGGTCAAATCTCTTCCTGATTGTGGCAGTGATGTTACTATAGGAATATGTCACTCATTGCTGTTAACCCTTTTGTCTCACTCGGGCATTTTTGGCTTTTTAATGAGAACATTTCCAATCATTTTGGCTGTGTTAATAAACATGGTATACATTTTAGCAAGGGTGTGAGTTTTCGTTTCAAATTTTTCAACCGAGTGCAACCTCCCCGCTCAGTTTTGTTACCACAGACATTTTTGTCCTCTAAGGACATCAGAGCAATGTCTTAAAAGTGAGGCACAAGGGTTAACACATGTTTGTCACAGCTTAGTCTTTAGCGGTTTTCAGTGCCAAGATTGCAAAAACTTCAAGTTTAGATACAGTTTACTGTAAGCAAGCTTCTGAATAATTTCAATAGGTGCTGGAAATCATCACAGACATGTGGTTGTGGGGGATCTGAGTGACATCAATGAGCCCACGCCTCTGGTTTCCCTCCTGTAGAATCTGCACTTCACCAAAAACTCATTTAGTCAGCGTGAGTCATTCGGGACAACAGGATCCAACTGTATCGTGTTAACATTACAGAGACTGTGACTGTCCCTCCTGACTAGAGGAGTCACCGCTTTATCAGACAGTTCTGGTAATTGCCCAGATAGGCTGGCATATTTTGTGTTAAAGCTGTGTGTGTGTGTGTGTGTGTGTGTGTGTGTGTGTCTGTGTGTGTGTGTCTGTGTGTGTGTGTCTGTGTGTGTGTGTGTGTACGCCAGCAGGAGCGTAAGCCGCACTAATTGGCCGGTGGGTTTGGCCTGTCTTGAATCTAGCAGGAAGAGACCGTTTGGATATCTCTGTTACCGGGAATCTTAAATATTGACACCCACACTGGTGCAGGACATCCCTGATTTTAGTGATATCCACTGTAACAACTTGTTCGGGGCTTTTAATTCCTGTCTTCGTGTCTTTTGTTCTGTCTGTCTAAATTCACCTCTTCAGATAATAAACAAAGACTTTCCACACAGAGCCGTCTTGGTTGTGAGCTGTGCTTCTGTGATGAGCCCTAAAGCAACTGCTGATAATGTACAATATCTGTTTGAATAATGTGAATGCATTTCTGTGCATATGGTAAACACTGTTGAGGCTGAAGAGGAGGGGACGTTGTGCTGTAGGGAATTGTATCCGTGCCTACTTGTCAACAGGATGAATGACAGATGCTCAACCGCAGAGGGAGGGAAGGACTGTTAGATCTGTTATTATGCCCCGTGTTAGTTGGTTCACATTTTTACATCGTTGATCTCTCCCAATCTCATCCCGACCCATGGCTTCCTGCTTTGTTTATTTACCCACATTTATTTTTGTCCTGCGTAGAGCTTTCAGCCCTAGGGAGGAGGGTAAAGATGGGTAGATGAGAACACTGCTGTGGTGTGTATGTGCTTCAGCCTTCTACATGAATCTACAGTAGATAAAGAGTGCCACACAAAGCAACACGAGTTACCTCTTTAAACAATTGAAAACAACACACTCTAAAAGTTATAAGGAGACTTAATGGAAATGGACATTGAGGATTTAGAATTCTCTTTGGCCACACACGTACATAGCATAGCACACACATTTAACCCGTCCTAGTATTACGAGCAGTGGGAAGCTATTATATTATCAGTGCCCGGGGAGCAGTGTGGGAGTCCAGTGTCTTGCTCAAGGACACCTCGGCAGTGCCCAGGAGGTGAACTGGTACCTGTAAAAGTACTAGTTCACACTCCATACTTAGTTTGTTCGGGGACTTGAACCGGCGACCCTTTGGTTGCCAAGCCACTGTCCCAACAAACTGAGCCCGAAAACTTATTATTTAATCATAGATTCTCTAAAATACTGGACTATCTTTTTAAATGACCATTAATTTGAAAAATCACATACTCATTTAAGAAATTATCTGTATCAGTACAAAATTGTAACCAAAAGCATCGTGTCAAATTTAAAAGGTTTGGTATCGCCCTTAGTGTATATTCCTGTTTGTGTTTTTACATCTGCATAGCTTTATGAGTATATCTGTGCATGTGTGTGTAGTCCTTGTTAGCCTGCTCCATAACAGGAAAATGCATCCCGTGGGGTCGTTAAAACTCCACCACAGGGACCCATGTGACCTGTGATATCTTCGGCCTCCCTCTCAGCTGCTAGGAGCAAAAACGAAACAGCTCGAGATACAAGCGTCTTTCTTTCATATTGGGGTCAAAATAAAGTGTGGGAACAAGAGACAAAGACCGAGAGAGGGAAACATGTGCTGGACAGGGAGAAAAATGAAAAAAGAAAGAAAGAAAACACAGATAAACGCTTTGTTAGCTGGGCCCACATACAGAAAAGCACTGAAAGTGCGATACGGGACTCCTGAGTCCGGAGGATAGAACTCTTTCACCCACAGGTGTTATTTTTGCTTAACAGTGGTCTTTAAGTCCCCTTGTGCTACGCTGGGTACTTTCTGGTTTTCTCATGAAGTCCACCTTGTCATGATTAGGTAGCATTAGACATGTGGGGTGCATTTGAAGGACAGTCATAAAGCTAAGCCAGGTAACTCTCAAACCTGCCATGAATTGAATCCTGCACTAGACATACAAGTTTTAAGTTAGTCTAAAAACTTAAGTTTCTGTCACAGTGCTTTTTCCATGGGAGCATATAGATCACAAAAGATGGTATACCATTGGTAACCAATTTTGAAAATATTGGCAACCAATTCTTGGCCTTTGGTTTCCAACGATGCACCTCAAAATAAATTCAGAAGTCAAACTGGCTAGATTATTGAAGCATGATTTAAAACAGACTTGCAAGAGCGTGATGAACTGTAGAGTTGTAACTATTACATAAGTCTTCCCCAGGTATGCATAAAACCCACATGGCAAACAACTTTCCAAACTATTTCTCTTTGGGTGACATTCCAGTACAACTGCACTAAGTCAGTAAGTAAGTGGGATTTCGGTCATGTTGTGAGAACCAAATGCTCCCCTTACCCCTCTAAACACAGAACGTTATACAGAGGGCAAGAGCAAAGGTTCAATTTTCCACCCATTTCAACCATAAGGGCTTTAGTCAACAGGTGGATACAATGAAGCATGTGATTGCCAATCCACAATCCCAACACACCTCAATTCTACAATTATTGTGGAAAGAAACATCCCTGTTACTTATTTTCATCCTGTTTTGAATGATTTTAATTGGCTCAGACAAGTTTTAAGATACATTCCTTTTATCGTAAATCTGTTTGGAATTTAAACTATGACAGAAAACAGGTGTACTCTTGAGCAATATTGCCTTGAAGGTCGTATAAGACTCTGTTTCGGTATTTGGAACATGTAGTTAACTTCATCGGTACATTAACCAGAAGGCCCGCTTGAGAAGGCTGTGAAGTAACTGTTATTACAACATGTCTGACTGCCTACTCAAATTAGCATGGCAGTAGTCACTTTGACCCATTCGTAATCGTACATGTCTGTACTACTTTGCTGTGTGTGTTTTCTGTAGGTACCTCATTGATGCACACACACCCGTTTCATCAACATTGTTGAAAGAAGAAATTGCTCTCTCGGGTGTTATTCCTGTAAAATATCACTATTCTCTGCTCACTTCAAGGCCCCTTGTATTTTTTCTGTAGCTCGCTAGCTGATGATGAAAGGTTACGGCCAGCATCGGCTTTCACTGCTGATTCGTTGTAGCTTTCATCAATGCTCTCTGCTTGGCTCCCCCAAGGGATCTTAAGGAATGGGGAGACTATTAAGGCTAAGGGTAACCATCAGAGGATGTAACTAAGGCACAGATAAGGTTTGATCAGGATCTGTACTGGTTACAACAGTTCACTTGGCTCACAGAAATCGTGACTTTCACATCTTATTTCCTGCTCTGGGAACTACGAGTTCTTGGTTCAACAATTAACCTAAATATTGGTCATAATAATTTGCTTGCACAGACGACCTGTACAGGTGTTATTTTGGAGAGGACAGTCTGTGTTTACACACACACTGGCAACTTTGCATTATATGACGTGCATCGTTTGACAGAACCACATAAGAAGTACTAGAGTTAGTAGCTGTCACTTTAAAAAACAACAATAAATTCGAATTACATTGTGCATAACCTACGTAACTTTATGTTTCGTCCTTTTATGTTTCCTCGGCTGCCTCTCTTAGTGATAGGCTAATGTTACTGTAATGTTAAGTGGTGATTTAAAGTCAGCCTTCCCTTTATCCATGATCTTTGCGTCTTCGAGGGTATCTTTCGTGATGTCAAAGAAAACTATATTTCAGACGTCTGTGAAAATTCCTTTAAAGACACTAATCGCTGTTGTATAATAGAAAGAAAAAAATAAGTTTGCATAGGAAAAGCTGTGTGAGAGCAATGGATCATGTGGACCGTGTATTTTAGAAACACCCAAAGCACAAAGCATAACCTGCTTGTGATTCTACAGTGTTCATTTAGAATTTCGAACAGATTTGAACAGATTGAACATTTGTTCGTAGTTTGAATTCCAAATAAAAAGTGACAGACCTAGTCGGTGAGATGTTCCAAAATAGATATATTCAAACTGTAACTTGTAAAATTTGTTTTTTGATGAATAACTCTCAAACTCACTGTCGCAGGCTCTCACAAACACACCCGTTCTTACACTAATAACATACCAAGGCTGCTACCTCACCCCTAGTTATCCATTTTGGAACCCACCGCTTTTAAGCCATGCGTTGAGAGTAGAGAGCTGTGCATTATCCATTAGCCATGCTTCTTCTGGCTTTGATGGATCAAAGAGCATGTAAAGAGCTGGAGGAGCCAGGGCCACTGCAGCAAAACAAAAAAACGGACAGAGTGTAAGAGCACAGAGGGCTGGCAGACGGAGATGGAAGAAGGAGGGCAGGGAAAGGGCAGTTTAGAGAATAGAATGTACAGACAAAAATTATAATACCGTCACAGTAACAAGAAGGGCAGTCGGAGAGCGCAGAACTCCACCAAGTCCATTTCATAAGTGGAAAATAATGCGTGTATCCGTGATTTTGGATCCGCTCCAAAATTGAATGGGTTCTTCCTTGGCCCATTCTACAGCCTTCTCCCAAGGTTCATGGAAATCAGGGCCAGTAGTCTTTCTACAATCCTGCTGACAAACAGACAAACAAACCAAACTGAAAGCATAACCTAATGAAGTAAGTGTTATGCGTGATTGTTTTGGTCATATTGGTCACTTTTCTTGCTGCTCTTTCAGTGTTTTAGGCAAGTTTTGTGCCTTCACATTTTAGGCATGTAACCAGCACAATCCAAAGCAAGTTAAAACAAGCTTGTCATGGGTCTTTGTCTTTTTCAAGGATATTTGGTTACTGGGGATCAAACATGTGACCTTTCAGTTTTAAGAAACTTCAAGACCGGGGACCAAGAAGACGTAAGAACAACAGCGGAGGTTCAAAAGGAAGGCACAGTGAATGAAAAGATTTCATGAAAAGCGAGGTGGGAAGGCGGAAAGGTGAGAGGAAGACAAACAGGAAGGTGATTGTTAGAAATCAATTAGAGAAGAAAAAAGAAAGAGAAGAAAGAGGAAGGAAGTATTGGGATCAAGAGAAAGAGGAGGGGGAGAGGATAAACAAAGGAAGAGGGTGGTGAGGAGAAATTGGAGTGAGAGACTAGAAAAATGAGGAATAGAAAGAAGAAATATGACATAACTAAAAGAGAAAAGAAGCTGCAACACAAAATAGCAAAAGCCCAAGTAAATGTGAACGTGTGTGACGAGATGGGCGGAGGTCAATTAACAGGAAGTTTGTGCGTAAGTGTTGGCCTGGAGAGATGGAATCTGGTGTGGTGTGTTTGTTCTGGTTTAGTGGTCGCCCTCAGCAGGCCCCTTCACTGGGCACTGGGAGAGAGGATGTAGAGGAATAAATGAGGGACCGTTTAGAAAGAAGAAGGAATGTGTCAACCCAGGTAAAGCCTGATTCATTCAGTCAGAAATAAAAGCAGTTAAGGGTACAGAGTCAAAATTGGGTAACTGTAGTCATAACTAGAAAACAATGTGGACTACTTCCAGGATTAAGTAGAAACTGGAACCAGTCATTCCAGAAGGTTTTCATTTGTCTTGTTAGAAGCTAGTTGAATTGCTTGAATTTTCCGACAATACCACCAGATTTCATTACGAGTTTTGTGGCATGGCTTTCATTGAATGTTTGGTACATCGAACTCTCTTGGTATCCGCCTGGGATAGCAGATTCTCTCAACATATATGTCACCATCATCACAGCTTTATAAGGCTCTAAGGTGTCATGAAGAGTGGACCCAAACGCAGGAGACTCCAGGCAAAAGGAACTTGAAGAAATAACTTTTATTCAGTCAAGGCAAAGCTGATCATTACAGAACAAAACCAAGTATCCAAGAAAGCCTGACCAGAAAACCAGGACTTAAATTACAAACTAATGTAATGAGGGGATGAATTGCAGGTGGAGAGATGGTGGAGAAGCTCAGGTGAGGGGAATTAGGTGATTAGGCAGGAGAGCAGGCAGGGAGCTGATTGGCTGGGAAACCTCTGGAAGCAGGGAAAGACTAACGAGGCTGATTCAGAGCAGGTGTGTAGATGAGCAAAGGCGGGAAAGTCAGCAATGACACACACAAGAGGAAAATCACAGGAAACCCAAGAAAACAAAGTCCAACGAAGAGTCTGAGGGCATCATATGTAGTTCTCAATAAAAAATATGTCAGCATTTTACCATAGTATAGCCTTATTGGTATTTAGCCTTTCTGAGGCTATTTTAATGGTTAAATTAATGAATTTTATTTCATCAAATAAATTACCCCTATGCATTTTTTAACAGCCCCCTTCAGTCACTTTATCCCGGCGCCTGGCCTGGGTGTGGACCTGTAACTACTCAATACATCAGTAATGTAGGTCTGTTACATTACTGTTTCTGTTTCAATGCACATGCCCCATGACCATCCACGTGTCTTAAATTTATGCCCTAAGTCGGATATAAAAACCAATTGTAAAACCTCACTGTAAAATACTCAGGATCACACAGGTATTTATGCCAGGAAAAGGGAACAGAGTTTTTGGTGAGAATTCGTGTGAGACTTTTCAACCAACAATGCAAAACTAGAAGGGCCTCTCCAAAATTGAATGGGTTCTTACTTGGCCCATGCTACAACTTTCCATCAACGTTCAATAAAATCGGGCTAGTAGCTTTTCCATAATCCTGCTGACACTGAGAAAAAACAACCAATAAACCGAACCAAAATCATATCCTTCACTAAGACACTGAACACCAATTTGCTCACTTTTGCAAGCTGCTGTACCCAAACAGTTTAGCTAAATTCCTGATACTGTATGTAAACTTAGAGTAGAACAATTAAAAGGCAGTCCAATAGACAGCCAAGCAGAAAAAGAGGCATATTTCCTTTTAATAAGAGTCAAAGAGTGAAGAGAGGGAAAGAGATATTTGACTGGGGCAGGAGGGAGGTAATTGCTTGCTTGTCATGGTAGTTGAAAATGTAGTTTAGAAGAATGACAGAAGTAGGGTACATCATGCAGAGATCAAGTCCGGGCTCACAGTAAGAGCACAGAATGGATTGCTACATTCGTACATTTGAGTTTTCATATGAGTCAAACTCGCTGTCTTATTTAACGGGGACTTTCAGATGTGCTATTTAAATACAATGCTTTCATGTGCTCAGATTTCAGAAAAAAAAAACCTGCCAACTAAAATGAAACTAATCAGCGTCAGCCTGAGGGAGCTAAGACATGAATTGTGTTCAGGCTGGGAATAAATAAAGAACCACAACACAGGATAAGATTTGAGATTAATTTCCCTACGGAGATGGAAAAAAAACATTAATTCTCAGAGTGAGTCACACAGGAACATTGTCCAGTTAGTCACTTGATAGCCGAACCTGAACCTGTTTCCGGCGACTTCTGTCAAACAAGGCGAGTCTCAATTTAGCTCATTATCTGTTCCTCTGGCTTCCTGTTGATGTCTGTAGTTATGTACAGTAACAGTAAGATAACCGAGAGCTGGATGCTTAAGTAAGGAGGGAAGAAAGAAACACAAACTGAACAAAACACACACACACACACTGTGGTGACACACCCACAGGTTCAGGGCCTGTGCAACTTCCCTTTTGTGCACAATGAGATATACACAAGCCCTTGCCCTTTTCCTGTAGCTAAATAAACAGTCCAAAAAGGGCCATGTAGCGGGAACACTGCTGTGTGTGTGTGTGTGTGTGTGTGTGTGTGTGTGTGTGTGTGTGTGTGTGTGTGTGTGTGTCCATGTGTTGCGTGTGTTACGTAAGCATGGCCCTCGGCCCCCCTTCATTAGGGCTGCTGTTCAGCTCCTGCTTCCTTTGGTCACAGTTCATTGACCCGCAGGCCCATTATGACAGACATGGGAGTTGGATGTGTTGCTCTGTATGTGTGCGTTTCTGTCTCAGTGCTCCTCCAGCTGTGCATTTGGCTTCCCATGTGCACATACTTTACATTTTCTAAACATGCTCTCAATCATCAACTGCACTAGTACTTACGTGGCACTTGAGTGCATCTAAGTAGTTTCACAGACAGTGTTTGTGCTCTATTCATCATCATGTAGCTCTTAAAACAAATGTCGCTCTGTGTGTATTGCTCCCCCTGACTGGCCTCTACAAGCTGCACTGCTGAGCCATCTGATAGTGGTGAAATACTATCTTAATCGTAGATGGGCAGTGTTCCCAGCAGTAGTTGACAAATTGAGATATAAAAAGGTAGAATTGTCATGTTTTTTTTCTCGCAATTACACGTTCCTGTGCAGCAAGGTTTGTTCCCCTGCATTGTTAGAGGCACACAAATGAATGTCTACAGTACTTAACGAGAACGGCAGTTGGAGAGCGCAGACTTCCCCAGAGCCAAATGCCCCATCTCATCGAGAGAATGAATATGAAAAATTTGACGTTTATGTTCCTCTCTCTCTCTCTCTCTCTCTCCCTACAATTCTTGTTATGTTCTGTATTAAAAAATGGAAGAATAACATTCTTGCCGTTAGCCAGTTCCCAGTGCTATTCAACAACATAACTACGTCAACGAGCTCTTTAGCAACAACCTCAACGGCGACTCTGCAACAAACCCTTTGACGCTCGTAATGTGAACACAGCATAACCGTCTCCTGGCTCCAGCAGAGGGGTTTCAATCTTCTCATCAAATTCTCGCGGCAAGGAACTGAAAAAGCATATTTCCCATGAAGTTAAACTACTCCTTTAACGTAAGCTTAAGGCTCAATAGTTATACGGACTTTTGTGTTTTATTTGTGGATTGTTCCATCTCTATTTTTTAGGAAACATTTTCTCTTAATTATCTACCAACTCTGACTCTAAAAAGGATGCTTATTTGTTTTTTCCCTGTGTGTGTGTGTGAACCTTGTATTAACGTGTGGCTGTCTTTGTGTGTTCCAGGTGACCTCGGCATGCATCCCAGCTCCCGCCAATGATCTGGTAAGTCTCCTTCGTCTCTTTTCCTCAACAGCATTCTGTCTACAAGACTAGTTTTCCCTCTCTGCCTGGCCTTAGTTACAAGGTATGGCTTCCCAAAACCACCGTATGGTTTCCTGAGCTGCATTCTTTTTGAGGAGCCGAGCCTTCAACCCAGTATGAGCTCGGTTCATTCCTGGAGCACTGCAGGATTCCAATCTAGAAGAGAAAAAACTGTTGCTTTTGCTCCAGGAAGTATTAATGTTTATCCATTAGAGAGTCTGTTTGTTTAATTAACTGTCCTTTCCTTCCTCTGTCTCCCCTCCTCTCTCTCTGTCACCCCCTTTCGACCTCCTCCCTTTCTTACTTGCCCCCTTCTCTTCACTTCTTTCTCTCCTCTCTTCTTCTTCTTCTTCTTCTTCTTCTTCTTCTTCTTCTTCTTCTTCCCGTCACCTTTTCTTTCTTGTATCCAGCAGCGTCGAGGGACCCCTCCTTCTCGACACATCCAGCACCTGGTGAGCACACCTCTGCACTCTTTCTCTGCATCTTCCCTTTTCCTCTGTCACCCCCCCCCCCCCCCCCATTATTTCCCTAGTGTCATGCTATGTATCTTGGAAATGTCCAAACCTTGTAAGGGAAAGCTCGCTTGGGGCTTCATTGAATTTGATTTAGCAGATACTAAACAAACCAAAGTGAGAGCAAAGCCAGTTACACTAAAAGTGAGAATACTAACCAAACCCTAAAAAACTGTTCATTACATACCATAATAGGTACCACTCCTCGCCGCTCCCTCATGCTTTTTTTATCTGATTGTAACTGTACACAAATACTTTAACGTTGATCTTACTTATTGGTTCATTATGTAGAAATTAAATAAAAGCAATAAAGCATCTGAGCTTGACTGGTTCATGTATTTGGGTTATGGGATGGCCTCATTAACCAACGGTATCTTTGTTTGTTTTTTTCACAGGGGTCCACCAAGTCTCTGACCTACACCAAACAGAGAAACACCCTGCCAAGGTAAGTGTCTCATTCATTTCTTATAATATTTGGGTATTGATGTCTATATTTTGAAGGGCCTGTTACTACGGAAGCCCTGAGAGGAAAGAAATAAGAAATGTGATCAATTTTCTGATTGAAATAGTTTTCTCCTGTTGTTATGAATCAAGAACAGGAGAAAGGGTTTTGGCAGGTGACAGAAATATTTTTTGTCAAGATCATTTTTCTTAAAGTATTCATGTTTTTTTCCAGTTTTTTGTTTTATCTGCACATTTATTTATTTTTTGAAGCGCAGAAATGTATTTTTATCGGCTTTTTATATGCTGCTTTGAGTCCTATTTATAACATGTGTGCACCTTGGGAACTTCTGCCTCTTGTGGCCGAAATTAGTATGACATCATCATATAAAAATACAAATAAATAAATAATAGATGGGAAAAAGGTTTTGGCAGGTGAATTTCTATTTGATCCTGGTACAACAAATTCCCCCCGTGAATATTTGCCAGACTTTCAGGTTTCACAGATTAAACAAGTGAATAAATAAATTAGAACGATTATTTTGTTCATAAGACATAAACACAGACTTCGAAAATGGATCACCCGATTTTTTTCCTCACTAGCCACTTCCTTACGTTGCTCTGTTCAAAACAGATTTTTTGTTACAGAAATCATTTGGTGCAAATAATGTCTATGGGTTTCCACATCTGCACTGCTCTGGCTTTGCTCTAACAGTGTCCTTCATATTCTGCCCTCTTTCACCTGCTCCCCACACTAATGACCACCTCCTTCATTCTTTCAGGAAGATTTAGCATCAGTCATGTGGTGGAACAAGTTAGCTTTTGATCTACATGTCACACACAGTATCCAGTTTCTCTCTTTTCCTTTCATGCTCTAGTTTCTTTTTCTCTCCATCCATCCATGAAGCCAGAAGTTTCATCAGACTGTGTGTGAAGAAAGCACATCCTCTGTGTCTCTTTGCACGACCACCCAATCCCTCACTCTTCTCCATCCCCCCCCCCTCCATTTTTCCTTCTCCAGGAGCTTCAGCGTGGACCGTGTGATGGAGAGAGTGATGGAGCGCCACTACGACTTCGACCTGACCTACATCACCGAGAGGATCATCTCCGTGTTCTTCCCCCCTAAGCTGGAGGAGCAGAGATACCGCGTCAACCTGAAGGAGGTGGCTGCCATGCTCAAGTCCAAACACCAGGACAAATTTCTGGTGAGGGAACAGAAATACGGCACACAGTAATTACAGAAGCTTTCAGTTTGTCTGTGGCGTCTGTATTGAGTGTTCTTGTTGCACAATAGACTCAAAATGTTTTGACACTGGAAGCCGCTAACTACACTTGGCAACCCACAAATGAGCAGTTTGTTTTTTTCTGTCACTCCCGTGATAAACATATTTTCTGTTCCAGCTCCTGAACCTCTCCGAGAGGCGCCACGATATCACCCGACTGAATACGAAGGTAAAATTTACCTTAATTCTCGTAACTCTGTGTTGAGAATTCAATCCACAGCCTTTTGTTTAATCTCCTCGTACCTCATGATCTTTCCCTCCATCTCAACCCACCAGGTTCACGACTTTGGCTGGCCCGACCTCCACGCCCCACCGCTGGATAAGATCTGTGCCATATGTAAGGCCATGGAGACATGGCTGACCTCTGACTCCCAGCACGTGGTGGTCCTTCACTGCAAGGTCAGAGTTCAGGGGGCCACCAAGTTTAGTTTTTTTTCCCACAGACGGACGTCACACTGTTTCTCTGGCTCTGAAACATGCAGATGTATCCAAATGTAGTAATAGTAAATAGTAAAGTTTTGTGGCATATTGAATTGTAAATAGTGCTAATTAGCTAGAGAACCAGTTCCCAAACACATAAAAAAAAATAAAAATACTAGGAGAAACAAGTGCATTTCACACTTAAAAAAGGCCTGCTTAATAATCATAATTAAAAATGCTTTAATAATAAACAAATTCAGGGGGGGATCGGGAAATTCAAGTACCAAAGACTGAGAGACTGCTACATGGAAATACTAAAGTACAAGTACATCAAAATGATACTAGAGCACACTAAATGTACTTAGTTGCATTCCAGTGCTGCCAGATAGCTGAATGCTTATTTATAATTACATGGTGCAACATGCCATCATGGATAAATATGAACATGTCTGTCAGTTACATTTTCTTTCACTTGCTTGTAATCAGCCTTAATCCCTCCATCCACTCTTTATATTATACATTAAATTAGATATTGCAGTTGAACTATAACTTGACTAAAAACCAAAATTGCAGCGTGCACCATATAATTCAATAGGCAGGACTCCATGTTGAATTCCACCTCGTTTCATTTCATGTCATCCTTTCAGGAAAGTAGTGGCAATTTGAAGTTTACCACCGCTACCAAACAATGACCAGCGAACACTGAGGAGAGACCGAGCTCCCATGACTTGTCTGCATGTTTTATTTATTGGTTTTGGTCAGGAGAATTTAAATACTAAAACCAGACTACTTCTGTGGTCTGCTGACTTTCCTCTACATTCCAGCCACAGCGGCCATTCTTTCACATCTGTAGATCACGTCAGGGAGGGGAATAAACAACGTTTTTGTCCATGAGGAATCCTCCATTGAGCGACACGCAGAGCAAAACAAGCTTTAATTTGTGCTCAGGGTGGAGGTGCTGTATGTGTATCTGGAGGGGTCGCATTAGGAATTTGAGGCTGGAATGTCTTTGGAATGTGTCAGGATGTTCGGAGCACCCAGTGTGACCACAGGGAGCTTTTTAATTTTAATTGCTTGTCCGTGTCTTTCTCCGTCCCTTGACCTCTCACTCTGCATAAGGTCTGTCTAAAAGAAATCAACCCTGTTGTAAAAAAAAAAGTCACATATTACAAGCTGTGTGAGTACAGGATGAAATCAGTGCGTCATGATCTTTCCTCTCCCTCCTGCAGGGCAACAAAGGTAAAACAGGCGTGATCATCGCAGCCTACATGCACTACAGCAAGATCTCTGCAGGGTGAGTGTGTGTGTGTGTATTGGAGACATCCAGAAAGCCACACTTTGACATTTTCTTGTTCATCACAATATTACACATGGAACACATTAAAGGTTATTAAACTGACATATTGGATTCAAACTCAATGTGTGCATGCCAAATATGTAAAAAAAAAAAAAAACTTATTGCAACAGTATATCTAGTGTCTGATGTTTTTCTTAATTCTAAGTATATGCAGCACAATGATTTCCATTCAGACCTTGTTGATAAGTTGTTTGATAAATTAAGCCCAGTGGATTTTGTGCAGGAACAGTGGAAACTGCTTCATCCTGAAGCCAATGCCAGCTGTATCCTCTCCATGTACTTTCTGGCATCTAGAGGGTCTGCTGCAAGTCCCATGATGGAAATATTGTGTGTGTGTGTGTGTGTGTGTGTGTGTGTGTGTGTGTGTGTGTGTGTGTGTGTGTGTGTGTGTGTGTGTGTGTGTGTGTGTGTGTGTATGTGTGTATGTGTGTGTATGTGTGTGTGTGTGTGTATGTGTGCGTGTGCGTGCGTGTGCGTGCGTGCATTTATGTGCAGGGCGGACCAGGCTCTCAGTACTCTCGCCATGAGGAAGTTCTGTGAAGATAAGGTGTCCTCTTCCCTCCAGCCGTCCCAAAACAGGTAGAGGCCACGAGATGAAATGAGGGGAAATTGACCGGGGGTGAAGGGTGGTGGTGGGGGGGTTGAGGATATCCCACATCACAGCAGAGGTTATTAAATGCATGCTATTTAAGGAAAAAGGGAAACAGCTTTTAGCTTGAAGCTCTTCATACGAAAAACTGCTGGATTAGATTTTAACTTCAGGTTAATGTAATAAGATTAGACGATGGCCGAATTCCATTTAGCTGCTTCAGTTTCAGGATCCATGCTAGTCCACTGTCACTGTCATGTATTACTGAGACAGAACAGAGCCCTCGTTAGTGTTATTAGTAACTTAGTACTGTACGATTACTGCTATGAAAAGTCAAAATGTCTGCTTTGAAATAAGCACATAAAACTGTCCAAAATATACGTGAAGAAAGTGTGTAGAAAATGATTAAAGTATGATAAAGAAAATTAAATTCCAAAGTTGGCTAGTAGACTATGCTTTTAACGGCGGAATATTAGGGGCATTGTAGGTATAAAAACAAATATATGACGGAGCTAGGGAGTAATATTCAGAGAAATTAAAGTGGTAAATATACAAGAAAAAAAGCCAGAAATAAAAAAAGACTAAAAAAGACAATTATTCTCTAAGATTTTAAAGTCATTCATTTGCCAGAAAAAACTCTGTCAAAGAACCACATGGTTTCACTTTGCCGCTGCTTGCCTTCTCAAAGATAATAGTTAAGTCATTTGAACATATCATCATACTTTGATATCTCTCTCTGGTTTGATATCTCTCGCTAACATAAAAAATATATACACTTATACATTTACAGTAATCTCATCATCACATTAAAGGCAGAAAACGTTCCTGAATCGAGTTCAACTGTGACAGACATAAGAAATGTTTCTCTCTACCGACGGGCAGATTGTTTTAGGAAAAGTGAAGTATGTAAACTCAGGAAAATGTTTTTACCTGCCCTGCGTTCTCCTTTGAAGAAAAGTACAGTTGGCTTGCTATCTGATGACAGCATCGTCTGCTCTGGGGCTGTTTGCGTTTTTCTACTTGTTCATGATCTCAAGTCACCATCTGTTATTGTTATTCCTCATTTTTATCTCACTTATTTTATATCATAACGATCTGTCTCTTTCAGGTATATCTATTACTTCGGGGGCCTTCTGTCCGGGGCCATCAAGATGAACAGCAGCCCTCTCTTCCTCCACCAAGTTCTCATCCCATCACTCCCCAACTTCCAGGGGGAAAGAGGTGCGTTTCATCTTTTTAGCCAAATCACCAATGTGTCATAATGGGTACATCTATTTGATCATTCCATACCTCCGGAAGTTTGATTGTTCCACTTTAGCCTACTATATTATTTCTGCAAATTATGGGACGTTTTTAATCACAATCTGGATTATTAAATAATCATTTTACATACAGAAATTAAATACATTCAGACGTAAATAATGAATAAAGTAGAAAAGTGCGATCAGGAGAGTCCTTTAGCATACAGTCATGAATAAGCAGAAAACATATCAGGCTGTTGGGTCCAGGAGTATGCGAGATTAGCTGCGGACAGACACGAGCGTATTGCTACCAATGGAAATGGTTAGAGCAGTCCATTAAGAAGTCCATTTACACCATGTGGTTGGAGAAACATTGGAAATATAGCAAACACAGTAGAATTAATTATGTTTTTAATACGTGTGGATAGATTTCAAATTTAAAAATGCATATCAATATTTGACATTGTGTTCTGTGGCAGTAGTAACTGGTATTAGTAGTAACAGTGGACCCTTATTACTATTTGGGTGGAAAGGGCTAAGACGTGACGGAGGGAAATGCAATTACCTAAACTGATGTGACACTTGTGTTGGCGTGGTGCTCTGACAGGCTTTCCCCGCTGAATCACAGCGATGTTGCCGACTGCAGAGCTCTCATAAGTGCTCACATTCACCCTCCACCCACACATACACTGTTTATCTTTAATCTGATGATCAAGTACAGAGGGCGGGGGTGGCACATTCCTCTATCTTCATGTTGATAATGTTCGCTATGTCTGAATTTTTTCTCTCCTCCTTCTAGGTTACTGCCCCTTCCTAAAGATCTACCAGTCCATGCAGTTGGTCTACACTTCAGGCATATAGTGAGTCTCTCTCTCTCGCTGTCACATGGCAGATATAAGCCAGGGCCTATTTGTTGGCTCTGGGGTGTTTTCGTTCATGAGCTGAGTAATTAAAGAGATAGGAGTGAGGCGAAATGACACAAAGGGCATCTTTCTTCCTCAATCCAGCTTTTATCTCAAATACTCAAAATGTGAAGATATGCACTGTCAAGTAAAAACATGATCAAAATCAATCATTTAGATAGTAGTCTGTGACATGATGCAAACAAAACAAGTTAATATTTTCACAGTTTGTACACATACTGCATGTGACAGCGTTCTTTGTATTTTTTAGTTATTTAACAGCTTGTTTGTGTGTACTGTGTCCTCTACAGTGACCTTAAGGGCACTGGAGGCAGGCGGCTGTGTGTGACCATCGAACCGGCGCTGCTGCTAAAGGGTGACATCATGGTGAGCTCTCATGGGAAGGAAATGAGAAACAACCAAGAAAGAAACAACTTTCCAAAATAAATACATATACCGACATATTTACTCTCGCCATATCTCTCCTCTGAAATATACATTTCACTGTGTTAACAAGGCATCACAATTTGTCTGTTTTGTGCAGCCAGTCATTTGGAAAGTGTAGGTGTCACTCAGTTTTCAAAACAAACCCCTTCATTATCCCACTTGCATTCTGAGCTGCGCCACTTCTTCCCTCTCTGCCGCCCTCTGCAGGTCAAATGCTACCACAGGCGAGCCCAGAGCGCCGACAGAGACACAGTGTTCAGGTTGCAGTTCCACACATGCACCATCCACGGATCCCAGCTCTGGTTTGGCAAAGGGGAGTTGGACGACGCTTGTGCTGGTAAGTTTATATGGGTGGTATAGAACTTTTTTCAGAAGGCTATAATTGTATCTAATTGTAATTGTATATAGGAGGGACAATATGTGTTTTTGATTTTGAGGTGAACTCGCTATTTATATTCAGGCACACTTCTATTAGTTGTTGTGGGATAATCATCACATTCACCTAATTGCCATAATCTTTGGAAGTTATATTTGTGAGAATGTGCTCACAGTGCTTTGCTACCTAGAATGGCCCCATAATACTGTGGTTGAATAAATCCATTAATAGTGGTATTTTAATCCCCATCCTGGACATAATAACAGCTCCCTGGAGGTGAATATATTGAGAGTGGGTTGTACTGTGTGCAGGGAGTGAGGGATCTCTAACTCTCCCTCAGAGACAGTAAAGGAGGTCGATTGAGCTGCTCCGTTTCTTAAGTCTGGAATGAATATGTTAATTTCCTCCTTGGTAATATGTGTAGCTGCAGAAGCATCTGTTGTGTATGTGGTCATTTGTCTATTGCAGTAAATAAAGCTTTACAAATGTAGATAAACACACCCTTGTGTGTCCATGCACCTCAGAACACATCTGTAGAAGGGATTATTAGTATGTTGGATATATTTCAGGGGGTTCCCCACATCAGTGAAACACTGATATGCTTTTATAAACTGTCTCATGAGGAGATTACATTTTTATTGGAAGAATAGAATTAGTTTATTTTTGTGTTCGAAAAAAGAGCTATTTGCAACAATCTTTGAGAATTTTAAAATATTATTCGCTCCTTTTTGTCTCCCCAGATGAGCGTTTTCCGTCTGATGCCACAGTTGAGTTTGTCTTCTCCTCTGGACCTGAGAAGATCAAAGGTTGATACACCCACCTTCAAATTCTTCTTAATCTGTTCTACTTTTAGTTCACATGGGTAGTTCAAAGGAGTAAACATTGATGTAAATTCTCAACTGGACTATAAAGCTTGTTTAAATATCAAAAATACACAAAGAAAGTCAAATGATTGGAAATTGGATGCGTCTTTCCTCAGGCCGTGAGTACCAGAAGAACGACCCGGCCGTCACGGTCGACTACAACACTGCGGACCCATTGGTTCGCTGGGATTCCTATGAGAACTTTAACCAGCGATACCAGGACAGCCTGGAGGGTAACACACTAACTCTTCCCTTCATAAGTCATTACTGACATTACTTAACATCCCGGTTACTATTTTCATTTTGTGCTATTCTATACTTCTACTCCATTACATTTTGGAAGCCAATATTGTACTTTTTACTCCATTACATTTATTTGACAGCTTTAGTTACTAGTTACTTTATAGATTCAGATTATTAGCTAATGCAAAAAATAAATAAACTAATAAATAAACATTGACATATAATTATAGGTTAAGATATCCAGCAGCATTATACAAAGTAATTAAAATAAGCTCTACCTTTATCAGCTGTGATAGACACATTAATGCATCAATAATCATAATCCAGTCATTTATTATATATGATTCTGAAATGTAAAGTAGAGCCAAAGTACTTTTACTTTTGGTACTTTAAGTATATGTTGATGTAAATACTTTTACTTAAGTAAGATTTTGAATTAAGGACTTTTACTTGTAACAGAGTATTTTTACAATTTAGTATTGCTACTTGTACTCAAGTAAAATATCTGAGTACAACGTATAATGGGTTCTTCCTTGGCCCATGCTACACCCTTCCATCAAGTTTCATGACAACCGGGCCAGTAGATTTTCCTGTAATCCTGCTGACAAACGGACAAAAAATGAAAAAAATATATTGGCTTTTGGTAATGAAAGGACAGCCAAACACAACAGCTTATTATTGACTATATGTATAGCCAATGAATACGGTTAGTTTGAAAGCTGTTCTTCCTTATTATCTTACAGTTGATATTGCCCACACCAGAGGTCCTGTCGATGGGAGTCTCTACGCTCAGATAAAGAAGCGCAGAGGTCCCTCTGGTTCTCTCACCTCAACCAATGGCAGCAGCCCAGCGGCAGGCCTTGAAGAAGATAGGCCAGGTCGCCTCATCGCTCATGGTTCTGACTCCGGCCTCTCAGCCCATTCCGTCCATTTGAACCAATCATTTGTCCATCCTGAGCGACAGGAGGAGCCCACTCGCCCACTGCCCCCAACCAGACAGGAGAGAGAGGAGCTTGAACGTCTTCTTGGAGGCATAGAGGGGAACCGGGATGGAGAGCGAGAGACCGCCATCTTGGACGATGGAGATTCTTTGCCCTCTGAGAGAACTGGGACGCTGAGGCTTAGCCGGTCCTGTTCCTGCCGGGATGGTTATCGGTCCCAGCGTTGTGCCGAGCCTGGCTGTGACCGCACCCTTCTCATGCCTAATGGTTACTGCCTCGACCGTGCTCCTGGCACCAACGGGCATCACGGGGCGACCCCTTCTGCCAGCCCCAACCCAGCTGCTCCTCCGTCACACATGGATCTGTGCCAACACTACAGCCCCCACTCCCACCAGTCCCTTCCACCTCCAGATCTGGTGTGGGACCGCCAGGGTGGCCCGCCGCACTACCTACACCGCTCCTGCTCGGAAGCTCCCTCGTCTCGACACATCTGCCCATATCCATCACCAGACCTTACCCCTCACTCACACAACCACCCGCTCCACCACCCTCCGTCCGCCCTGGGTCGCCTCTGCTGTCGGGAAGATGACTTCACTCCCTTTCACCCCCCTCCTCCACCTCACAGCCACCACCATCCCCACCCGCACCACCCCAAACCCTCCAACAGCCCGACCTACCACGATATAATGCTAATGGATGGTCTGCCACCCCCTGGTTGCCCTTGCAGAGATTGCAGCATCAGGAGAGAAGACTCTGTGGCCTATCACAGCCTGAGGCTGGACCATGGGGACAGCTTCCACTGGGATAGAGAGGCGGAGCTTCAGCAGAGGGAGGTGGGGCTTAGGAGAGCCAGGGAGGGAGAGTTACCCAGAGGGTCAGAACTGCACTGGGAGAGGGATCCAGGGCTGAGACGAGGCAGAGAGCTGTCCATCCACTGGGAGAGAGACAGGGAGGCGGAGCTGCAGTGGGAGAGGGACAGAGAGGCTGAATATTGGCACAGAAGGGCCACCGTAGCCTCCTACGGCCCGCAGGGTCACGATCTTCCAGCCTTCACGTTTGACCCCTTGCCATCGGGTCACCCGGCTTATCCAGAGGCGTCGAGGTCCCACGCTCATTCTCACCTGGACCTGAAATACAGCAGCAGCAGCAGCGGTTACCAAACGCCCCGCCAGGTGTGCCCCTGCTCGCCTTACCAGCCCTCGCCGTCTGAAAGCAGGGGCTACGCCTCGGGCTACCAATCTGAGTCCACGTCCCCGCTGCCCCCGGCTTCCTCCATGATAGGGCCCTGCAGCCATAGCAACGGGCCAGCAGAGCATAACCATATCCCCCACCACCACCATCCAGACTCACAGCAGTCATATGGCTCTGAGTCACACACTGGTGAGTCACATTAAAACAGAGATATTCAGACATGTATTTTCCCTCAATAACATGTATACATGATCCAAAACCAACAACAGCATGCACTGAATGATTTATGCTTAGCTAGACATATGCCTTACACATTACTCACAAATTGTCTCATCTTGCCACCTTTTCTTGATGTTTACGGAACGACACATTACATTTTAAATAAACATTTGGCAGCAAAGAATATATTACAACCCCAATAATATGATGATAAAGTCTATACTGAGCTTACGTTTTTGTAAATGTTTTCCAACGTTCCCTACCTTTTCAGATGGCCTTCGGAGCTCTGGTGAAAGTGTGGGCTGGAGGGATCACATTACCCACGGTTCCTTTAAGAGGGTCCACAGAGACGGCCACGCCGCATGCTCCACACCGTCCGACATGTCTGGACCGTCCACTCCTGTCCACACAAGCAGCCCACTACGCACGCAGGAAAGGTATTCCAAGCTTATTCTTTTACTAAGAGGGACAGTAGTGTGGGAAACATGGAATAAATGACACTAAAAGGGATAGTTTGGATGTTTTGGAGTGGGGTTGTATGATGTACTTATCCATAGTCAGTGTATTACCTACAGTAGATGGCGCCCCCAGTTTGTAGAAGAAAAAAAACATTTTCTTAAGAATGTGATCGGACTGCATTTACACCTGACAGAGATCTGATCACAATGCGAACCAGACCACCTCCAGATGTGATCTGACCTGATCGCATTGCAATTGCATTCCACCCATTCTTGCATCATCAGGTGTTCCTTATCCAGATAAGATATCCAAATACAGGTTGTATATTACAGCAAATTGAAAATGGGATAAATAAAGATTCAATGAGGAGGTCAGAGTAGCACATTTAGAAATGTTTCACTAGATCACAAGCATGTCTGTGACAGTAATACTAATGTCTGTCCATTTAAGCCCCAGTCCAGGAGGGAGAGGGTATGACATCCGGACTACAGACATCATCAACAGTGACTACGAGGCTCCCCGGCCCCAGGACGGACACTATCGTGCGGATATTATCCCCCAGGAAAGCCAAAGAAGCAGCACAGAGCAGCCATCCCTGCAGCAGGCAGCCAAAGACACACAAACACACACAAACACACCTGTACAAACAGAACTCCACAACCACTGCACTGCACCACCAGACCTGTCTCCTACTGCTCCCCAACAGCAGCACTGTAACCCAAATACACCATCAGCTTCGACGACGCAGAACAATTCTTTTGTTTCTGCAACGCCAACTACATCAAACCAGGAATTCTTCCAGGCTCCATCATCCCCTATCCATGCTTCGTCTACACCGGATGCACACTCTCAACCTGGCCCCCTCACTCTCCAGACCCCCCATCCTTCAGAAGCTGCTGCTCTGCCTTCCATGGTAGCGCAGGCAGTTCCCCAGCCTCAGAGCCAGACCCAAACCCAAACCCCCGGAATGACAAGTCAGACCCCAGCACAGGTCATCAGATCTTCTCCGACCAGGGAATCTCACCCCGAACCTGCAAAACCCATGATCACCCCCAACACCATGTCTGCCCCCGCATCTCCCGCCCAGCCGACCTCCACTAGCACTGAGGGCTCCCCAGTCTCTGATACCCCAGTTCCTGGCTTTGCCACTTTGGGCAGGAGGTTGATGTTGAGTGGGTCCGACCATCACCCTCTGAACCACATCCAGCAGCACGGACCCCCCCACCACCACTACCCCAGCATGGAGCACAGCGCTGCCGGACACACGTCTGCTCTGGACACTAACAAGAGGCCCTGCTACTCCACTCACACTCCTCAACTCTATCCATCCAACTACTCCAATTATTCCACCATCTCTATCCCGCTTCCTCACCCTCAACCGCCTCTGCCAGAGAAGCGCCACCCGCCCATCCAGTCAGGTTCACCCAACGATGGTGCGGGAACTATGAGGCCAGCCGTGGGACACATGCCTCCCTCCACTGCCAGCACCGCCCAGCATCAGCTCCATGTCACATTCTCTCCCACCGTGGGGGAAATTGCAGCCCCTGCAGGCAAAAGTGATGGAGTGGAGTCCGTGGAGACTGAGAATAGGGTCAGTGTGAAGTTTGTCCAGGACAGTTCAAGGTTCTGGTACAAGCCTGGCATCTCCAGAGAACAAGGTAGGTCTTTAGTTACTTTGATGTTCTTTTTCCTAATTTTAACTAAAAATCTTCTTTTTAACAGAAGCCCTGCAAGGCAAATGAGAAAAAAACCTTCCGGTGATCCACTTTCTAAGTCCGATTTGTTTTCTCTCCTTTGTTTATGAATGTAGAACATGTGAAGAAAAGGTTGTCTATGTTCGGAAAAAAGTTTTGGCAGATGATTTTTTTTGTTGTCGGAATAATTTTTCTAAGTGTTTGTAATACTCAGTTTGCCCACAAGAGTCTAAAGTGCACAACTACCCCATGTTCTTCATAGGACTAAAGCGGCAGATTAACGCCGATTAAAATGCATTTAGAAAAAAAGAAAGACGTGACAGTAATGTTACATTACTAACATACAATATATGTACCTTGTGTTGTGAATGAAGAAATTAAAACTCACCTGAAAGAAAACCGCAACAAAAGACTTCATGGATGAAAAAAAGGAACTTTTTTTCACCTGTTCTTAAGTCATAAACACGCCTCTTTATATTTGCTATGGTTAAACACATTTCAGTAGATACCAATTCCTGATATGTTAGGTTGTATTTGTCTGTAGCAATCGCAGCTCTGAAGGAGAGAGAGCCAGGAACCTTCCTGATCAGGGACAGCAACTCTTTCCAGGGGGCCTATGGCCTGGCCCTAAAGGTGGCTACACCTCCTCCCAATGTCAACAACCACAACAGCAAGGGTAACAATTATATTTACGTCACTTAAATACATCTTCCACACTCTAGCTAATCAGGCTATTTTATGTGACATTTTACTTATTATTATTGGTAGACAATGATACTTGTTTACAGTAAATCTCTGCCGTTACAGTGAGCGACCCTCTGGAACAGCTGGTCAGACACTTCCTAATAGAAACGGGCCCTCGAGGAGTCAAGATTAAAGGATGTCAGAATGAGCCCTACTTTGGTGTGTTTTCCTGCTCCAGCTTTAGCATGCGTTCCATAACCTTAAGGAAAGATCATTATTGACCTCTAGGAAATGTAAGAGATTCTTACTGTTATCTGTTATCCACAGGGAGTCTGTCTGCATTAGTCTACCAACACTCCATCACACCCATCTCTTTGCCCTGCGCTCTCAAGATCCCAGAAAAAGGTTGATGCTACATTTCTGATTAAAAAATAATGAATAGATTGATTAATTAATTTTCTGTTGATTTACTAATTGTTTGAGATGAATACAATGTGAACAGATAGAACAAGGCATGGGAAGCTCCATTAAACCTCACAGTGCTGTTAGGAGAATCTTCTCTATTTAACAGGAAGTGCATTTTTTATCTCAGATCTGATAGGAGAGGTGCTGGAGGTTCAACCAGTGAATAATAACATCAGCACGGCGGCTGACCTGCTGAAACAAGGAGCAGGTGACTTCTCTCTTCCTCAAACACAGAGAAACCTCTGAGGTGTGCTCACTATGCTCACCTCTCTCTCTCTCTCTCTCTATCTCTCTCTCTCTCTCTCTATCTGTCCCTCTCCCCTCAGCCTGTAATGTAATCTACCTGAACTCCGTGGAAACAGAATCTCTAACCGGCCCTCAGGCAATCGCAAAGGCAACAGATGCCTTCTTGGGTCGTAACCCGCGTCCCGCTGCCACCGTGGTCCAGTTCAAGGTGACATCGCAGGGCATCACGCTGACAGACAGCCAGCGCAGGTACGACATCCCCTAAAGGATTAATACTTAAAGTGACAGAATTACTTTATTACACACAAATTGTTCCTACTATGACATTATTAGTTAGTGTAATGACACAGTTTGCCTGTGGGGATCACAGGACATTCAAGTGTCCACTTCTTTGGTTATTAATTGCTGTGAGGGAAATACTGTATGATTACCATTTAACACCCACGAGTCGTCATACCTTTCTATGGAGTTTTTGAGCCATGACAAAGGCTAAAATGTGGCCTACAACAGACTAGCTACACCTCCAGGCTTGTTTTTAGCCTCGCCGATAGCAGGACATGTCTTTTGTTACTGAAGCAGTTGTTGATCACTGGCTCGTTAAGAGGAATGTAAATCACCGCAACCACGAGAGGTCCATCAGCACACAGTCACTAATGAGCACAGCAAAATTTGTCAATGACGGACAACACCGTAGCTGCAACTCTAGTGCTACTGCGCTGCGCTTTCATTACATTTCAGTGATGACACTTACAAAAGTTTACTTCTCTCCTGTCTCGCTCTATTTGTGTCTTTCTTCTTCTAGGGTTTTCTTCAGGAGACATTACCCAGTGAACAGCGTAACCTTCAGCAGCATCGACCCTAAGGACAGGAGGTAGGCAAAGAAAAGACTAGTAGCTATTTGATTCTTGTAGCTGTATCATAACTAACCTAAAATCAGCAGAAACAATCGTTCGTTGCACCCATAATCATTCACTGCATTTGTTGCTGTGAGCCCTCGCATGGATCTGTACCTTTGCACGAGAAACAAGTCGCGATGTTTGAGAGCATGCCGGCTGCGGCTGATGCTGCAGCTGCATCGGCTTGTTTGGCAGCTCCGCCTGTGTGTGTGTGTGTGTGTGTGTGTGTATGTCTGAGACTGGTTTCTCTCTCTCTCTGCTTTAGGTGGACTAATTCAGACAACACCGCTGTTAAGTAAGTGCTCTGTTTGTGTTGAAAGTAACAGAGTATGCATGTTTTTCATTTAAAAAATGGGTGTGTAGATACAAGTCGGCGATATAAGAGCCTCTGCATGGCATCAGATTGCGTGTGAGTCTTGGCAAAAATCATTCCAGCAAACACGATTTAACAATGAAAATCAAGTCTCACATATGATCCCCAATTAGATAATACTAATTATTTCATTATATTTAACCCTGCGGCAGCCCAGAGAGGCAAGAGAGAAAAACTATTCTGTATATCCAGTCTGACTGTTGTTTCATCTCCTGTGTTTATGACTTAAGGTGAGGAAAAGGTTTTGCCTGGATAATCTTCCTAAATTCCTTATTTGGTTTCATTTAATCTGTGAAACAAGTTTTGCCAGAATAAAAAAAAATGTAAATGTGTCTTTTCATCTGTGAAAACGGGTGATAAAGAAGTTTTTGTTCTAAATAGGACTAAAAGAATTTACAGGTGAGTTTTAATTTATCCATGCCCTCTAAACATGGGGTCATGGTGTACCGCAGCCTCTTGTGGTCAACATTAATATTACAACAACAAACGCAAAACCTTTTCACCTGGCAAAAAAGAAAATTCTCACCTGTTTGTATAAAATGATCCTCACAAATGAAAAAAATATTAAGGAACCTTTTAAAGTCATGAACACAGAAGAGAAATCCATTTAGATGAGACTTTCGCACTTGCTGCTCAGGGCTTCCGTATAATCCCGTAGACTGTTACAAAGAGACTTTTTAGACAAACTCAAAATACCTGCGTAATTACTTCCCTTTCACTTCCTCTCATGCTCAGTAACTTGTTTCCTCGCATCCTTTTTCTCTTCCCTAACCTTTCCCCCCCTCTCCTCTCAGGGTGTTTGGTTTCGTAGCCAAGAAGCCGGGCAGCTTGGCAGAGAACGTGTGTCACCTGTTTGCCGAGTTGGACCCCGAACAACCTGCTTCTGCCATCGTCAACTTTATCAACAAGGTCATGTTGTCACAGCGGCGATAGAGGGAGGCAAAGACAGGAAACCAAACTCGAATGCTATCGTTATTCATCAGTTGGTATAAAAACATCTCGAAGGCAGTTGGAAATGTTAGTTCATTATAAATCTGCCCCTGAACTGTCCCCCTTTTCCTAAAGGGTTGTTGACAATATAACACTACATTTCAATTTTTCTAATATAGTTCATTATTGTTGGATGGAAATAAAGAAAAACAATGTTCAAACAAAGCCATGATATATAGTGTTACAACTCCTCTAAGGAGAGGGAGGCTGCAGAGGAAACTTCCACCATCAACAGTGGATTTACAAAAACCAACAGAAAATACTTCTACATGTACCAGGGGTCTGACCGGTGGGTTATTCACATGTCTTTGGGCATAACTCTCATATCATGAAGCTGGCTCACCATGGTAACCTGCTCCACAGTTCAGAGAATCATTCCTCCTGGGTCCTGACAAAAAGTGCTGAGTTTACAATAAAGTGGCATGTAATAAATACCAAGAGACAGTCGCTTTACTTTTTGCAATGTTTAAGTATTACTTATTCATAATACATCATGAGACAAAAAAGAACAGACATTTATATATGGAAAACTAATAATTGATCTTTTTATTTTCCATACTCGTGCTAGACAGCGGAACAGGTCCATTCAACAATTACCACACTAGTAAAAATCTAACTTTTAATCTTTGGACATACTACGTGTGAGTACAGTTTATTGGTCAGTGGTGGAAGTCCATTTAATTTTAAATCAGATTAAAAGCCCAAAAACACTTTTTCTCAGTGGGATCGTTCATGAACTTAAAAGTTTGGGGTGTTTCACATAAGAGATTTTAGTATTTGTGATTTTTCTCACCAATCCGAAAGGAGCGGGACTTGGTAATGTCACATGGTTCTATCAGGATTTAGCAACATTTGAAGCAGAATCAGTCGGCTCGTGGATTATTTGGTTGCTGGTTATTAAATCTGACCGAACTACACCCAGAGAATACCTTTTTTTTGTTTACTTTGATTGTTGCTTTAGTCTTGAATATTTAATGTTACTCAGAAATACTCATGAATTTCTGGTTGTTTCAGCTTCATGATACCAGTTATCCAGAGAACTCGTTGTGAGACAGGCCCCTTTTTTTTTTTTTAAATGAGTCTTTTCCCATCAGTGTCAGACTAGTGTCCAGTGCAGCAGAACACACAGAGCAGACGGTGTGGAGCGCTTACAGAGAGCACATTTCCTTTGCACTGTTTCAGGGCAACAGAGCCCCATAATGTTCGACACTTAGACATAATAACTGCCTTTAAAAACAGCAGGTGTTTATATTTTGTTACAAAAGCTACCAAAGCCTTGAGGATGTAATGTAGTTTAGTTAGATGTATGTAGCATATTTACAGCCACTCTTGCCTTCAAACCCAACAACAGCACCTTTATAAGTGGAACACATTTAATCATAATCGACAATCATGTTTTTTTTACTCACGTACACTTAATAAATCGAAGCGAGCGAGAGACGTAACTCTGATGAAAGTAAATATGAATGTGAGGTTTTTAACTTTTAACTAGCGTGTGTGCGAGGGAGCGGTACGCGTGTGTGTCGAGGGTATTTCGGTAAATATGTCGGGTAAGGTTGTTGTTGATGTCCAGTTTTAAAGAATTGTATGTGAAATGGGGGGAAAGCTTTACGGGGAAGGACGTACGGTGTTTGGCGTTTATTCACTGCTTGACCAAATTCATAATAAAACATATTCACACATATATTAAGTTAACAAAGAGAAGGCCGGTAAACACACACACAGCAAGGCAGTGGCCGAAAGACAGACGTACTTAACCAAAGACAAAGCACTCTTGTATTAATAAGCTTTTTAATCTAGCTATATTTTTGTACTTATTGCTTCTTGCGTTTTTACTATACATGTATTTAGTGTGTTGCCTTGTTTGGTAAAAACCTAGATAAACACTACTTGTATTACAGCGATAATATATTGCGGTCTGTTTTCTTGTTGATCTCTATATTATGTAGTAATATATTTTCACAGGAAGCTATAGGACAGTGTATGAGATATAAAAAGAAAACATGTTTGTTTATAAAGGACATTATGCTATTTTGTATGGAAAAAAATGAAGAATAGAATTAAACTGAAATGATGTGGTACCTAAAGTGCTTCTGGGTCGCTGGTTATTTTTGGTTTAATGTTCAACTGGGGGGGGGGGGGGGGGTGTCTGTCTGTGCTAATCTCACATACTACTGGACTGAGGAGCCGAATTTTTTTTTTATGCGCATTTATGACGTGTGCTCAAGAACCTCTCGTGGTCGCAGTGATTCACTTTCATTCATGTTTGAGAAAAATATTTTATTGAATTAAATATAGTCATTGACTCATCACTCCTCTAAACCAAAAGGCTAAAACCATCCTCACGTAGTCTGCTGCAGGCCACATTCTAGCCTTTGTTGAGGCTCAACAAAACTGACATTTATAGAAAGGTTTAGTCTCATTTTGAAACCGGAGCATCTGCAGATTACATACCCGATACGTTACGATCAACTAAAATTAGGTAAGAAAAAGAGATCAATTCCTGTAATTGTTATTTTCTGCACCAATTAAGTGAGATTCAACTCTTTTTTTAGGAGGGGAGATTATTTATATTATATCATTTTACAATGATATTAAATGGAGAAGCCCAAATGCTCACATGTTAAAAACTAGGAGGACGGGTTTGGCATTTTTGCTTGAAAAAACCTGCTCCAAAGAAATAGAGGACAGTATTTCACCTGGGTCCAAACAATCTCTAATGTATATATTGTTGCTGTAGTAGTTTGACATTTATTGCATTCTAATGGGCTGATCCATCTGTGTTTACTGAGGCACTAATGTTAGTTAATGTAGTCCATGTAATGTTACGTTAGTGTCTTTATTAGACTAAATCCAAAGTGGCAGAAACTAGAGAACGACCGCATATTAGGCTCGTCTTCCTGGTGGCGGCGCAGCCAGGAGAGCAGCCCTCCGGGGGAGAGGCAGACGGAGCACCGGTCAGCAGCCGAAGAGACTTGAGCTCGGCGCACACACAGCGGGCTGGTGGTCCTGTGTAACAGCAGCAACAGGGAGTCTGCAGTTCCCCGGTGCTGTGGCTGAACTCCAGCTAACTGCTAACTGAAGCTACGCCGTTACCGGTAGACAGCTTTCCCCTCAGAAACAGCCTCCTGGCAGCTGTGAGGACGACGCGATAAATAACTACAAAACAAACGGAACATGGCTCACTGATGTCAGTAGATATCTCTGAAACACAACACATGGACGTCTTTTACATAACGTCAACACTTACCTCTTCACATCCTGTTGATAAAGTTAGTTCATTGTTGTAAGTTTTAAATGATGCCACAAAAAACTGATTCTGAAGTCTTGGGGTTCATTATTAGTTTTATTTATTCAAACGTAATTTAATATATGTTTTAGCATGACAATATATACTGTATTTGTTTTAAAAACCCTGGTAAAATATTTCATTCACAAATTTACAAACAACTGTCCCTTTTATATATATAAAAAAAAAAAGTTTGCTTCCATTGTGAAGTCAACTTTACGACAGAACAGATACTGTAGCAGAAGTCATTTGAGAATATTGTGTGATGTAAAGTTACAGTCAACCACCGTGATCGCTCATAATGTACTTCCTGGTGTAAGATGCTTGGCAGAGATGAGAAATTATTGACACAGAGGAGTTGATTAAAACACACAGATGAAGATAAGGCAAAGGAAAGGGTGTTGATCTGTTACGGTCAGACCCACTGTAAGTATACTTAAAAAATACACACACGCGCTTTCAGCCATGATGTTTAAATGCTGTTTGCTGTTGCACATCTGGATTTTGAAGACCATGGTGGAGAAGATACTGCATACAGATGTTTAACAACAAATATATTCTTATTCCTTCAGTAGCTTAGCAAGGAGTGTAAACGAAAAATAACTTATGATCTAATCACTGATCCTGTAATTCACTGTATCCTAGTTAATATCAACACATTATGGAAGATTTAAATTCTGGTGATGCATTTTCTAAGTCTGATCTAAATTGTTTTTTATCCTGTGTTTATGACTTAAAACCAGGTATAAATAAAATGCATTTCATCTGTGAAAAAAGGTGGAAAACTAAGTTTTGGTAGATGAATTTGTGAAGTGTTTGCTGTTGTAATACTCATTTAGACCACAAGAGGCTGCAGTGCAGAACGACCCCATGTTATAAAAAGGACTTCTTAAAGCTGAGTTTTCATTTCTCAATGAACTCTAAACACAAGGTACATATATTGTGTGTTAGCAAGTTGTGTGACATTACAGTTATGTCTTTCATAACTTAGAAAAACTATATTTGAAAAAAAAATTATCTGATAAAAAAAACATACTAAAAACTTTATTTTGACTATTCTTAAATACAGGAGAAAAAACTATGCAGATTATACTTAGAAAATGGATCACCAGAATTTCACCGCTCAGGGTTTCAGTATAAGCTTCACTGATAACTTAACTTAAATTAAATGTATTCCGAGAGCAGTATTCCGAGAGCAGTATTCCTCTCTATGACACTTATACTGACTACACCCTGAATCTAAAATCAGTGTGCTTAGACTTGAGGTACCAAAAAATAACTTAATTCATTTTTAAAACATCTGTGATATGTTAAATGTTGCCATTTTCAACTTCAGAAACAATTAAATAAACACAGCAAAAGCAATTTGTCCCAGTTTCAAGGTGCAAAAACATTCAATCATTAAATTATCCCTTTCTGTAGATGCATTAAATCCAACATAGAAAACAGCAGACCAGCTATTTCTCTTTTCCAGTCTTCAGTCCAACACTGTTACAATACCAACAAGTAATGTAAGCTATGCTGACGAAGGCTCTCCTGATGTTACAGCAGCAGACAGACAGAGCAGTGTTAATTAAAGCAGAAGGCCATCTCTGGCACGTCATTGTCAGCTTGGAATGACGGCCGTTCCCCTCAAAGAAAAGAGCTTCCTCTGACTTGTCCTGCCTCCAGAGCAGGGCCACAGAGCGCTCGTCGGCAATGACTCATTCAATTAGTCACTCCATTTTCACCAAACTTGTATTGTAAGACATGATGAGTTCAGGCAATCAACACCGCTAATGCAAGTAAAAACCAAAAAGTTGCTGCCAAACAACAACCGCAACAAAAACCTACATCTGTTGCCTCTGGGCTGTCCAATGAAAACCAATGTACAGTTAAAAAAAATACAACATTCAGCGCTGTTATCCAGCTTCATCATTCAATGGTTGCTTATTGTTACCTAAAAAGGAAGCACCGTTTGATATTTTGCTGCTGGTGGTTTCTGTCTGCAAAATGCATCCCGGAGTGAGCGGCGACCACCTCCACCTCCTGCAGGGAAGGGATCCAGGACTGCTCCACTCACAGCAGAGGGGGGCTGAGGGCTGGCGAGTGGGTGGAGGAGAGCTGCCCGTGATGCCCGGCTGTCTGGTAGCGCGTGGTGTTGGAACCGCAGTCGATGTAGCGATAGGCCTCAAGGCTGTTCTGGGATGTTCGCACCATGTATGAAGTTTTCACTGAGGTTCTAAAACATTTTTTAAACAGCAAGACGATAGAGAAATTAAGAGCAATATCTACATTTATCACAGTAGAGTATGTAGAGACAGAAGGCGTGATGCGGCTACAGGAGGGATCGAGCTTCCCGACAGCCCTGCGCTCCACTCCAATGTTGATTATGAATGAGGCTTCAAACTATTCGCTGCAGCCCGAGAAATGATGGTTATTTCGTCTCAACTACAAAGCAACAGTTAGAGTTTGTTTATAAAAAAAAATAAAAAGATGCAGCACAATTTCACACAAGCAATAGTCTTGAGGAAGTGAAGTGGCTGATGTGGTAACATTGTCTCTTCGTGTTACTTAACAAGCGTGCACAGCCGACTCTTGGCTGATAAGCAAAGGTTATGATGGTGCAGAGGTGGAAAGTAACTAAGTACAGTTAAGTATTGTATTTTAACACAGTTTAGAAGTACTTGAACTTTACTTGTGCATTTCTTTTTGTATGATACTTTATACTTGTACTACATACTTCATCATTCTGGTGCTGCAGCGTGTGTTTCGATTTTCCTAAAAATACTCTAACATTTTTAAATAAGTTGATTTGAATTAAAAACAGCTTTAAGTTTTCTTACTGCGAGTGAGTTTGTTTTCTTAGATTGTAAAGATTTAATTGAACTTTGTAAAGTAACTAACAAGTTTACTTTAGATGCTTTAAGCATAAAGTATTCTGCCAAATATACTTCCGTACTTTTACTCGATTAACATTTTGAAGACAGGATTAATACTTTTACACTTGCATCAGTACTTTTACTAAAGTACATGCTATGCGGTGATGAAAGGTAAAGAGATACTCACTGCATAAATACGACGATGTTGTGCACCTTAATGCTGGGCATGGTGCAGAAGGCGCTGAAAAGGAAACAGAAAAGGTTTAGCTCATTGTCTCTTTGTGTCATTTACTTGTGGCTTTAAAGTTGCTTTTAAGTGACTCATTCTGCTTTTAAATTGGCTGGCCAATGAAAATTCACCGCTCAAAATAGACTATCGACGTAGTTTGAAAATGTTGCGTTTCTACACGTACACTGACGAGCTTTAAGACACTTACTAGACGTAGGATGCACTGCTCCCAATCTCCACACTGACAGTGTAGTTCACCTGCAGAACAGACAACAACACAGCTCAACGTCTTGTTATGTACAGCTGATGAGTAACTCCATCGTACATGTGTAGATATTCTATCAGCAGGGAGACCAAAGGATTAAGGCAATGTTTACGAGTGTTTGCCTGAGATACTACCCTGCTTCCCACGGCTCCATACAGTATTTTTCTCTTGTGGAGAAATAATACACATTAGGCTTTGGCTGCACATAAAATGTTTGTTAGTAGGATCAACAGTAAGAGTAATGCAGGAAACGCCAGCCCTAGGTCCGTGTATTCAAAACAGAGACCACTTCCTGTAGCAGGCACGCCCTCCGCATGCATTACAGTGATGACAGCTTAGTTTGCATGCTGAACTTTGTACCAAGAATCAGCGTCTGCACCAACCACTCATGTAAATTATGAACACAAAAACATATTTACTTAGACATTTAACAAATGTCTTATTTTAAAATATGTCAATAACAAAAAAAACTTAGATAAATGACATCCACAGAATGTTGCCTTTTTGATGACATATGTTTTACCTGTCTCTGACTGAGCGGCAGGATGGTGGTGACATTGTCCAGCTGCTGAGTTCCGATCACCATCTTCATGTAAAGGACCTGGCAGCTCACACTCTGCACCAGCACCGAGAAGAAGTTTGGGTTGCTGAGGTTCAGAGTGCTCTGATAAAAAAGGAAGCATAGAAGTATTTGAAAACATTTGTATATTTGTACACAGTGAAATAAAAAGACAGTCCAAATACCAAAGATAGTTTCCTGTCATTATGACAGGGTAAAGCAGGCACATGTTTTGCGTTTCAGCTTGAAAATCCTCGCTTATCAGTTGCCAATTAATATTTTGTCAATAATCTAATCAATTCATCAACTAAACACATAAACTCTAATTACGGTGCATAACACTTTTTGGGGATTTGTTTGAGTATATAGATGAACTCAGTTAATTATTAGGTACACGCAGCTGACAGGTGATATTATGTCCAATCCATTTATATCAATGAGGTTAGGCTATAAAACAGAAAACCCCTCTCTGTGTAATGCAGTATAGTTCAACAACAAACAAGCCCAAACTGGATCCTCAAAAATACAATACAGTTGAATCAACACCTTTCTAATTTTTTCAACACAAACATAACAATACAGAAGCCCAGAGGTGCAAGTTTAATCAAACTAAAACATTACACTACAGGTCATTTAGCAGACGCTATAATCCAGAGCGATTTACAGTGAACTAACTACAGGGACAGTCTCCCTGGAGCAGCTCAAGGTTAAGTACCTTGCTCAGAAACACAATGGTGGCAGCCTGGTATCAAACTCACAACCATTCGGTGTAGTATTTGCAAGCCTTACCACTAGACCATCACCACGAAATTGTTTTCTCTCCTGTGTGTAGGACTTAAAAATAGGTGAAAAAAAGGTTTTGCCAGGATAATCTTTGCAAGTGTTTGTAATATTCATTTTGGCCACAAGAGGCTGAAGTTGACCATGTTCTGAATAGCACTAAAAGCTCTCATGTACATCATACACAAGGTACACATAGGGTGGGTTAGCAAGTCATGTAACATTAAGGTCATTATGTAACAATACTGTCATGGCTTTCTTTTGGCCATAAATAGATTGCCATAAGCGCTAATCTGCCGCTTTTAGTCTTATTTAGAACATATGGTGGTGGTGCACTTCAGTCTATTGTTGTCAGAATTTAGTATTTAAACAACAACCGCTTAGACCACTTATCATGACAACTTTTTACCTGCCAAAACCTGTTTTTAAGGATGAAAAAAAAGTAACTTTGAAAATAAATCTTGTTTCCTAAATCAAAAACACAGAAGAGGATGACCATCTTTACGTACTTCTCAGGGCTTCCACACCACAACCCCACTGAATGAATTGCAAGCCTGTTGATTCAGAGAGTACAGTATAGATACAAGAATGAGAGAAAACCTACTGTCATGTTCAATAGGACCTTAGTGTTGGAGGGGTCGAAGCGCACAGACACTGAGTGTATCCCATCATCCACCACAACCACGGAGCGAGGGAAGAGGAAGAAGGCAACAAGGGAAGACGCCAGGAGGCACAACACAACTGACAGCACCACATACAGCTTCCTACAACACAAACAAATAAAAGGTTATCTCTCTAACCCACAGACCAAAAACTTGTAAACACCTAGTTCAAGATTTGGAATGCAATGAAAACCATTTGACTTTGACAGAAATAAATATACGGCGGGTACAGAAATACAATCTTTTCTTCAGCAGCAGCTAGAGCAAGCCGGGTTAGTTTGGGTTACTTACGTTCTTTGGGGCCGCAGCCTTTGGTCGCTGTATGGGATCAATGCAACCAATTCATTCACTTGCTCTATAATGCAAGAGATAACAGGTCATGCGATATATTGATTAGTGTTTACCCTTAAACAGCTTTGGACACTCTGAAACAGCATGATGACAGCCTCTTCCTTACATTAAAAACAACACAAGCCATGCTATGCTATTAGAAAAGTTGGTGCCTGCTTATCAACGTGCCTTTAAGCTACGTCGCTTGAGGCTCTTTAATACCAGTTTGAATGGCAGTACATGTAACATGAACACGCATACGACTAAAAGACATAAGGTGCAGTTTACGGCACATAATCAAACGGACTGCATCGACTCTCCAATATGTTCAACACTTATAGTATATTTAAATGTGCTTTAACGTTACATATCGAGGCCTACGTCTCTTTACCAAGCTTCATGCTAGTCTATCTTCAGTGAGGTATAACGTTGTTTCTACTTACGGGAGGGTATTCGCCCAGTGCCTTGGCATGTCGGACACGTTATGCTATCCCTGCCGGTAAACTCCACGTAGGGGAACTGAGCTATGTCCTCCCGTCTGACGAGCCCATCCAAAGAGTCGTTATCGGAGTCTATGTCCTCTCCCTGCCGCCCAGAGCTCTGCCTCTCCGGGAGGAGCGACAAGCTGCTGTCGGTACGAGACCACCGTGTCCCCATGGCGGCTCAACTCAAGCTAGAGTTTCCCACCGAATAACCGGTCTGCAGGTGGATGAGAAGGAGCCATTCAGACAACAAATATGCCAGCAAATTGAATCAGGAGCAATAAATGACCTGTTAGCAGAGAATGCCCCTGTGTGCGCCGGTAATAACCGGGAGCATCTCTATTAACTAAAACCAGCTGACAGAGTCAAAATGTAACGTTAGCGGAATTCAATGTTGTTCAGGCGTGGCGTCCCGAAACTAGCTAGTTTGCTAACAGAGGTGTTCTACAGGTTTGCTGTTAGCTTCCCGTGACTCCAGTCGTCTGCAACGTCAGATATCTTGAATACACAAACTTTACTTACCTTTTTAGACCAAACAAGTTAACTTTGCCATCCCAATGTCGGGTTTACACCAGCTCACTGCACACTCTGATTTCTGTCACACAAACGTTTACGTTCATGTTGTGTTGCTTTCACGTGCACTGCGTACCTTCTACTTTACGGCAGTTGCATTACTGCCTCCTTCTGGATTTACTTTTCCTCAATGTGAAAATTCCTCTAGTACTTCACATTCAGGTGCGTTATGTCATTTTTACAAGTCAAGCAATAACACACAGCAAGCCAGGCATGCACGTTTTATTTATTTATTATCCAGTTGGTGTACAGTTGCGAATAATTATTTTACATTGAATACATTCTCAGTTGTTAGAGTCAGTACAAATCACACAGCAACACATGGCCGTCATGTCAAATTGTCTCTTTGGATTTTTGTTAGGTTCTTCATGAAGACACAATTATGACGTTCAATATTCCCGACACTGCAAAGGCAGTACATGAACGCACCCGCCTCGTTCTTACTTGCTGCCCTCTTCTGGTGTTTATGCGGATAACTGATTCAACATGACAATTGGTAACATATTGACAACATCGAAGTTTATTATTATTATTATTATTATTATTAGAAGGTTTTTCTGAGGTTAAACAATATATAACAGTGTCGATAGTAGGCCTATGAATATATTAGTTAGTCTGCTCTGCAAGCCTCCTCTTCAGCTCAGCATTCTCTCTTTGCAGCATTTTATTCTGAAAAAAAAACAAGAAAAGATTGAAAAAGACTAGACAACTGTTTCAAATGCACCACTGAACATTACAAACATGTAGAGTTATTAGGGGCTGGTATCAATTCCCTTTCAATTTAGCCATGAGGGTAAACTGAGAACCAAGAAATAAAAATAAATTCTGCAGAGTAAACTAACCTTATGTCTGAGGGCCTCCACGATCAGGTCTCTTCCTCCCCTGATGCTCTCTTCCTTTTTTGAAGCTCGGAAGGCATCCCCGATAACTGAGACCAGCACGTGAGACTGAAAAGTGTTTAAAAAATGTATGATCTCCTGCTCAAATAACAACAATAGACCACCAAATATTCCTTGTAGGGGAGGCACAGCTGTTGTGCTGTAGTGAGAATACTCACAAATGTCTTGCTCTGGAACAGATAACAGTGGTTTGAGTCTGCTGCAGGGTGTCGAGCTACAAATCCAAAGACTTTGGGTGAAGATGGCAGGACGGCACAGAAGGAAATAGTGGACAGAGGGCACGAGTACAACAAAAACTGAGGGTAGGAAAGACAATGACAAATCATTTAATCCGATGCAGATGACCAGATTATGAGACATTGAGCCCCTGGGCAAAGACATGCAAAAGGCCCCACCACCCCCTGCATACTGTAGCAGCAAGACACACAAACTTTATAGTTGTTTAGCCATTTTGTTGTTGCTTTGTGTCTCTCTGTGGTCATTCTGTGTCTCTTTTTAGTAGTTTTATACATCTTTGTAGTCATTTTAAGTCTCTTCCAGGCTTGGTACATGTCTCTTTGATTGACATTTTGTAGCCCAGTAGGCCCGTTCAGTAATCCATCCATGCTAATGCATCTTTGGACTAGTGTGATGACTAGTACACTTTTATTTCACACACCTTGGTTTTGTATTCCAAAATGTCTATCCCACCCAGCGACAGGAAGAGATGGACTTTGCTCTTCCTCGCTGCCTTTTCTGAGGAGTATTTATCAGGTGTCTGGGGACGAGAGGGGAGGGAATACATGTCATGTTTGTTACTGAATTTTTAACATATTCATGACAAATAACGTAATTTGTTAACAAAGTTCATATAGAGCTCATATAGTGGATACAAATATCCTACTAGAATACAAACCTTCTCGATGTGCAGAAGAATCCCAGCACACAAGTCAACAATACGCATGAAGAGTTGCATGAACATAAAAATTATATAAACTTTACATTGTTGTATATCTGAAATTGTTGATTTTATATTATAAAGAGAAACTATCTTCCTCTCATACCTACTGGACAAGACACATCCTTTATTTTCTTGGACTAGGAACAATCAGACTTTAATTAAGTGACTACTCCAATACATTTGGGGACCAATTGGAGGGGTATCAATATTGAGTTTATTGTGGCTTGGGTGACATGGACATGGTTTACTATTAGCTGACTCGTCGTGTTTTTCTTCTTCATTTCCATCTATTTATGGTTGCATATTTTAGTCTTTGTATAAAACAAATATATACTTTTACATTTTTTTTAATAAATGCTTTGATGACACAATTCCAAATTCATACTAAACCCACCCCAAAAAGGGCTAGAATAATATAACAGCAACTAGAATGATGTGAGAGGTAGCTGCTGACCTTTAGGCTCTGAGCGGCCTCAGACAGGATCTGTAGTCCATCAGGGCGGACCACCTCAACTCGGCCAAGAAACTGCAGTTTAGAGAAAGAAATACACATGAAGCAAAGTGGGAAATTGAGTTTTAGACGAGGCTCAATATCATTTTAATGTCACATTAAGAAAAATGGCTGTACATACAGAATTAGACACATTTGATTTCGAACCTTCAATAATCCGTATTTACCTTCACTGGAAAGGAGATCTCATTATCCTCATCTGAAGTGTCACTCATGTTTAAGATGTCTGGTGTCAAACTAAAGCCTGCAGGCTGACGTAAAGACAGACATTCAGGGGTATGTACGTGTTCCAATCAATAAAGAAATACTGTGAATTAATCTTACCTGCGTGTAAATACACTTTATCCGGAGTGAAACAACTTCTTATTGCATTGCAGACGGATGGGTGTAAAGTCTACTGGAGTTAATGAGTAGCCTGTGTGTCTTCCTTATTGCCTTTCATCAGATATCCAGGGTGCCTGGAAATGTCATTGAAAGAGGAGGATGTGAACATTTAAAATCACCCTGATGTCCTAAACAGCTTGTTCAGGAGTTCTTTCTAGACCTTTTGGCTGATATTTCTTGCTAGATGATCTGAGAAACACATTTCTACATTACAAGGCTGTAAGACTGCGTGGATTTAAATGATAACAGGGAAACATAATTTGTTTAATTGAGGGTTTTTACAGCAGAATTAGTTTTTTTTTTTTTTTAAACATGTCTTAATATGTAAAGCTATTTCTTGCTAGATGCTTTGAGAAGTGAATTATTACATTAAAAAGGTTCAGATTTGTATGAAAACATGTTTATGACGAGTTCCCACTAATACCATGACTTGAGACAGCATTTGTCCATTTTGATGTTAGTTTGCCATTCATAATATATTAAAGGTTAAATGTGTAATTCTGAGCCTCCAAATAAATAGGGGGCAGTACTTCACCTCTACTACTGGCTCCATACAATGTAAAAGATCATCAATCATCTCAATCATCATTTATTAAATAAACAACTAGAATATGTTAACCTGTTTATAATTTAGTTGTAGTAGTTTGTCATATTTATTGTATTCTAAGTTTAAGAGTCGTATCTTTGGATATAATCTAAAACAAAGGATCAAAGCGTGCAGGGATCATGGATGTAATGTCGAGTCTGACAGCTTCTTCTCCCTCTGGACTGAAGGCAGACGGAGCTGCAGACTCACTATTCATCTTACACATTATAGTGTCAGTGAGACTGCTGATACAGAGACATCTTTGACACAACACCTCTTCTTCTCACTCTGTTGATAATGTTAGTTAATTGTTTTAAATTTAAATTATGACATATCTTACACATTGAACCTTTAAGCGGTTTATTTCTTTCTCATGGAAGTCCTGAGAGGCAAGTGAGGAAAAACCAAGTTTAAAATCTGTTGACTTTAAGTTTCTAGAACTAAACGCATTCATTTTAGCCTAAAGGAAGACTTGCTAACACACAATATGAACCTTGTGTTTAGAGTGCGTGGAGAAATTAAAACTCACCTGGAGGAAAACATGGTTTCTCTTGGTCCCATTTAGTGCACTCCAGCCTCTTGAGGCCACAATATGTATTACAACAAACACTTCACCTGCCAAAACTTTTTCACCCGTTTTACAGATGGGAAATAAAATTAACTCACTTTAAAAGATTATCCTGGCAAGACCTTTTTTTTAATGATAGAAAAACAATTTAGATCAGTCTTAGAAAATGCATCACCAGAATTTTCTTTTTTCTCACTTGCCTCGCAGGGCTTCCGTACTTTTTAGATTTCTAAATCAGAATTGTATTAATTCACAGGATAAAATGGTTAGATCCCAGATACTGTGACCAGAGTTATTAATGTTAGTGTTCTTTCTTGTGTACGGACATCAAGTAAAACACTGAATACATACTGCAGTTTTAAAACTTTAAGAAGACATGTACTACAGACTGAAAAACACACACACACACAAATAACTTCCATATCAACTGTATTTAATGTTGTTTACAGTGAGTGTCACTTCATCAATGCTCAATGAACTCGCTAATATAAAGATATATAGATATATATGTGTGTATATATATATATATATATATATATATATATATACACAAACATATATATATAACACATTGTATATAGTAGCTGTATATATGATGTTATGATATATAGTTATATTATAGATATATATATATAATATATATATATATATATATATAGATATATATGTGTGTATATATATATATATATAGATATTATATATATACACACACATATATATATAGATATACACAGAGATATATAATACATATACATATAGATACATATTGACAGATATAGACACATATAGATATATATACAATAGATAGACACACACATATATATATAGATACATATATATAGATATACACACAGATAGATATATATATATACATATATATATACACATATATATATATATACACATATATATATATATCATAGATAGATATATACAGAGATATATACAACACATATATATAGAGAGATACACAGAGATATATATAGATACATATATATATATAGATATATATACACACATATATTATATATATATACACACAATATACACACATATATATACACATATAGATATATACACATATATATCACATATTTAGATACACATATATATATATATATATATATAGATATATAGATAATAGACCACACACATATATATATATACACCAACACATATATATATACACAATATATACACATATTACTAGATAACACATAATATATATATATAGAATAGATAAGATACAACCACACACAGAGATACACACACACACTATATATATACCCACAGACATAGATATATAAACATATAAATATATATATATATAATATTACACATATAGATATATATAACACACATATATATATACAACATATATATATACACACACAGATATAGATATATATAGATTACCACACAGATATATATAGATATAGATATAATAATAGAACACACATATAGATATATATATATATATATAGAGATATATCCACACATATAGATAGAGATACACACAGATATATAGATATACACACTCATATATATCATATACACACATATATATATATACATATATACATATAATATATTAGATATATATATATATATATATATATATATATATATATATATCCTATATACATATATATATAGATACATATATACAGATATATATATATAGACATTGATATAGATATATATATATATATACACACACATATACATATACACACATATTAGAGATATATATATATATATATAATATATATATATCTATATATATTATATATATATATATATA